>NC_060066.1:6712173-7015652 GCF_922984935.1 Meles meles
AGCTCCCCTTTTCCTTCCCTTGCATACAACGTACTTAAACATATATATGTTACATCTCAAAAATATGTATGGTCTCATGTGAAAAAGTTGTCTGCATGGAGCCTGCTTTGTCATGGTGCATGACACATGGAATAATTACTCATTATCTTTTCACTGAAGGGAACAACATTGCCATCATCATTTAGTGAAGGCCTACTGGTCTGGCCAATTCTTGAAAGACTGTATCTATACACTTGCATCTTTCCGCTTAGCTCTGCCACCAACAGCCTGTGGGATTTTAGGCAAGATAATTAAAAAATCGAAGCCTCATTCTGCTACTGTGAAACGAACATTTAGCCAGGTGACCCTGTGAGCCCATTACAAAGAAAGCAATGTGGACAAAGTGTAAAGGGAGTCCTGGAAGAGATGGGGACTCGGGCTGGAGCAGTGTTGAGATGCTTCCTGTTGGAGGCAAATATTTGGGTGTTCCACTGTACCATTCAGGTGGGAATCGACCCAGAAAAGAAAACAGCTACCTGTGAAAGTCAAGCATTTCTGACAATAGGTAATGGAATAAAACATGTGCAGATTCATTACATGGGATGGACTCAATCGTGTTGAAAAAGAAAGGTTGCTAGTTATTAATGTGAACTCATTTTAGGTATTCTAATTAATTAATACAAATACAACCCTTCATTCTACTGTTTTCTACAGTGGCTGCACCAGTTTGCGTTTCCACCAAGAGCTCCTCAAAGAGTTAATAAGAAAATTACCCTATAATCAGTCATTGTACCACTGATTACCCCCCAAAAAACAAAAACAAAAACAAAAAAACAAAACAAAAACCAAACATTAAAGAAAAGAAATATACAAAAGCATTAATTGAAAGGGATACCTGCCCCCTATGTTTATAGCAGCGTTACCTACAACAGCCAACTTAAGGAAGCAGCCCAAGTGTCCAATGATGGGCGAACAGATAAAGAAGATGTAGTATGCATGCACAGTGGAATACTACTCAGTCATAAAATAGAATGAAATCTTTCCACTTGCAATGACATGGGCTAGAGAGTATAATTTTCAGTGAAGTAAGTCAGAGAAAACAAATATCATACGATTTCACTCACATGGAATTTAAGAAATAAAAAAAAATGAGACCCCCCTGAGCAGGGACCCCAACTTGAGGCTTGATCCCATGAGCCTGAGATCCCGAACTGAGTCAAAACCAAGAGTCAGACAGATGCTTAACCTGACTCAACCATCCTGACTGAGGTGCTCCCCAAATCAAATTAAAAACAAAACAAAAGAAAAACAAAAACAAAAATAAAACCCTCTTCATTATACCCTCAAAGTGGCTCAGCTTTATGACTTTTTTATGCTTAATACTTGTCGTAAGTGACATGACCATGTCACCAGTCACAAGACCAGAGAAATATTAGAGATACTATGGCAGCTATCAGCATGATGCCCTCTTTCCCACTATCCCTACACCATCACAACTCTCTTCTCTAGACAGCCAGTCTCACACTTTCCCCATTTTCTCTTATACAAAATGTACTAAATCCTGCTGTTCATGATATCTTTCAAAAATAGACAAAACAAATTTGATGGTTCACCATTGCCTACTGAATGCAAGATGAACTCCTCTTTGGTCGTCTCCCTTAGAATCCTTGAGCACCCACCTTGGGCCAAGCCATTCCAGTTAGAGGATAAAGGGATGCATGGAGCCTGGCCCCGGCCCTTGAGAATCAAACATTCTGAGCAAAGACGAAACCAACAAGTCAACAGAGCATATTAACACTGCGCTGTGTGTGTCTGCAGGAGAGCTACCTGACAAAAGAGTACTGGGGGAGGTGGAAGGAGGGAATGGCTTGGTTTTAATCACATCTACATTCTCCTGTCAAGAACATGGGTCATTAGACTGCAGTCTGTGGACTAAATCCAGCCCACTATCTATTTCTATAGGCCTTCAAGACAAGAAACTATGTTTAAAGATGACCATTTTGATCAATTTGATTATAGAAAACCCTAGCTTGAAAGCCCTGTTAAGTGAAATGTATCCACCTGTATTAGAGTTCTTCAGAGAAGCAGAACCAACAAGCTATTTTACATTAATTTGGCTCTGTATGTCCAGATCCAGCGTGTAAAAGCCTTCTCATTATCTAAGTTGTGACTATAGTTGTGTCCCTCCTTCTGCCCCGTTTTTAGTTCATATCACGTATCAGTGTCCTAGGCCTTGCAATGATGTCTAAAGCTTGAGCTTTAAGCTGACAAGGGCAAGAGCAGGAAGTTCACCAGGAAAAAACACAAATGGATAATAAGTATAGGAAAAATATTTAACCTGCACCAATTATTAAAAAAAGTCTTCATATAATAACACTGAAATATGATTTTATTCATCAAATTACCAAAACCTTTTTCAGTTAACACAGCCGTTGATGTTCATCAAAACAGAATCTCCAAAGCACGAGAATGTCCATACCCGCTGTGACCCCATTAGAGGGAAGTAATCTCTATTTCATATTCAGGGAAATGAGTCTCCAGAAGATAAAGCCTCTGACTGTATAAATCATCCCACCCCCAATCCCAAATCCTCTTCATCCCTTAAGACTATTTTCAGGCATTATCTCTGGGATACGGCATCTTAAGCCAGCCTTGGCACACCCCATGAGCTCTTGTGCATCCCTCCATCTCTGAATTTGTACAGCATTCTGTATGTGTTTGCTTAGAGATCGTCCCTCCCCCAGCCAATAGATTGTGATCATCATCAAAGTCCTGAGTGCTCCAGTTAATTTCTGCATGCCCCCTCCCGCATCTGCTGCTTCCCCTCTTGCCGTGATGCTGGCCTCAATGAATGTGTGTTAAATTAAGACTGGAAGATGGGGGGTGCCTGGGTGGCTCAGTGGATTAAGTCACTGCCTTCGTCTCGGGTCATGATCTCAGGGTCCTGGGATCGAGCCCCGCATCAGGCTCTCTGCTCGGCAGGGAGCCTGCTTCCTCCTCTCTCTCTGCCTGCCTCTCTGCCTACTTGTGATCTCTCTCTCTGTCAAATAAATAAATAAAATCTTAAAAAAAAAAAAAAAGACTGGAAGATGGGGAGCCAGATCCTTTCTGACCTCAACACTCAGGCTCTTCCTGATACATAACACTGTCTTGCTGAATTTCCTGAAGTCTAGCTTCTGATGGGCTTGTAAATGCAGACTGCAGGGCTGGCAAGCCAGGACTCTTCTCCTTTGCCTGCTACAGAGGACACACCTTACCTGAAAAAAGCTTGCTTCACCTAGCCAAGTGTCCAACAATAAACACGGCGTTTTCTAGGGAATCCTTCCAGGAAACCTTATCTGTTCTTCACGTGCCAGGCAGCCAGAGGCTCTGAAGACACACCTTATGCAATGTGATTGACAAGGAACTCCTGTTCTTTCCTGGCTTCTGGATAAACAGAGTCCAGGATCCCCTGATAAATGAACTCTAAAATGGTTGATTCCTTGAGCCTTTATGTGCTCCAGGAAATAAGCTATTTTACTTGATTTATCAAATTTGACCTCAAGCCAATTTGAGGTAGACTTTAGAATCTCTATTTTTCAGCTGAGAGTGTTACGGTTCAGAGAGGTGAGAAAGTTGGCGTGTAGTCACCCAGAGCATGAGAGACAAGAGTTGGAATAGAACCTGGTCCATATGACTCCTGACCATGACGCTCTGTGTGGCCTAGGACTCTTGCCTTCCCTTCATGCTTTACAGTTTGGTCCTGCAGAGCTCCCTCCAGGGAGTCCCACTGACCCAGACAATCTGCAGTGACAATGTCTTGTGCCTGCCACTTCCAAGTCCAGTCACTCACCCCTCCGTACTGCTGTGTGACAGTGACCTCCACTCCTCGAAGTCACACTCCCCTTCATCCCCACTCACCCAGAACTTTTCTGGACCTCTCCAGATTCAGCACAATCACATTTTCCCATTATATTAGCCAGCTACAGGTCAGCATCTCTCTCCAACTGAAGATTATTATAGATGGGCCTCACACAACTTTATTTTTGTTCCTCTGTGTGTTCCTTTCAGAAAATAGAGATGCTTTATTTCTCCACCTTCTCATCTTCTTTGGCAGCTGAGGTGGACAAGTGGTTTCTCCTCTAGTTTCCTCCAGGCAGCATCTTTCCCTCAATGTCTTTTATTCAGTCGAATTTAAAACCCTAGATGAAAATAAATAAATGGCAGGCAGCAGGCAATTCTCAAGAAGAAAGGAAGGGAGGCTGTCAGGCAGATGAGATACTTACACAAAATTGAATTCAGTCCAACATGTCTTTATCGGTTGTCGTCTCCAGGGAAAAGAGGGAAGGAAAGACAATGACTGTTTACTGAGCACCTACTATGTGCCAGGACAGCGCTAGGTGTGTCACAGCTGCATCATAAGATATTTTCCTCATTTTTAAATGACAGACCTGATATTACTCCAACATGTGTGGTAGACAGGGATTTATCAGAAACTAGGTTCATAGCAAATCATGCACAGTTAGAGAGATCAGAAATTGTTTCTGCAGTCATGGGAGCCAGCCAGCCACAGACACCCACGGGCCCCACCATCATGGGTGTCTTAGCCACGAGCTAAGATTCCCAAAGCTCAGGACAGAGCCAGAAGTGCATCATCAGCCTCCAGATGGCAGCAGGAGAGTCTGGAGATCATGGGTCTTGGACTTGGTGACCATTAGGATCCACCCTGCTCTTTTGACTCAGTCTCTGGGATTGCACGCTGCCTTTCCTATGGACAATTCATTTTCCCTGTTTATAATTTGAAACCTCTATGGATACCTGGACACCTGTCTCAGAATAGGTCCCAGTCTATACCCTGGACTCCCACTCCGCCTTTGCCTCCCCAACACGGGCCTGGGTTCTGCCTTGAATTAACTGTCCGCAAACTCTTAGAACATAATGAGCACATTTTATGCTCTGTGCCAAGGTGATATTCCTACCTCCTCTGGGTGTGTTTTCCCCTACACTCTGGAGAAACCCATAAAGCGGGCATCTGTGTGCTCCCAGTCAGAAGGAGAGCTCTGGCCCTCCTTCCCCATCTACATCTCCACACTAGCTTTTATCGCTCTTGTGCAGTCTGCTTGTCCTACACTGGGAGTTTTACAAATCTGGCAGACTTTTCCCTTGAGCCTTCAGGTTCTTATGCTCTGTGGCTGGACACTGAGGTCCTTAGTTTCCCCCAAATCCGTCTCGGAAGAAAGACTGAGCAGAATGGCTTTTGACATGGACTTTCCCAGGGTGCCTGCCCAACAGGGAGGATTGTTCAGTGAACAACATCTGCTCTGCTCCTGGTAAGTCACTGAAGCTGGCCAACACAACCCTGAGTTCTCTATTACTCTGGTTATGGGTAACTCCCCCAAAAAGTTTGAGATGGATGAAGGTTAGCTAACCCAATCTTGTTATTGGGTTGTATCAAAAGCATGTCTTATGTCAAATTCTATCACAAAGTTAGATATTGTGAAATAACCTCTTCGTAGGAAAGACAACAAAAATAATTCATAAAATCTATATAAACAGGCCTTCCTTTCCTGGGACCATGAACACTCCCTGCGTGAAAGTCTCAGGAGAGGCAAACACCAAGATTCCAGGTCCAAGGCTCTGTTTATGTGTAGTCAACAGCATCCAGAACACACAGTGGGGTGTGGATCCTTAGGGGATTAGTACCAGGTATCCCTGACAGTGAAGGGTATAGGATTTGTTGGGCTTTAAAACCTATTCATGAAAGGTAGAAGTATCTCTAAAAGTCAGGCATATTTTCTGAATACCTTGATTTTATCAAAAAGTGTCCTTTGTCAGTATTTACCAGGCTAATAAATAAGTCACTGGTCTCACCAATAATAATTTATCTTTAGTTTCAGTACATCCAGTAGCCATTTCTCCCTTGGGGTGAGGGAAATCAGATGTTTGTCGTAGCTGTCTCTGGATTTTAACTCTCTGGATAGGTTAAAATTCCACATTATCTTGTATGAACTCTAGTGAGACCATTTATGGCCTTGAGAATCCAACTTCACCTGAATATTAACATTTTACTGCAAAAGGGTTATAGGTATTATATTACAGGGTATAGCCTCAGACCCCACTGGGTGATAATAACCAGGGTATGCACAGCGTCACCTTCCTAAAGTTCAGAAAACAATTTTTAACACATTCCCAACACCCTCAAAGGGTCCAGATAAGAGATACTGGATCTGTAAAGTACAAGGCAATCAACCCCTAGACTTGCAGGGGTGAGGAGGCGTAAGAAATGTGCAGACTGACTAGCTCTGCTTTTAACCGTCCATTCCCCCTTACCCAGACTTCTAGGGCTGAGAAGTTAACATCCAGGAGCACATCCCTAACTGTCTCTTCCTTCAGGTTTAGAGGTAAACCCTGGCCTCTGAGGGAGGAGAGAAAGCAGGACCTGAGCCCTTGGCCCTCCCCTTCAGCTCTGAATGGAAGAATAAGACTAGAGTCTGGCCTCAGACCCTTTCCCAACACCAACTGCCTGAGTAGCAAACACCTGCAGGGGACTATGAGCTCAAAATGCAAGACCCCTGCAATCGCATCAAAAACAAAACCAGAACCTGACAGAAACACACCAGCAAAAGCTAAAGGAGAAATGGTCCAAGAATAGAAAACAAACATTCTCAAGGCACATCAGGAACAAGAGAAGAGGTTAGCTATATGAAACAAGGTTTTCCTTAAACACTCATCTATAAAAGGATCTGATCTCGCTAACCTCGCTAATCACATATACATATACATAGGCATTGATAGCGGATCCTCCCATGCTACTTCTAATTTACTCTCTTCAACTGTGTTCTAAACTAGAGGTTCCCCCCTTCCTGCTTTCCTTCTCTTCCCTCTCATTTCCCTTCCCATCACCCCCCGGGGCCCCCCAGTATCCCAGTATGATTTTCCCCACATTGGGTCTCCGAGGTTCCCAGCAGGAGACAGAAGCCACATTCAAATTAGGAAAAGTTTAGGACAATTTAATAAACAGTCTATGTCAGTGGAGAAGACAGGGCATGGGGAGACCCCAAGAATGGCACGGTCCCAGGCTTCTAAGCACCCATAGGCCTGCAAGGATTAGGGGAAGGAATAATTGTCTGAATCCAGAAGATCTTCCTTCTAAAGACACAGCCCAATGGCGGTGTGACCGTTCAATGAGAGGGTTAGTGAAACTTGAGCCACTTTCCTTCCTTTCAAGTCTTACTGGGGTTCCTGTTGGCTGAATCCATTAGATGTTATTTGACCTAATCTATAGAAGCCATCTTCCCCTGGCAGCAAGTAAACTGGAGAGCAAACCTGTTCCCTGGCATACCAGACCTCACCCAAATCCCTGATGAAGAAAACGAGGTGGTTTACAACCCACTTGGCAAATGCAGTGCACAGCATGAGGCACTGGGAGCCAGTTTGGTGCACTTGTCATCACTGGGTCTACTTGCTTGTTTGGGGCAGCTCTTGAGGAACAGAGTGGTTTGCTCACCTTCCTCTTACCAGCCCCAAACCCGGGCTGTGCCAGGTGCTCAGACAACTGTAGATGGATGGAATTCTAAAGATACGGCATGAGCCTGAGGGAGTCATGTGATCTTCAGATCTAGTTAGTTTTGTTTTATCTGGGGAGTTGGGATGAGCACTTGGACGGGATCATCTCTAAGTTCCATGAGAACACTGGTCATCCTTGTGGCCATGACTCTAAGAGCATTCCATTCATCTTTGTCAGTGAACTTTGAAAATGCCTGTTGTTGTTATTCAGGCCCTGGGGATTCCGGTCAGCCCGAGAAAACTGTGAACAGGAACCGGAGCCTTTGGGTAAAGTTAACAAGTGAGCCCAGATCCTCCACCGCCGACCGCCCTCCCAGCTGCATGGCTCATTCATGCCTTTGTTAATTCATGGCTGCCGTGTCCCATCTGCCCTGCTGTGGCCTCCACGGCCAAATTTCCCGCTATTCAGGAAACCCCAGCTGCCTCTGCTGCATGAGCACATTGACTTCTCTGGAAGCCAAGCATATTATATGAGAAAGACGCTTTCGGATTCATTTCATCTGGTGCTTTATTGGTTTACAAAAAGTGCTCTGTGCATACACCTAGTATAGAGGAAGGAACTAGCATATACTAAGCACCTGCTCCATTGCCTTATTTAATCCCTGCAGGCCTCCTTAGACCCTAAGTCCCCTGCCATGCAAGGAGGAGGAGAGACATGTCCAGGCTAGATGAGACCCCAAGGCAGCAAGTCACTGTCAATGTCTCCCAGAAAATGAGTGGAAGGGCAGGGAGAAATGGTAAGTCCAGCCTTGCTGATCCCAATCTAGCACTGCTTTCCAGAAATGTTTGTCCAGTGATTACTATACGGGTGTCGCACACCTGCTGAGCCAGTTTTAGCAGGCTGAGCACACCGACTTGAACCTTAGTTCAGAAACCTCTGCTCGTGTTGCCCGGGAGCTAACAAATCTAATGCACATGCTCTAATGGGATGCTAGTAACATTAGCATTATTAATACCATTTAATTCAATGGGAATAATAGTAGGAGGAAATATTTTAGCAGTTACTCTGTGCCTATCTATCCCTCACCAAAAACTCTATTCACCTAAACTCGTTTACCTCTTACAATCACCTTCTGCTGCAGGGATCAATATCATTCCCCATTTCACCTGTGAGGAAGCCGGGACAGCGAGAAGTCAAATCCTGGGGCTGAAGTCTGGAAGGCAGCGAGGAGGGAAGCTGAGACCCGGCACAATCTCCGTGTGCTTTACTGTCTGACTCGAAGGGACTTTGCAGGGAATATAGGGCGGGGCTTTATTAGTAGTATTTTATAGATCAGGAAACCAAGGTGAGCAGAGGGGACTTGCTAATAAACAGAATACTACTTCAGGGGTTAGTGGATGGTTCTAAAGTACTTTTGAGCCAGGAGTGTCTCTCAGGCCACTTACCCTTAGAATATATGCCTATTTCTACATCTTTAGGTACTTGTGGGGATTATATCAGATAATGGATGTGGAAGCATCTAGCAAAGAATTAATTCCTCGGCTGTGTTTTGTTTCTTTACAGTTTCTGCACGCTCTCTCTCTCTCTCTCTCACACACACACACACACACACACACACACACACACACACACACACACAATCTGAAGTCCTTTTAGCAAGTGGTAGAGGCAGCTGTTCTGATGCTTTGAAATATATGTACATGAGAGAGAGAGAGATTTTAAAGAAAAGGAAAGGTACAAGCCTCATTCATTCTAAGGCTAGCTTAATATGTCCTAAACCCCTAAAGACGGTACCAGGAAAGAAAGTTATTAGAAGTCATCTCATTCATGAACATAGGTGCCATGATTGTAATCAGAGTACTAGCAGCCCTAATTCAGAAATAGGTAATAGATAGATAGATCTGCCTGCCCTTACGACTCTGTCCACTGCTCTCAGCTTTATGTGAATGAGCTCATCAGCGTCCATACAAGATGAAAATTGGGAGAGCAGAATTCTGGAAGGGGACGTAGGGTAGCCTTGATTGGTGGCCCTGGGTACTTCAAGCTAAACTGAAAGTCCAGATGGCACCTAGAGATGGGATCAAGTATCAAACGAAGGAGGGAGGACGCCAAGGAAAACCCCAGGGACTTTGGCATGGAAAGTCTGGACAGCAGTCTCATTGTGGGCATTAGAGAAATGTGTCACTCTTCATCATTCCCCACACTTTTGACAGATATTTAGTGGGCACTCTATATTATGTTCCACTTTTGTCCATCCAAGATGAGTACAGTGTTTGACCCCTTCCCTCAGGGAAATTACAGTCCAAGGGAGGGTACAGATAAGTCAGCAGGGTCTTGAAGTATGAGATAAGAACTGTCATAGTGGGGCAATGGGCCCAAACACGAATCACTTAAAAATCCCAGGCAGCTTTATAAAGAAATTTTTCATTTGAATTTTCATTTTAATTTGAATGGAATTCAATTCAATTATAACACTCATACAGTGTGTTATTAGTTTCAGAGGTAGAATTGAGTGATCCATCAGTTGCAATAACACCCAGTGCTTATTACATCATGCCCATCCGTAATGCCCTCCATAATGCCCATCCCCCCTTTACCCCATCCCCTCACCCACCTCTCACAGCAACCCTCAATCTATTCCCTAGAGTTAAGAGTTCTTGTGGTTTGTCTCCTTCTCTGTTTTCATCTTAATTTACTTTTTACTTTTCCTTCCCTTCCCCTGTGTTCATCAACTTTGTTTCTTAAGTTCCAGATCATGAGTGAAATCATCTGATATTTTTCTTTCTCTAACTGATTTATTTTGTTTAGCATAATACCCTCTAGTTCCATCCATGTCATTGCAAATGGCAAGATTTCATTCATTTTGATGACTGAGCAATATTCCATTGTATACATTGGCTGTGTATATAATGTACATTCCATGATGTGTGTGTGTGTGTATATATGTGTGTGTGTATGTGTGTGTATGTGTATGTGTGTACACACACACACATACATACCACCTCTTCTTTATCCATTCATCTGTCAATAAACATCTTGGCTTTTTCCATATTTTGGCTATTATGGACATTGTTGCTCTAAACATTGGGGTGCATGTGCCCCTTCGAATCATATCCTTTGGGTAAATACCCAGTAGTACAATTGCTGAGTCATAGAGTAGTTCTCTTTTACTTTTTAATGGAACCCCCATACTGTTTTCCAGAGTGTTTGCACCAGCTTGCATTCCCACCAACAGTGTAAGAGGATTCCCCTTTCTCTGCATCCTCTCCAAAATCTGTTGTTTCCTGAGTTGTTATTTTAGTCATTCTCACCAATGTGAGGTGGTATCTTATCATGGTTTTGATTTGTACTTCCCTAATGCCAAGTGATGTTGTGCATCTTTTCACATGTCTGTTAGTTATTTGTATGTCTTCTTTGGAGAAATATCTGTTCATGTCTTTTGTCCATTTCTTGACTGGATTATTTGTTGTTCAGGTATTGAGTTTGATAAGTTATTTATAGATCTTGGATACTAGCCCTTTATCTGACATGTCATTTGCAAATATTTTCTCTCATTCTGTAATTTGCCTTTTAGTTTTGTTGACTGTTTCTTTCACTCTGCAGAATCTTTTAATCCCAGTGAAGTCCCAATAGTTCAATTATGCCTTTGTTTCCTTTATCTTTGGAGGCATGTCCAGCAAGAAATTGCTGTAACTGAGGTCAAGGAAGTTGCTACCTGTGTTCTCCTCTAGGATTTTGATGGGCGGCTTGTTAAAATCAAAGGTTCCAGGGCCTACCCTACAGTATGTGAATCAGAATCTGTAGAGGTAGGACCTAGGAATCATTCTGAGAGCTCTCCAAGGGAAGCTCTGAAGGGAAGGCGGGGCAGTCAGCTGTGACTCACCAGTCAGATTTCAACACGACCATTACTTTGTCCTAGCTGATACACAAGATGCAACTAAACACCACACACCTGCACTCCTTCTTCATGGTGTTCATCACATTCGCAACTGTCTGGTCAGCATCTGACTCCCTGAAGGTCATTCATGTCATCACAGTCAGGATCCATATGTCTTGTTTACAGTGATATTCCAATAACTTAGCCCCATACCTAGAACAGCTGTAGCTCAACAAATACTGATTGGGTAAATAAGTGAGTGGAACCATGAATGAATGGACAGGTGGATGTTGGAGTGAAAGAGCAATAAAATTTGTGGGATTCCTTTCACCTTGAGGTACAGCTAACTTCTAACATCTAGCCTCCAAGAGAACAGGGTGCTACTGCTGTAGTTCACTATTCTTTGGCCTTATCCTGGGATTAACCTACCAGCTAATGCAGGCTTGGATACCTACAGACAGGCTGGGATTCCGCTGTACCTTCAGCAGGTGACATAAAATCACTGAGCCTCAACTTCCCCCCTTTAAACTGGAAATAGTAACACTGCCTTATAGGGATTTCTAAGGAGGAAATAAGCAGACCACCTTATAGACTGTTGTGTACTCAGCTGAAATGCAAGAGAGAGAAGTTCCCTTCCTTTCCCTCATCTCTGATCCTTCCTTGTGCTAGTTGCCTGTTCAGTTTTGGCACTACAGTATTAGGATGCAGAAGAGCGACATATAGTGCTCTCTTCTTCCTCTCCTGAGTTCAAAATCTATTAAGAAATAGAAAATGGAGGGGCGCCTGGGTGGCTCAGTGGGTTAAGCCACTGCTTTCAGCTCAGGTCATGATCCCAGGGCCCTGGGATGGAGCCCCGCATCGGGCTCTCTGCTCAGCAGGGAGCCTTCTTCCTCCTCTCTCTCTGCCTGCCTCTCTGCGTACTTGTGATCTCTCTCTGTCAAATAAATAAATAAAAATCTTTAAAAAAAAAAGAAATAGAAAATGGAGAAATGAAGATCTCAACCCCAGTTTAATTATGGATGCACCTGTATCAGAGGAAGTGGCTTAGCTATGTGGCCACACTGGGTTTGCTAATTAGATCTGTTCTACAACTGGCACAGCTAAACCACACAAGGCAAGGTCTCCCACCCCAACTCCAGAACACTGAAGGAATTTTCAGAACTATTTCTGGCTCTGAGAGAGGTTTATAAGGCTGTACTCCTTTGACCTCAGTCTTGGCCATATGACTTTTAGGAGTAATGAAAATTTAACTGATAAGTAAAATTTCTGAGTACAAGTTTTGATGCCAGAGAGCCTTTGCCACAGGACCAGAGTATTGGTGGGCTTGGGCTGGCATAGGAAAATACCACAGACAGGGTGGCTTAACCAACATAAATTCATCTCTCACAGTCCTGGAGGCTGAAAGTCCAAGATTATAGTGCCAGCATGATAGAGTCCTCATTGTGTCCTCACATGGGACAAAAAGAGAAAAAAAGAAGGCTCTCTCTTGTGTGTCTTCTCATAAGGGCAGTAATCCCATCATGATAGTCCCATCTTCATGACCTCATTGAAACCCAATTATCTCCCAAATACCATCACACTGGGGTCAGGATTTTAAAATATGAACTTGGTGGGGTGGAGGGGTGGATAGAATTTGGTCCATAGCAACCAATGACAGTCCAGAAAGAGGATTTTCCATAATCCTGAGTGCAGGTGCAAAGACCCTGTGGCATGTAAACCAGCTGATGCCGGTGGACAAGCGTCTTAGTACCTGTAGCCTTAAAAGCTTTGGGGTATCTGTCACTGCAGCATGCCCTAGCCCATCCTGACCAAAATACCACCCTACTCCCTAACATCTGTCCCAGTTGAGCTTGCTCCACAGGTGAATGGAAAACTCACCCTCCCTCTGGACAGACAGATTTGAAAGCAAGGAGGGGGACACAGAGTTAGTTGGACATGCTCAGATTCCTTTCCCAAATTCATGAATCATTTAAGTTATTTCTGCATCAGTCTGGGATTGTTCACTTCAAAATTTCCCCTCCTGAAGAAAGAAGTAAAAATCCCCATCTTATTATGGAAGCATATTCAGTGGCAAAGTTAAGTTATTTCCACATAGGTTTTGCCCTGTATAGGACACTGATACTAAGCACAGAAACAATTTAAGACTCACCAGTCCCCCCACCCCCCTCCCCTCCAAAAACCTGGTGGTGGGTATTAAGGAGGGCACATATTGCTTAGAGCACTGGATGTGGTACATAAACAATGAATCTTGGAACACTGAAAAAATAAAATAATAAAATAAAATGAAACAATATCAGATTTTTTAAGAGCCACATGAACACTATAATTTTAGTATTCCCATTTGGAACGCAGATGTTGGAGTGTTCTACAACATGTCTTGTCCTTAGAATTGATTCCCAATACTCCATTTTTGCTCCCTCTTTTGCTGTCTCTACCATAAGGTCCTTGCATGGTTGGTACCAGGTCTACTTCAGATCATGGTCCTCACATAGCCTCTAGCCTTCCAGCCAAGGTCAATTCTTGGCATTAGTAGGTTTTCAATAAATAATTGTTTATTATGTCTTCATAACTTGACGTGTGCTCCAAGCCCTTGCCATCTCCTCTTTCCCATTCTCTACTATCCTCAATCTCCATTCCTTAGGATTCAGAAACACATTCTGAATGTAAACACATTCAGAAACACATTCTGAATCCTAGGGATTGTCTACTCAGAGCCCTGGGGCCAGTGAGCAAGCATCATCCAACACTTTCACTATGGCTTTATGCATTTCTGACAATCCTGAACCTCTTCTCATCTTGCTCCCTCCTGGCTAGGAATCCACCAGCTCACTGTCACAGCTGCTCCTGCCAAATCCCATCCCCAGGGAGTTCACTCGGCTTTTTTGAAGTGCTAGTTCCAATCCTCCTGCCAAAAATAGAGGAAGGCAAATGACACTGTGCACAGATGAAATAAATCCCAGCTACTGAAATTGTGCTGTATTTTTTTAGACCTAGATTTAAAAAAAAAAATAGACAAGTCAGGAAAGATATTATATAACATTTGGCCCAATCTTCTAACTTCCCACATTGAGAAAAATAAAATTGAAAGAGTTTGTGGGATTTGTTCATGGTTATACAATGAGGAGAGTCACTTCTCTTTCAAGCTTTGCCCTGCAGAGCACTGATTAATTAGAGTGCTTCACAACTCGGGAACATTCTCATATTATAAAGATATAAGTAAATATTTAAATTCACCTCAACAGTCAGTGTACTGAACATCTTGGTTAATGAATGTTTCCCTTAGGCCAGATCATCTAGTAGAGAGAAACTTCCATAATCACATGAGGCAATTTTTTTATAGTAGCATCTCTCTCTGTCTCTGCCTCTCTGTCTTGCTTTCTCTTGTTGCCCATTGATTCAATAGTGATTCTTGGACTAATTTAATACCTCGATGAGACAATGGTGTGGTTGATACCCCGTTAACGAGGCCATTATTACGCTAGTACCTCTTTCGCTCCACCCCACCACTTTTGTCAGCTTAAGTCTTTGTTTTCTCTCCCCGAGATTATTGCAACTGCTGATTAATGGTCTCTCTGTTCTCTTTTCCATCCCTTTCTAATTCGTCTTCCTCATAATTATAAAATTGATTTGTCTAAAAGTCCGTTTGCCTAACTTTTCCTTTTAAAAACCCACGAATAATAATAATAGAGCCAGACAAACTTAAAGGCATGATTGTAAAGGTATTATATAATCCAACTCATCCAATCCTCCAGACAATACGATGAAGTGGATACTTCTGTTATTCCCACTTTATAGATGAGGAAGTCAAGGCAGAGAGTGGATAAGTAACTTGCCTGCATCACACAGTGGTGAACAAGGATACAAGTGCCCTGATAGTGTGTCTTTACCTCTATACTATTGTACATCTCATTTATCTTTGTCATGAGGAAAAAAACCTGTTCCTTAGCACGTGGGCCTTGGTGGCAGTGCCTTAGAGGTGCCCCACTGCACAACTCCAAAAGCATCCCTCATGGCCTCTGAACCTTGCCAGATGTGAATTCTCATGACTCAGTATTTTAAACTCTTGCAATGTTATACTCCACCATCAGGAGATTACTTAAAATCCACAAACATACCATACAGATTCCAGCATCACTTCCTTACACAGGTGGCTATCTCCACCTGAGGTGACCTTTGCCATGGGCCACTTTGGAAACCTCCTCTTTGTTCCCACTCATCTTACCTCCCCCATAACTCCTCCCCTGAGATCCTGGGTACCAGGCAGGGCCTCCAAGTGCCCACAGAGGGCTGAACTCTCTCCAACCCAGAATAGCCCATCTTAACTGGAGCCCTCTACTTTGTACTTCTGCTTCTCTGGGTCTGTGACTGTGTATTGACTGTTGTAGACCTTCATATATTCTAACTGAATAAACTGAGTAAGTCACTAGATGAATAGATTCATTGGGCTTATTGAAACAGAGGGTATTAGAGATTCCAGAGGATTAACGAGAACCGTAGGGGCAAGGCTGACCTAATTCTTGGATACAGACACAGGGCCACATCCTCAGAAGTGCTGTCCTGCCGATTAGTTAAAGCCCATGATCCCACCATTAACGTCTGACTCTTCTAGCTTAAAGTTGTAACCAACTTCAGAAGGAAGCCTGCCTGTGAGAGGTCACACCAAAGCCGTAACCATTCAACTGTATCCGTGAGAAGAACCAATCCAGTACTGCTGAAAAACAGGTCTGGAGAAGGTCAGAGTCCACAAAGAGAAGAGGGGTCGGGCTGGTGGGCAGACGCAGGTGACCACTGAGTCATTTTTCTGGGCTTGTCAGGTGGAGACGTGGAGTCAACAGCCTGAGCCTCGTACTCAATAATTTTATGGTGACCTTCCTTCTCACAGACACAGCCCTCCTCTATGCCTTGTCCCCAGGCTAAGTCATGCCAACTTAGTCACACTACTACTTTTTGTGGAATTTTTTTTTTTTTTGCTTTTTGTTGTTGTCATTGTTGTTTTATTTTGTGAGGGGAAGGGAGGCAGTGGAAAGAACACTGACTTGGAGTCAGCCTCCACCGTTAGCCCTAGTTTTGCCTTTTCCAACTGTGTGTGTGTCCCTGGCTGTCGCTTTAGCTACCATACATCATATCCTTCCTCCACACCAGTCCCTCTGCTCAGAATTTCTCACCAAACATCTTCCCTCAATTCTGTGAAGCAAGTAGTCCTGTCGTCATGCTACACAGAAGGCGAAAAGGATCCAGGGACATGGCCAAGGCCCAGGGCCAGCAGCAAGTTTACCTGAACCTCTGTTCTTCCTGTGCTCCCATGAGCCTCGCTCAGTTTGTTCTTCTATAAAAGAAGGGGCTGGAACAGGTACCTTTCCAGCTCTTTCGTTATGACTTGATATTCACTCATGATGGGGGCAGGTTCGAAATTACTTCAGAGACCTAACATCTGCCAAACTGTAATCAAATTGGCTGCCCAGTCTGAGGTCTAATGAACAATACTGTGTCCGTCGCTCAGCCCCACTGGATGGTGGTCGTGGCACAATTCCCAGGGTTTCTGGAGCCTGCCTGGGGGCTGGTCCTGCGTCACGTTGCCCCTTACACTCAGCACACAAGCCTTTCAAACACATCAGCATGTTCCTTTTTGCTGCATCAAGACCTCTGCTCATATGATGACTCAATCACTGTGATTTATTTTAATTGAAACGTCTACTGGCCCCCTTTTGCCAAAGCATCTGGCCACCTCCTATTTGATTTCCGACCAGAAAACACCCCACTAGGTTGCAATGACTGCACAGGCCAGCAAGGGGAAGGGTGGGTGGTGACAGGCCATTTGGCTTCAGCCTGGCATTTAAGATCTTCAAATTCAGATTTTAAACTTGTTTTCCAAATGATGACATATATATATAAATCATTAGAAGGATTTTGGCAGCAGTTTTTTTTTTTAAGATTTTATTTGTTTATTTGACAGAGAGAGAGATCACAAGTAGGCAGAGAGGCAGGCAGAGAGAGAGGAGGAAGCAGGCTCCCTGCAGAGCAGAGAGCCCGATGCGGGGCTCGATCCCAGGACCCTGAGATCATGACCCGAGCCGAAGGCAGCGGCTTAATCCACTGAGCCACCCAGGCGCCCCTGGCAGCAGTTTTAAAAGCAGTTATTTTTAATAAGTAGAACTTGATATTTTTCCTTGTTTTGATAGGTTATTTTCCTCTTTAAATTTAGGGAAAGCATCAAACACAGGTGATAAGCCAGAGTCCCCTCAGTGGCTGAGATAGGGGGCAGCCCAGGCTTCATGTCTCTTTCCTGCCCTGAGTCTACATAAATTCCACATATGAGTGAGATCATAAGGTATCTTTCTCTGACTGACTTACTTAGTCTAGCAATATACCCTCTAGCTCCATCCCCATCTTGACAAATAGCAAGATTGCATTCTTTTTGATGACTGAGTAAGCTTCCAGCTTATATATAAGCTGGACTATATATATACATATAGACCACATCTACGGTCACACTACCCTGAATGCACCCAGTCCTGTCTTCCCTATGCCTTCAGATGACTTACTTAATTTCTCTTCATCCTGGCTTTCTCATCTGTAAAACGGAGCTAATGCCACCTGCATGTACGCAGTTTTGTTTGCCTGTTTCCTTTATCCTTCTTCTTTTCTCACTCTCCCTTTCAAACTTGTTCATATTTTTGGTGCAGACCAGCTGAGAAAACATCCAAACATATATTTACAAGTTAAATGGGACCGGGAAAAGTTAAGAAATGTCTATTATTACCAAGAGAAGTGAATGGTAAGAAATACAAAATGTGGAAGACAAGTAGGGAGAGAGGAGGCAACGAGAGAGGGTGCTCTGGGAGGAAGTGGGGGGTGGGAATCGTTTCTGGGTGGGGCATTGTTTTTTCATATTTTCCTAGCTTATCCTCCTTTCATTTTCCAAAAAGGATCAATGATTTCTCATTCTTACCTTACAGATGGGGAAAACCAGGTTCAAAGAATTTGCAAAACTTGTCCCAGGTAACTCTTTTGTGAGGACAGGGGTCAAGATCTAAACAGAACTTTCCCCATTCCAGAGTCCAGGCAATGTTCCCCACATGGGAGTCGTGGGCACATCGCTGGAGCCTCTGCTTTGGGGTGGCTCAGAGGTACATCCAGAGTCAACAAGGGCGTAATGAGGTCATTAAGCCCCCAAGGGTTGGCTTCGACAACAGTGGAAAGTGCCAAAAATAAACCTGCCACCTTTGTTGTTGTTTTTTTAAAGATTTTATTTATTTATTTGACAGAGAGAGATCACAAATAGACAGAGAGGCAGGCAGAGAGAGAGAGAGGGAAGCAGGCTCCCTGCTGAGCAGAGAGCCCAATGCAGGACTCGATCCCAGGACCTTGAGACCATGACCTGAGCCAAAGGCAGAGGCTTAACCCACTGAGCCACCCAAGCGCCCTAAACGTACCACCTTTGTATATTGGTAGGAAGCAGATATGGTTGTGGCAGTTCCCAGGAAGATACAATGGAGGAAGAGAAATCCCTTCTAATATCTCATGAATTTATAACATTGTAGGGATGGAAGAGAACCAGGCCAACTTATGCCCAGTGCAGGAAGTCTTTATACAACCTCACAAAGAATGGCCTCTTAAACTTGGCCTGATTACCTCCAGCCAATGAGGAGCTCACTCCTCCCCTGGCAGCACCCTGTGCAGAAGCATTCTAGCATTCATAGACTGAACTGAAAAATTATATTCTTTTGTGGTAGCTCTGCTCTCTAATCTGAATCTCTGTGGGTCATGAGGGACTTTACAATATAAGTTCATGTCTCTTTTGAAGACTCCTATTTAGACAAATAAAACTTATTACAATTCCTCTCATGAATGTTAGGCTGATATTCATTACCCACTATATGGCATATGGGTACAGCAAGGCCCTTTGATGTCTTCCTTGTCACAGCATCTGTCTGTCAGGTTCCCGCTCCCTCCATTTCTCTTTATAATATTGACTGGGTTTTCTTCTGATTAACAAATACGTACCAATTGCGGACATCTTAGAAAGTAATGTGAACAAACAGGTCATTTATTAACTTCTAATTCTGAGCAGGCACTGTGTTACATACACTTTAACACACATTATCTCATTGAAAATTCACAACAGCCCTGCAGGGTCATCTTTATTTTCATTTTAGAAAGAAGACTCAGAGGATGTAGGTCATTTTCTCAAGTTCACATGCATTAAAAGAGAGTCTCTACCATTGCCCAACAAAGACAATGAAAACCACTAGTAAGTCAGAGGAATTCCCCCAGTGTATTTTAACAGATCTTCCCTGTGTTTATTCTGCCCGTAGACATTCGTTCTTCATCAAATTGAACATACTGTATGTACTGGACAATGGTAGGTATAAAGACCAAGCAGTCCTGCCGATTTATTCAAATTTTCCCATTGATAAGCATTTAGATAGTTTTCTGCTCGTTTGCTAACATGAATAATTCTGTGAAACACATTCCTACAAATATATATTTCTACAATTTGCAACTATTTTTTTTGTTGTTGTTGTTGTTCAAATAAATTCCTTGGAGTAGGATTCTCTTCTGAAAGTATCTGGAGCGGACCACAATCCCACAAGAGTTGCTACTGTATGTAAGGTTAAAAAACAACTGTGCCCAGAAAATGCTTTACCTTTTCCCCAGAAATTATAGGAAGGCAGCATCCTTAATTAATTTGTTGGCTTTGGAGCCTAGAACAACATCTGGAATATACTAATATTTGTTGAATGACTGACTACATCAATGAATGAAATGAAAGTGATTTCACTGAGCCTCCTTTAGTGGAAGGTCCTCATAATTCCTAAAATTCGTGGGAAATGAATGACCAAACTTATGTAACAAATACAAATATGGGAAAGCTTACAAGCTTTAGACTCCAAAGCACTTGGAACACAACCTGGTTTTCCTCTATACAGGAACATATACCATTCTTCAGTATGTACCTGTGGGCATATACAAGCTGGAACAACCTGATATCTCCAGGTGGCAGCCTCTCATCACCACAGGTGGTTAGAGCACATGACTTCTAGGTAAAATTCTCTATGTCTGAGTCAATAAGAATATGTTTGTCTTTGAAGGTAGGATTTGGATAAAAAGAAAGTAATCTGGAAGACCTCAGATAATCTGATTTCCATTTCTTTTTTTATTATTATTTATTAATCTGAAAATTTATTATTTACAGCAAGCCTCTATGCCTTCCAGAATTATTTTTTTTATTTGTTTATTTACAGCATAACAGTGTTCATTGTTTTGGCATCACACCCAGTGCTCCATGCAGTACATGCCCTCCCTATTACCCACCACCAGGTTCCTCAACCTCCCACCCCCCCGCCTCTTCAAAACCCTCTGGTTGTTTTTCAGAGTCCATAGTCTCTCATGGTTCCTCTCCCCTTCCAGTTTCCCTCAACTCCCTCTCCTCTCCATCTCCCCATGTCCTCCATGTTCTTTGTTATGCTCCACAAATAAGTGAGACCATATGATACTTGACTCTCTCTGCTTGACTTATTCACTCAGCATAATCTCTTCCAGTCCCATCCATGTTGCTACAAAAGTTGGGTATTCATTCTTTCTGATGGAGGCATAATACTCCATTGTGTATATGTACCACATCTTCCTTATCCATTCATCCATTGAAGGGCATCTTGGTTCTTTCCATAGTTTGGCGACCGTGGCCATTGCTGCAATAAACATTGGGTTTATTGGCCCTTCTTTTCACTACATCTGTATCTTTGGGGTAAATACCCAGCAGTGCAATTGCAGGGTCATAGGGAAGCTCTATTCTTAATTTCTTGAGGAATCTCCACACTGTTCTCCAAAGTGGCTGAACCAACTTGCATTCCCACCAACAGTGTAAGAGGGTTCCCCTTTCTCCACATCCTCTCCAACACACGTTGTTTCCTGTCTTGCTAATTTTGGCCATTCTAACTGGTGTCAGGTGTTATCTCAATGTAGTTTTAATTTGAATCTCCCTGATGGCTAGTGATGATGAACATTTTTTCATGTGTCTGATAGCCATTTGTATGTCTTCCATTTCTGCAGCACTTTACAGCTATATCAACTTGCATGCATACAGGTCCTAAAATAAGGTATACATTATTTCCATTTTACAGATTTGGAAAGTAGTATCTGAAATTCATTTTCGTAACTAACTCAAGACCACATAGGTAGTAAGTGGCAGCATGAGCATCTGTTGCCTTGTCTGTCTGGAACCCAAACTGGTATTCTCTGCACTACACTACTCTGCTGACCCTGCTACCTGCCTCCCACCTCACTTCTCCCCTCTGATAATGCTTCCTCTAACTTCTGTATTTCTCTGAGGTCTCCAGTCACACATGGACATGCTCAGATCTGCCAGTAAAGGATCCCAGGATACTTTCCCAAAAGGCTAGCTCCTGATAGCTGCCTCAGGGACCATACCCACAGAGAAGAAGGGGATGGGCATGGTGCTGAGTCTGCCCTCACCATAAGAATAAGAAATAACTATTCACTAGGACTTGGCTTGAAAACATATCATTTCTCAGATACACTGCAACCCAGCTGTCAAACAGAAGCACTTTTTATCACCAGGAATCTGGCTGTTTTCAAACCAGTGACCTCGAGGTATAAAGATTCAGCCAAGTAGCTCATTAGCAAGCCAGAAAGACTTTGAAGCCAGCCATTCTGCCCCAACTGGATTGCCCAAATGTGGGATCATTTAGGAGGATGTAGCAATGGGTGCCATCTGTGGTGATGAATTTAACTGGTGTCATCTTTATTTCCCAGGGGGAGTTCTGTGTGTTCCAAGTTTCTTTGCCCAGCCTTGGAACAAATCAAAGACAGCAGCTGGGACCTTGGCTTTCATAGAAATGGTGCTATTTTAAAGCAAGGGACACTTCCTTGATCATTCAGAAATTAGGAATGGCCAGTGGCATTTTGAAAGGGCCAGTACTGGGTGTGGCTGAAATGGTGACTGTGGACAGAGTCTGGGAAGTGGGATCTCCAGCAAGGACACTGGGAAGCAGATAAAAGTTTGGGAGGATAGTGGGGTAGAAATGAGTCAATGGGTGAGAAAACACAGTTGCACAAATTAAATTTGAGAGCAAAGGCTGATCAAAAATGGACCTATCTCAGGAAATTCATTCATTCACTCATTTATTCATTCATTTACCAAAAGTTTGTTGAAACACCATTCTGGGACATTAAAGTCTATCACTGTACAAAGTTGGCAAATATCTCTGTCCCAGTGCAGGTTGTATTCTGGTGGGGGAAGACAGACAAAAGACAACTAACCTAAGAAGTAAATAAATTGTAAGATTTTTTTTTAATTTATTCATTTGTCAGAGAGAGAGAGAGAGAATGCAAGAACACAAGCAAGGGAGCAGCAGGCAGAGGGAGAAGCCGGCTTCCCACTGAACATGGAGCCCAAGGTAGGACTCAGTCCCAGGACCCTAGGTTCATGACCTGATCCAAAAGCAGACACCTAACCACTGAGCCACCTAGGCATCCCAGAAGTAAATAATTATAGAATGTTCCTATACAACAGGAATGAAATCCCAAGGAAGGGCTCAGAAGACAATGTAGGATAAAATGTGAAGGCAGGTGCAGGTAGGAATTTGGAAGTAAGACCAAACGGACTAGGGCAGGGAGTTGAAGAGCCCTTAGGGACAGGTGGAGAGTTGGTTTGTTTTGACACCAGTCAGGGTGCTGATGTTCATTCTCATTCATTCATTCAGTTAAGGATCACGCATCACCCACCTTAGGTATACAAATCACTCTGCCAAACACACAGTTTATGAAAGATGCCCACCCCCAAGGAACTCACAATTCAGGAAAGGGTTTTGAATACACGTGACATCATCTAGGAAAGTTAATAAAATTCAAACTTCCAGCCTTCACTCTTAGAGAACATGATTCTGTATCATTGGCATTTTCAAGAAGATTTCCAGGTGGTTTGACATATAAATAGTTAATGATAAATAGGAAGAGTGGAGGTAGACATGAGCACAGGAAAGTCATTTAATGCAAACAGAAGATTACATCTGCAAAGCCTTCCTGGAGAAGAAGTGCCCACTTAATTCTTCAAGGTTAAGTAAGAGTTGCCCAGGCAGGTATGAAGAAGGGGATTCTAGCAGTCAGAGGGGGAAACATGAGCAATGACACAAAAATGGGATGAGCTGCATGGGGAATAATCACCATTTGGCATTGTTGGAAGTCAAAGTGATTAGAGTTAGCAAGAGAAAGTTAGGGCAGGAGAAGTCATATTGAACAAGCAAGTGTCAGATCTACTGGTTCTCCATCCCACAGGCTCACATTTCTCCTTGAAGAAAACAATAGACAGGACTTCTAATGTGGACTTGGCCAACCCTTGGGCATTATTCTCAGCCCTCACTTCTTTTGTTCTAACCTAGTGTCCACCCACTCTCAAGTACTGGTAAAATCCACATCAGAACACTGGATTATTCCTAAAACAGAATAGCTAATCCCCAAATGTTTGTTAGTAAATTCATTCCACAAGCAGTTGTTGATTTGGGGAGATGTTGCACAGAGATGATTTTAAGCTGTATCTTAAAAATTTACCAAAGCTACTCACAAAAAAAATGCGTAGGATACATAGGAATCCAAGCCTATGTGGGAAATTATGATGGCTTCAATAATGTTGATCAGCAATAGTCAGGGGGAAGTAGGAAATGAGGCTAGTTAAAAAGATTAAAGACAGATTTTGAGTGTCTTAAATGTTACACAAAACAGATTGAACTTTATTCTGAAGATAAAGAGGCCATCTGTTTTTTATTTGCTTGCTTTAAATATGGGTTGAACATTTTCTATATGCTGGTCATCATGACAGGAACCGAAGATATGACAATGATCAAACAGAGGTGGTTCTGTCTTCTTGGAATGTATAGCCTAGAGAGAAAAAGAGATAACAGACCAGCGCCTGGGTGTGAGTGTCTATCACTATCCCAGCCAGATGAGAGATCCTACGTTGGCCGCCCTGGTGATCTATGAAGGTCCGTCCTACATGCCACCATAAACCCTCTGGTGGCAGCCAGTCCAACCCTCTATCTCTGAGGAATCATGGATGTCCTAGAGAACTGAACAAGATGGGGACTACTTAGGCAGGTCAGATTGAGAACTGAGCAGAGAATGGGATATAGACAATATCATGTCTAGCTGATCATTCAAAGGTATTACTTCAGCTGTTGCAGCAAGAGGCTTTCAGTGGTTGGTAACAAGAAAGAAAACCGGGTACTATTCAGGCTTGCACATTTCTCTGGTTCCATGATGCTGGTCATGGAGACTTTATCCAGTCCACAAGTAGGAATACTCTTCACAGTGATGGACTATTGGCATCTTTCTGCTTCACATTAGAAACAGTGCCTTTAAATCTTTAAATAGTCAACTACACCAAACAAATGTAATCGCAAAATGCCAAGAAGCAAAACCCACATAAATAAATGATCATTTTCCTTCTCACCGCTTTCTGAAAGCTCATTATATCTGAACTCACTAAACAAGATTTTACAGACTCTATTTGTCTAGCTTGTAATTAAAGCACTAGTTTTCCCCAGTCTGAAGTCACGTGGAGGGGGGGAAATACTTCAGTAAATTGTTCTCAAAATGGCATTCTTTCTAAATTAGTTGTAAAATTTACATTGCAACCTACTCCCCATTAATAAAGTGTATATTTTAAATTCATGTTATTCTAACTTAATTAGCTATTTGCTACTCAGGAAAAAGGTAATCAGGAAGGCAGGGGACGGAAAATGCACAATGTGTATGTCTAATAACTGTTTAATAATTATACTGGAACCTTCATAGCCAGACAATTCAAGCACTCCAAAGTCCAAGAGTGCTGGCTTTTCTCTACTGGAGGATCTACGTACAGAACAATTTCTAGGATTTATTAGAAGGAAAACAGGTGTAGGATTATGAACTTTGTCTTTAATTCTGCTAAATGGTAACATGGAACAAGATGAGAACTGTAGTTAAAAAGTGTAGTATCAGTTAATTTAAGGTCCATGTGAGAACGATAGGGCATCCAGACTAATTCTTAAGTAAAATACAAATAAATTTTCTCTTCCATAAAAGAGGTATGGATACTGGCAATATTAGGCAGAGTAGCTCTTTTAATTTGTTGAAACCAAAGTCCCTCCTATCTTGCTGTTCTGGCATCTTTGGCACCTCAGAGTCCAAGATGGCTGCTCAAGTACCAGTCATCACATCCCCCAGTGGAAGGAAGAGGGTAAACAAATGGCGCCTTTGGGAACATTTTCTCCAAATCATACGGGACGTGCTTACATACCATCAGCTGGACCATGGAAATTTAGTTAGACACACTGGAGTGTATAAGAGGATAGGAAATGTAGTAAGCATGCACTCAGCTAAAATTTGTTTATGAACGAAACATAAAAGAATATTTGGAGTAAAAATAAATAAATAAATCAGTCTCTGCTGGGGTCAGGGAGTAGGGTACAATTTCTTAACCCAAGAGGAGCATTCATCCTAGGGACTAGAAAAAAATTAGCTTGAGTACTTCCTGGATGCAGAAAGCCTCAGGGCTTCTAGAACCCATCAACTGCTTTCTCTGATGCCATAGAATCCTCTCACCTTTCATTTCCCTTGCTGAGAAAGAAGAGACAGAGAAAAGCTCTGCACATTTGTGAGGGAGATTTTTGGCTCCTTTTCCCTCCACACTAACCAATGAAGGCTTCCTCTGTTTAATGAGAAAGAGTTTAAATCATTTCCTATTTCAGATGGAATTTTCATAATATATCCATTTTGATCTGACTGAGACCTACCTGTTTTTTTTTTTTTTATAATTCTTTTTTTTTATTTATTTTTTTTTTTCAGCGTAACAGTATTCATTCTTTTTGCACAACACCCAGTGCTCCATGCAAAACGTGCCCTCCCCATCACCCACCACCTGTTCCCCCAACCTCCCACCCCTGACCCTTCAAAACCCTCAGGTTGTTTTTCAGAGTCCATAGTCTCTTATGGTTCGCCTCCCCTCCCCAATGTCCATAGCCCGCTCCGGGCTAGAGACCTACCTTTTATAGTTATTCATGATCCTCCAGATGACATTGGTAGGCTGTAAGCAGGAAGAAAAAAAAAAGAAGAAGGTTACTCTCCATAGTGAGACACCAAAGTGTTTGCCAAGAAAGAAAAGCCTGGCATGCCAGAAATCCAACTTCTGGGAAACCAACCAAGGATTGTTTGCCCATTCATCCCTGCTGTTCAGAGGAAACAGCCTCTCATTTTACAAAAGTTCCATCCTTTTGTTCTTACAAATTCTTCAAATGCATACTGGGGCGGGGAGGGGGGAGGGATGGAGTGGGTGGGGAAGGCAACAATCAAATGTCAGATCTCATCCCAGATTCATGAAGTGGAGATAAGGGGGAAAATCAGGGTCAAGTGTGGTTTTGTTCAAAGATAAAAATCCAAGTGTTGCAGAATGGTGTTAGAATCAGAAACGAAGTGCAGAAACACTAGGTGACATCCTGCAATCCCTTGGGTATCTCTGTTTTGGCCTTATCTTTGTGTTTATTATGTTAAACCAGTTTTTATCATTTTAAAAAAAGTCCTTGTTAATTTCACATCATATGAAAAATAAAGTACTCCAAAAACTAAATGAGGAAATAGAAATTCCCTCTTGTTTTGGGAGGTTTTCCTTTAAATACCCTGGTTGTCAGAGCACTCTGACCACCAAGAAATGCTTTCTATTGCTCTTCATATGGGGTTTCCTATTCTTTTTATGGAAGATATCCTAAGGTCTACATGAACATTGTGTGGAATTCCTGGAGCTATACTAGATATAGAGGATACCCGCAATCTGGCTAGTTTAAGATAATACAGATAAGCCCCCTCCTGATATAAAATCACATATTGCTGAAAAAATATAACAAACTGTTTAACACAGAAATTGACTTGAAGGAATGAAAGGGCTTTCCAGGCTTCAGAAATAAAGGAGAAGTAAAATCAGTATGATAAGCTCAGACGATTCTGGGAGGATTTGGCACCATGATACCTGTCATAGGTGATGAGAACTTGAGTTCTGCTATCCAGGAAGATGCAGGAGATAGGACTGTAGTTCCACGAAAGCAAAGAGCAGGAGCTGAGTCTTTGCATAAGTTCCAGATTCCTTAAGGGTTGTCACCTCAGTGAAAACACTGCTCACTGCCCTTGGAGATAACAAGGAAGTTGATACCCTCAAGAGAATTAACTGTGCTTAACAGGCACTAAGGAGAAACTGACACCCAGGACTGTGTTATTAAGATCAAAAATTACAGTAAAAACTAGCCCAATAATAATGAATACCTGTCATTATACATGTGTCCGAACTCGCAGAACGTGCAATACTAAGAGTGAACCCTAATCTGAAGTATGGATTTGGAGTAATAATAATGTATCAAGGTAGGTTCATCAATAGTAACAAATACACAAGGGATGCCTGGGTGGCTTAGTAGGTTAAGTATCTGCCTTCAGCTCAGGTCATGACCCCAGAGTCCTGGGACCAAGACATGCATCAGGTTCCCTGCTTAGTGGCGAGTCTCCTTCTCCCTCCCCCTCTGCACATGTTCTCTCCTCTCTCACTCTCTCTTTCTCAAAAAAAAAATTTTTTTTTTTTTTTAAGTAACACATGCACCATTCTGGAAAATAAAAGAAAAAGAAAAAAAGATGTACCATTCTGGTGAGGGATGTTGATAATAGGAGAATCTGTGTGGTATAGAGTATACGAAACATCTGTGTCTTCCTCTCAACTTGGCTGTGAACCTAAAATTTCTCTTAAAAAAAAAAAAAAAAAAGCTGATTCTAGTCCATTAAAAATCCAAGACTCCCCCAGGAACAATTAAGAAGCTCCTCATAGCATACCTACAGGGAGAAAAAAAAAAGTGGTTAAAAAAAAAAAACTTAACAACCACAAGGAAACAGGTTACCACAATGGATTGTCAGGTGCAATGCATGTAAGAATTAATGTTTTAAGAACTGGCAATAACAGCAACAACCACCAAAACAAGAACTAAGACCAAATGTTAAATATATATTCTTTTAAATAAATAAGTAAATACTAAGGAGAGAAAGGAAATTGAAATATAAGCATCAAAAATAACTTAAGCAGCAAATACAGTGTGAAAAAAGGACACAAATTTGGAAATGTCCAAAATAAGATTTTCATATTCATTAAACAAATAGGTTGCTGTAGTTTAAGGTGAATAAATTTAATTAAAATTCAGTATTATTGAAGTAGCTTCTAGTAAACTGAAAAATCTGACAGAGCCATGAAGAATGTAGGAGTGCAGGAGATGGGGAATCAGTAGCAAAGAGAGAGAGAGAGACAGAGATAAAGGAAGTCCAACATACATCTAAGAGGAGTTCAAAGACTCAAGAGAATGAGAGGAGTTTATATTTGAGGAAACACAGATGATAAGCTTTTCAGTATTGAAGAAAGATTTGCATCTCCAGCTTGATGAATTATAAGTTCTCAAAAAGAAAAATACAAATATAGTTTTCTCATGAAAAATCAAAGAGAACTACAGAACATTAAAGTAAAAACAAGAAAAAATAAGGATTAATCCAGGAAGAACAAATAGAGAGTAGGTAGACTTTTCATCAGCAACAATAGATGCCAGAAAATAATGAAGCATTGTCTTCAAAGTAGCGAAGAAGGTGACAGTAAGCTCAGACTCTAGAGCCAGAGAAATTACCAAAGATGAGGACAATACAAAGACATTTTTAGATCAATGCTTATAGACTCTTCCTCAAAAATGCTACATAAAAACGCATTTCAGAATAAAGGAACATGTGAAGGCAGGAAGAAAGAGTGCAGTACAGTAATTCAGGTGAACAAACAAAATCCATGCTTGTCTTAGGGCCACCACACATTCATCCTCACATTCGTGGGATGAGCTCCATATTTATCATTCATTTCAAGAAAGTGTTTGAATCTTGGTTTGAATTTGTTGGCCTAACAGTGTTCTTTGTCTTTGCTTTGCTTTGTGTGTGTGTGTGTGTGTGTGTGTGTGTGTGTGTGTGTTTTCAAGGCAGTTACATTTTTCTAAAAGCCTATGTCCCATATCAGATTAAATAAGCTTTAATTGTAAGAATAAAATTTATGAGGATGATAATTTGGATGGCTTAAACACAAGGTGGAGCTTGAATTGTAGATTGTATTATGAGGAAAGATAAAAGTATTAATTAACTTTACACATTGTAAGAATGCTTAATACAATTGAAGAGAGCCATGAAATAATTATAATAATTATGTTTAAATTTCAAACAAGAAAAGAAAAACAGATTTAGATAAAACTCAAGCTTTCAAGCAGAAGGTGGAAAAAGAAGAAAAAAAAAACAATAAGAAGTTAAATACAAAATGCAAAATAAGACGTAGAAATACATCCAAATATGAGCCCAATCCCAATAAATATTGGGTCCTCAGACTTGGTTTAAAAAGCAGGTTGTTTACTCTTCTTCACACTTGAAACAAGATCTCTCATTTCAGCAGATGTTTATTATCTACCCACAAGTCACTGTGCATACACCAATAAATAGAAGATTTATCTTATTTTTATGGAACTTATATTCTAAGAGGGAGATGTAATTAGTGAACAAATACATAATATCGATATAAATAAGTCTTCAGTGAGTTGAATAGTGTCCCCCAAAATTCATGTCCACCCAGAACCTCTGGATGTGACCTTTTTGGGAACACGGTCTTTGCAGATATAATTTGCTAAGTTAAGGTAAAAGCATACTGAATTAGAATGGGTTCTGGGTCCAGGGACCTGTCATTGTAAGAGGGGATCACAAACAGAGACGCACACACACGAGGAAGTGGGCTTTGTGAAAATGGAGGCAGAAGCTGAGAGATGTGTCTACAAACCAAGGAACACCAAGGAGTCCACCTTGGTGCCAGAAACCACATGACACTAGGAGGAGACAAGGAAGAATTCTTCCTTAAGGCCTTCAGAAGAAACATGGCCCTGTTGACAGTTTGATTTCAGGATTCCAGCCTCCAGAACTGTGAGCGAGTAAGCTGTTTGTTGTTTTAAGACAACCAGTTGTGATACTCTGTTATAGCATCTCTAGGGAACAAACACAAAGTCTTTTGGGGTTTGTTTGTTTGTTTCATTATTGAAGGACAGTTGACATACAATGTGATATTACTTTCAGGTGCACAACCATTGTGATCCAACAATTCTGTACATGACGCAAAGCCCACCAGGAGAAGTACAGTGCCCACCATCCAATGTTATTACAACGTTATTGACTATATTTCCTGTGCTGTACTTTTCACCCCTGTGACTTATTTAATAACTGGAAGTTTATACCTCTTAATCCCCTTCACCTATTTCTTCGATCTTCTGACCCACTCCCCTCTGACAACCACCAGATTGCTCTCTGTATTTACGAGTCTCTTTCTGGGTTTGTTTTGTTTTGTTTTGTTTTTGTTTTTTTCCTTTGTTTTGTTTTTTGGATTCCCCATATAGATGAAATCCTATGGTATTTGTCTCTCCCAGTCTGACTTACTTTACTTAGCATTATATATCCTCTAAGTCCATCCCTGTTATGGCAAATGGCAGGATCTCATCCTCTTGGAAAAACAAAGCTGGTCAAGGCATACGGGGTGACTTCAGGGCAGGAACTTCAGGGACTGAGAATGGTCTCTCAGAGAATCAAAATGTGACTAGTGAGCCTGGAGGACAGCGGGGAGGGGCACTCACAGTAGAAGACAAAGCAAGAACAAAGGCCTAGGGAGAAAACATTCTTGGTTCCTTCTCTGAGCAGCAAGAAGCTTGTGCTATAAGTGAACAGAATGAGGAGGGGATTGATAGGAAACACTCAGAAATAACCAGGGGCCCATTTTATTGGACCTTATAATCCATAATAAGGAATTTTGAGTTTTATCCTATGTGTGCCTGAAAGATCTGGAAGACTCTAAGGTAGGGAGCATTCTTAGCATATTTAATAAGAAGTAAAATGAAAGGTAAAAATGAATCAGCATATAAAGGCTTTTAAGGAAGGAACAGAAGAACAAAGTCTGGGCAAATAGAAAGCAAAGGACAGCTGGTATAATCCATTAATATCTACCAAAATAAAATAAGTAAAAAGAACTAGCTAAATCATGATAAAAGAATAATACATAAAGGTCATAAAACAATCGTTATCTTCTATGTATCAAACAATTCAGCCTCAAAGTAAATTTGAAGAAGGAGGAGGTGAAAGACAAGAGAATCAAAACAAAAATTACAAATACATAGAATAGGAGAGTTGGAAACATCTCTCTGAGGTTTAAAAAAAAGAAAATACAAACAGAGATATGGGACAAGTCAATTATCTAGTTCAATTCATGTATAAAGTTCAGATCACTGATACAGCCCTGTACCCAAAAAAACAGAAATTGTACTTTATTTGCAAGCATCTGTGGAATATTTATAGAAGTCGGTCACACAGTGAAAAAAAATGACATCACACAACTCATATTCTCTGAATATCATGTAATAAAATTAGAAGACAAGTAAAGGTGGGGTAAACTCTGACTAGTCTTTCTCTTAGTCAGTATACACTAAGTACATAATAAGTGCCAGATGTTTTTCTGTGTTTTGTGTATCAGTTCATAACAACCCCAATAGCGCACTCAATTCAAGGTAAGGAAAGAGGATTGGGAGTTGGAACAACTTACCACAGGCAGGCAGCTCTGTTGGGTGGAGATCTTGTTGGCTCATTCTGTGCTGCCTTTTCATTGATTTAGTCAATTGTATATTTTTAATTTTTTATTTATTTTATTTTGTATTAATATATCATGTATTATTTGTTTCAGGGAATCATCAGTCTTACACAATTCACAGCACTCATCAGAGCACACACCCTCCCCAACGTCCATAACCCAGCCATAACCTATCCCTGCCCCTCCACCCCCCCCCAGCGACCCTCAGGTTTTTTCCTGAGATTAAGAGTCTCTCATGGTTTGTCTTCTTCTCCCGTCCCACCTTGTTTCATTTTTCCCTCCCTTCCGCCCAGGACTGCCCTGCCTGCCTCTCAAGTTGCTCATATCAGAGAGATCATATGATAACTGTCTTTCTCTGATTGACTTATTTCACTTAGCATAATACCCTCTAGTTCCATCCACATCGTATCCCAGCCATAGGCTGGGTGGATGTTCATCTTTACACCGTGAGGCTACAGGTACACAGATATGAGTAAACCTCTGGAGTCTGATTTTGCTTGAGTCTGATTTTGAATTCAGACATTACAGCGGGAAAACTCAGTTTCCCTCCTCTTTGTGTCCTTTACTGTCACAATCTGCCAATAACAGGCGGAAGGTCCCCAGGTTACCCACAACTTCTGTTGAATTTGACTACAAATCAGAGCTTCCCATGACCCCCTCTTTAGGTTTGGTTAATTTGCTAGGGCAGCTCACGGAACTCAGGGAAAGACTTATATTTACCAGTTTAGTAAAGGACGTGATAAAGGATACAGATGAGGAGCCAGGTGAAGAGATACACAGGTGGGGTCTGAAACGGTCCTGAGCTCAGGAGCTTCTGTCCCCTTGGAGGTGGGGAGTGTCACCCTTGCAGTGCAGATGTGTTCACTGATCTGGAAACTCTCTTGATGCTGTACTATTGAGAGTCTATAAAGCTTTCTCACATAAGCAGGATGAAATAGTAACTGCATTTCTAGTCCCTCTCCTCTCTCTGGGGGTAAATTCTGAGTTTCTGATCTTAACCTGGCCTTTTTGGTGACCAGCCTCCATCCAGCAGCCGTCCAGGAACTCACTCAGAATTCCCGTCTTTAGAATGAAAGATGTTCTGCTCCTAGTGCTCTTAGCACTTGGGAATTTACAAAGGATTTAGGAGCTTTGTGCCAGGAACAGGGAGCAGAGACCAATATATCTATATTTTTCTATTATCTCACAGACATCAAATGAGTAATTAACTTCCTTTGACTTCATTTCCTCACCTACAAAATGGATTTAATAATAGTACCTACTTTAAAAGCTTTTTGAGAGAGTTAAATGAATTAATACATGTGATATATTTTAAGCTTTGTGGGGACCATGGTAATCACCTATTAGGGATTAGCCTTTGCTATGATAAACATTCATACCCCCAGGCTTCCATGATCTACTTTATTGTCCATAGTACTGTCTACCTCGGGCAAGTTTTAAATTCCCACTCATTTCAACTCCTACCTGTATACTGATGACGCTGACCTTCCTCTTGGTGGTCACACTAGGGAGCACAAAGTTCTGCCACACCCTCACCATCTGCCCCTCCTCCTACTTGACACCCCCTTTCACAGTTCTGATCATTCCATCTTCTTAAACTGTCTTTCCATTCAGGATCGTTTTAATCATTTGAGATCAAGGGCCTCATATCAAAGATGTTCAGCGATTCATTTCCTTCTGTTTGACACTCACGGCTCCTGGCCTCTTTGAATCACTCATTATTGTTCATACCAACTATTCCAATGTCCTTTTAACAAGCCCCTTATGCCTTTAGCCAGTGTCCTTCCAATCTACTACAAATTCAATTTAATTCTCCAAATAATTATCAAATTTCCCACAATATTAGTCTATTTAATATTTTCTCTTAATTCAATAATATTTATCTAGTTGGTCTCTTTGGTATGTCTAGAAAAACTTAACTTAGTAGAAATGTAAATTTAATCATGGCACTTCTCTGCTTTCCACTGTATTAAATTTCATCATGGCACTTCTCTGTTTTCTACTGTATTAATGATGCTTCCAAACCATTGAGCACCTCCAAAGGGTATCCAAAGTCTATCCTCAGGATCATAGGATCTCAGGAGCCAAGGGAATGACTCTGAGTTCGTAAAGAGCAAATTCTGGTTCATGTTTTTATGCCATTTTAGGCAGTTATCACTCAAAGTGTTTTCCCTCTTCTCTCTGTCTGGAGAATGCCTATCTGTAGATAAAATGATACCACAAACACTGTAGCTCTCAGTATATCTTTTTCTACTGATTTCTGTCCTACTTCATAATAGTTTATCAACATGATTTATAAAAGGTATAATTAAATGTCCTGTAAATTTATGTTTCCGTGGCTTTTTATATAAGAGGGTCCATAGATCAGAAAAGAATTTGTTGGCAGATTCCATGTATCCATGTAGGATTTGAAGAACCTGGTGAGTGTTGAGTTTGGGAACTTTCTGAGCAGGGTGAAATAATTCCTTGATCTCTGGAGTGCTAGGCAAGGAGTTCTAGATTGTTCCTTTCAAATCCAAACCGCAAGGACTCTGATTTTGCTGTTTATGTTTGCCTAAAGCACGTAATTTAACCTCCCAACTTAGAGGAAAGAATTATCCAACCAGGTTCTTCTCAACCCAAATCTGGAGGGTCAGTCAATGAACAAATAAAAAACCTGGTTTACTTTTCCTTAGTAGTACTCAGAGGTTGGATACCATCAAGGGGATTCTTAAAAGGAAAGAGTAAAATAATAAAAGTAAAATTTAAGTTCTACTCCTACTGCTTGGCATAAACTTGAACAGTGTGTGTTCAGAAACACTAATTATACTTAGTAAAAGTTTATCCAGAGTAAACTAACCTCAAAAATTCAAATCACATGAATCTTCCTATCTGTACAACACCAAGTAAACAAAAATTAGGTCTTGTCTTCTGTATTATGGGGTACAGTAAAAGATATATATACATATACATACATATACATATACATATACATATACATAGATATATATTATGGGGTACAGAAAAAGATATATCTACAGAAAAAAAGACTATTTTCACGATGGCTGAGACACCACACAATGCACCGTGGACCCACCATGCCAGGGTGGCGATCCTAGACCCATTTCACAAAAGACGCTGACTGATCATCAAGAAGTCAAGAGATGTGACTCAATCCACATGGCTCGTAAACCAGATGTTGTGAAAACTGCATGTAGTAATGCGTATAAAGTACTGAGAAAAATGGCTAACATATAGGATGCCTTCAATAATATTGGATGTTAATTTTATAGCATATTGGGCAAAATTTGACAGTTTGTAAGGTGTGTATGACACACACAGTTGTGTCAGTTGAGTCAAGTTTGAAAATAACATCAAAGAAGAAAACCTATGGAAGGATAATCAAGAAACTGCTAGTGAGGGAAGGATCCTAGTGGTTTGGTAAGAAGATTTAATTTAATGGTATATCCTTTTGCTAGTTTGAATTTTTTTGCCTACGCATATGTATTTTTATTTTTAAAAAGCCATTGTATTCTTTATCTACTATAGATTAAGATCAGGACATATATTCCGATTTTAGCTCTAATGTTTTCAATGGAGAAGGATGATGTCACCTTGGATTATGATTTGGTCTGTGAGAGGTGGTAGTCAGAGAAAAGTTATACAATGACTAATCTTACAGTAACTGGTCATCTGCTTCATCTACTCCCCCAAATCCCTCATCATATCCAGATACCAGGCAGGCAGGCAGGAATTCTATCTTCCAAGTTCTCTGTCTCAAAATAAATTTGCTCACAGATCATTCAACTTGAAGACGGTCACACTGAAATTCTGCTCTGCAAGTGTTTGTTAAATCTTAGTCCTGTATATATGAAAGTTTGTTGAATTACTTCCTTGTTTTGCTTCAAGGATGGATTACTTCATCATACTCAATAAATTTCTATTTATTTTTCATGTTCCATATTTTTGCTTCTTATTTGTAGGAGCTTTATGGAAGCATAAGGGGTATACCATGAACTGTGCATATTGATGTGTGTGATTTTGACATTGGAACATATGCATGTACCCAGGATACCATCACCATCAGTAAGGTAATAGACATAGCACCTGTAGTTAAAAACACAAGATTGTGCGCTTCAAAAATGTTAAAAGTATAGATTTCATGTGAGGTATTCTCACCACAAAAGAAAAAAAAAAAATAGGAGACAAGGAAGGTGTCGGATATGTCAATAAACTTTATTGGAATAAAGAGATACTAACACTTATGAGCATTTTCCAGCTGTTATCACTCTCAATTTAATAATACGAAAAAGAAATTTAGGGAATTAGTGATGCATTTAAGGTCACACAGCAGGAAAAGGAGGGAAGACCCAAACCCCATCCCACTGACTTCCACTACTCATAACTCATTATGACAACAATGTTGCCTTAATAAAGAAACAATAATAAATAATAATAACAATAAACAATAATAAAGAAACGCTATTCCTGTTTCTGGCTACTAGACATTTTCAGAGTCACTGGATTCTCTCATAGCTGTGAAAAAAGTTTTAAGCATCCTAACAACAATTAAAACATCCACTTCCTTTTTTTTTTTAAACTTCATTTTATTTTTTCAGTGTTCCAAGATTCATTGTTTAGGCATCACACCCACTTTCTCTCCTTTACATGCCACAAACATTTGACCATTACTTTTAAACACTGTGCGGATGACTGACCTTTCAACCCGTCCAGTCAGGTTGTGATGCAGCATCCCAGTGTAGACATAGACTCAGACTGCCTTTAGATTGGTTTCCTCTCTGCATCCTTCAGGGCCTCCCAAGGTAATATTTTCTATGATTTAAATTGAAATGATGAAGGATGCTTATCCTGAAATGAGTCTAAAGCATATGTTTCCACCTCTCTTCGCTGTATCCCTGAAATTCAGAACTGTCGCATCAAGTCTGACTTCATCCAGGGCCTGGTGAGGTCCTTCTCTTTCTCTGTCCCCACACAGCAGCTTAAAGCCTGGCACTCTGCCCACATTGTATCATATTTCCTTTCATTTGGAGTTTTGCTTTATTCTCCCCCCTTCTGCTATGAGAGTGATTCCCTCCCAGAGCTGTGGAGCTTGGGTGCCATATAAATTAAAATTTAATATGTGTTATTATGATCACTATTATTATCATTACTGTTATTAATAATGTTCTTTTTGGCAGCGTTTGGAAGCCATTCCAGCAGTGACATTTGGCTCCCAGGATAATGGATCTTTTTATGTACAGGCTTGTAGACTTGATGCCTGCTGTTTTCATTGCAGAGAGAGCAATTGCCTGACATCAGGAGGCCTGCGGGAGCTGGGAAACTCTACGAGCCTTGGTTGTATTTTCCAACGTGAACCAAATCTCTCCGGATGACCAAGATGGAAACACTCTGCCACAGTCACTGAAGGAAACAATGAACCCACACAACTATTTATTCATTCATTCATGTAATAAAAGTTCGTTGTTCACTTGGGGACCATTTATTTTATTCTTTTTAAAACAAAATAAGGGCAAACCCTATTGCTGGGGATGACAGGGTGGCAGACTGTAACTTTTCCATTATAGAGCTGAGGGTCTTGCAGTAGAGGGTAAACTGTAATTGAGACGAGTGCTATGAGGGTCAGGGGCCTAAGAGTGGTGGGTGGTGCAGGTGAGAGCAATGGTGTCTCTGAGCGATTGGTGATCAAGTAAGAGTCTGAAGAATGAAGAGGAGTTCACCAAACACAAGAAGGGGCAAGGTTCTAGAGAGGAAACGTAACACGTGCCAGAGCCCAGTGCGTGAAGATGAGAGCAGGTCCTGGCTCTGGTTGTGCTAGAGGAGACTGTGCCAGCAAGGGATCCGATGAGGTCTGCCATCTGTGACCAACAGGGAAGGGATGCAGAATGAATCACCTGTGGGCATTCATTGATCCTACCTTGCTTACACTATAGCAGGGAGATAAGGCGTGGCTGACAGTGCACATGCTAGAAAATGTATGATTTGATTTTGGAAAAGACGGAGTTGACAGCTGTAGGCTATCAGGAGAGCTCCCTGAAGGAGGTAGAATTTGAATATAAGGATGACAGTCCAGCTTCCAGATCCATGTTGAGCCTAGGGGGTTTCAGACTGGACACCACCACCCAGAGTTCAGTGTGGGTGTCAGGACAGATGTGTGAGGCAACTGCAAGGCATGAAGCCAGGAAGGGTAATCAGGGAACAGCATTTGAGGAGAACGTGACTCTAAATGGGAGGCACATCATAGACCCAAGTTGTGGTCCAGATAGAAGAGCCCCATTGCAAATCAGTGGGGTGGCATCCAGCAGGACACCTGATAAAGAAAATATGCAAACTGGAGGGTGGTGTGTAGTGCTGGGAAAAAGTCCCTGGCCACCAGGGAGTGACTCAAGCCTGTTTTTTGTTTTTGTTTTGTTTTGTTTTGTTTGTTTATTTGCAGCATAACAGTGTTCATTGTTTTGGCATCACACCCAGTGCTCCATGCAGTATGTGCCCTCCCTATTACCCACCACCTGGTTCCTCAACCTCCCACCCCCTGCACCTTCAAAACCCTCTGGTTGTTTTTCAGAGTCTATAGTCTCTCATGGTTCCTCTCCCCTTCCAGTTTCCCTCAACTCCCTCTCCTCTCCATCTCCCCATGTCCTCCATGTTCTTTGTTATGCTCTACAAATAAGTGAGACCATATGATACTTGACTCTCTCTGCTTGACTTATTTCACTCCCCCAATGTTTATTGCAGCAATGGCTACGGTCGCCAAACTGTGGAAAGAACCAAGCCTGTTTTTTCAGGTGTTACAGACTCTGTAGTGAGAGAGGAGAGCGCCAGGAATGATCCATTCAGCCTGGGTGGCTTTTCCGTTATCCAAGCACAAGGCCATGCTGCTCTGACAGGCCATGCTGAAATGAGCATCTAAACTCCTTTTTTTCAACCTCATGTTACTTTATCGCTCTGCCTTGACTTTATTTATTTTCTTGTTTTTACCAAACACAACTTTCTTGGCCCAGAACAACTTGGTTTTTCCAACCCTGAGGATATGAGCAAAGCAGCAGTTACGGAAAGAGAAGTCTCTGAGGTCCAATATGCAAATGGCCACATTTTTCATGTGCCTGAGGGTTCTCAGAATCACAACTCCCAATAGCTAAATATCCTCCGGAAAGTGGCAGAATGGAAAATTACTTTTTTTTTTTCTGTAGTGTTTAACCTAATTTATAGAGAATGAATTCCCTTAAACATTTTAAAGATTTTCTGATTCAGATTCACTGCTAGATTACTTTGGAAGTTAAGCCCGACATTGTTCTTTCTTATTTTCCTGCTAACTGGGAATCCTGGGAAGACTGACCTGGAACGACTTGACGCCCTTCCATCTGCCCTGGGGACACACGCAGCAGCTTCATGAATTCACATTTCCTTTGCATGCTGTAAAAATTCTTTCAAAGATAGTCACATTCTCCAGGATAAACCTGAGGTCATATAAGATCATGCCAATTTCCCAGGTTCGTGGAGACCACTTGTGTCTGCCTGACCCCAAGCCTGGTGGACTTTCTGCTTCATCCTGAGGACTTCTTTCCAGCTGGAGTGCTGGAAGCCTCACCTCCTCTCAGTAGTCACGGCCTCCTTAGAGCATGAGAACAGTGTGGAAAGAGATACTGAGAAGAGTGTCGGGTATATAAAATCAGTGACTCCTTCCCTCTGTGGAACCAGGTGAAACACTATTTGTGACCAAACCACCCAATACTTCAGGTGACCTGTGAGGCATTTAAATTCTAGATTTTGGAAGATGGCGGAGAAGTAGCAGCCTGAGACTACATCAGGTAGCAGGAGATCAGCTCGATAGCTTATCTAAACATTGCAAACACCTACAAATCCAACGGGAGAGCGAAGAGAAGAAGAACAGCAACTCTAGAAACAGAAAATCAACCACTTTCTGAAAGGTAGGACTGGCGGAGAAGTGAATCTAAAACGACGGGAAGATAGACCGCGGGGGGAGGGGCCGGCTCCCGGCAAGCGGCGGAGGAACGGAGCACAAAATCAGGACTTTTAAAAGTCTGTTCCACTGAGGGACATTGCTCCAGGGGCTAAACCGGGGTGAAGCCCACGCGGGGCCAGCGTGGCCCCAGGCCCCGCCGGGTCACAGAAGGATCGGGGGTGTCGGAGTGTCGGAGAGCTCGCAGGTATTAGAACGGAGAAACCGGCTGCAGAGACACAGCTGAGGACTGAACTCTCAGCTCGGGGTTACCTTGAACAGGTCGCGGGCTGGGTGAGCTCGGAGCGCGGCTAGAGGCTGGGGATACGGGAGTGATTGGGTGCTGTCCTCTGGGGGCGCACTGAGGAGTGGGGCCCCAGGCTCTCGGCTCCTCCGGGCCGGAGACTGGGAGGCCGCCATTTTCATTCCCGTCCTCCGGAACTCTACGGAAAGCGTTCAGGGAACAGAAGCTCCCAAAAGCGAACCCGAGCCGATTACTTAGTCCGGCCGCCGGTAAGGGCGGTGCAATCCCGCCTCGGGCAAAGACACTTGAGAGTCACTACAACAGGCCCCTCCCCCAGAAGATCAACAAAATATCCAGCCAGGACGAAGTTCATCAATCGAGGAGAAAGCAGATTCAATTCCTAAGACAGCAGAGCAATTCCAGAGGAGGAGAAAGCAAAGCACGGAACTCATGGCTTTCTCCCCATGATTCTTTAGTCTTGCGGCTACTTCAATTTTTTTTTCTTTTTTCAATTTTTTTTTCTTTTTTCTTTTTTCTTCTTCTGCTAAATTTTTTAAAACTTTTACCCTTTTCTTTTTTAACATTTTTTGACTAGTTCATCTAAATATATATATTTTTTCTTTCTTTTTTATATTTTTTTATTTGTTTTATTTTTTAAATTTTTTTCTTTCTTTTTTTTTCAGAAGCTGTTTTTATCCCCTTTCTCCCCCCCACAATTTGGGGTCTCTTCTGATTTGGTTACAGCGCATTTTTCCGGGGTCTTTGCCACCCTTTTAGTAGTTTATTTGCTCCTTCATATCCTCTTATCTGGACAAAATGACAAGGCAGAAAAAATCACCACAAACAAAAGAACAAGAGACAGTACCGAAGGCTAGGGACCTAATCAACACAGACATTGGTACTATGTCAGATCAAGAGTTCAGAATGACGATTCTGAACATTCTAGCCGGGCTCGAAAAAGGCATGGAAGATATTAGAGAAACCCTCTCTGGAGATATTAAAGCCCTTTCTGGAGAAATTAAAGAACTAAAATCTAACCAAGTTGAAATCAAAAAAGCTATTAATGAGGTGCAATCAAAAATGGAGGCTCTCACTGCTAAGATAAATGAGGCAGAAGAAAGAATTAGTGATATAGAAGACCAAATGACAGAGAATAAGGAAGCCGAGCAAAAGAGGGACAAACAGCTAATGGACCATGAGGGGAGAATTCGAGAGATAAGTGACACCATAAGACGAAACAACATTAGAATAATTGGGATTCCAGAAGAAGAAGAAACAGAGAGGGGAGCAGAAGGTCTATTGGAGAGAATCATTGGAGAGAATTTCCCTAATATGGCAAAGGGAACAAGCATCAAAATCCAGGAGATGCAGAGAACACCCCTCAAAGTCAACAAGAATAGGTCCACACCCCGTCACCTAATAGTAAAGTTTACAAGTCTTAGTGACAAAGAGAAAATCCTGAAAGCAGCCCGAGAAAAGAAGTCTGTAACATACAATGGTAAAAATATTAGATTGGCGGCAGACTTATCCACAGAGACCTGGCAGGCCAGAAAGAGCTGGCATGATATATTCAGAGCACTCAACGAGAAAAACATGCAGCCAAGAATACTCTATCCAGCTAGGCTATCATTGAAAATAGAAGGAGAGATAAAAACCTTCCAGGACAAACAAAAACTGAAAGAATTTGCAAACACCAAACCAGCTCTACAGGAAATATTGAAAGGGGTCCTCTAAGCAAAGAGAGAGCCTAAAAGTAGTAGATCAGAAAGGTACAGAGACAATATACAGTAACAGTAACCTTACAGGCTAATAATGGCACTAAATTCATATCTCTCAATAGTTACCCTGAATGTTAATGGGCTAAATGCCCCAATCAAAAGACACAGGGTATCAGAATGGATAAAAAAACAAAACCCATCAGTATGTTGCCTACAAGAAACTCATTTTAGACGCGAAGACACCTCCAGATTTAAAGTGAGGGGGTGGAAAACAATTTACCATGCTAATGGGCATCAGAAGAAAGCTGGGGTGGCAATCCTTATATCAGATCAATTAGATTTTAAGCCAAAGACTATAATAAGAGGTGAGGAAGGACATTATATCCTACTCAAAGGGTCTGTCCAACAAGAAGATCTAACAATTTTAAATATCTATGCCCCTAACGTGGGAGCAGCCAACTATATCAACCAATTAATAACAAAATCAAAGAAACACATCAATAATAATACAATAATAGTAGGGGACTTGAACACTCCCCTCACTGAAATGGACAGATCATCCAAGCCAAAGATCAACAAGGAAATAAAGGCCTTAAATGACACACTGGACCAGATGGACATCACAGATATATTCAGAACATTTCATCCCAAAGCAACAGAATACACATTCTTCTCTAGTGCACATGGAACCTTCTCCAGAATAGATCACATCCTGGGTCACAAATCAGGTCTCAACCACTATCAAAAGATTAGGATTATTCCCTGCATATTTTCAGACCACAATGCTCTGAAGCTAGAACTCAATCACAAGAGGAAATTTGGAAAGAACCCAAATACATGGAGACTAAACAGCATCCTTCTAAAGAATGAATGGGTTAACCAGGAAATTAAAGAAGAATTGAAAAAATTCATGGAAACAAATGATAATGAAAACACAACAGTTCAAAATCTGTGGGACACAGCAAAGGCAGTCCTGAGAGGAAAATATATAGCGGTACAAGCCTTTCTCAAGAAACAAGAAAGGTCTCAAGTACACAACCTAACCCTACACGTAAAGGAGCTGGAGAAAGAACAAGAAAGAAACCCTAAACCCAGCAGAAGAAGAGAAATCATAAAGATCAGAGCAGAAATCAATGAAATAGAAACCAAAAAAACAATAGAAAAAATCAATGAAACTAGGAGCTGGTTCTTTGAAAGAATCAATAAGATTGATAAACCCCTGTCCAGACTCATCAAAAAGAAAAGAGAAAGGACCCAAATCAATAAAATCATGAATGGAAGAGGAGAGATCACAACTAACACCAAAGAAATACAGACAATTATAAGAACATACTATGAGCAACTCTACGCCAACAAATTGGACAATCTGGAAGAAATGGATGCATTCCTAGAGACATATAAACTACCACAACTGAACCAGGAAGAAATAGAAAACCTGAACAGGCCCATAACCAGTAAGGAGATTGAAACAGTCATCAAAAATCTCCAAACAAACAAAAGCCCAGGGCCAGACGGCTTCCCAGGGGAATTCTACCAAACATTTAAAAAGAACTAATTCCTATTCTCTTGAAACTGTTCCAAAAAATAGAAATGGAAGGAAAACTTCCAAACTCATTTTATGAGGCCAGCATCACCTTGATCCCCAAACCAGACAAGGATCCCACCAAAAAAGAGAACTACAGACCAATATCCTTGATGAACACAGACACATGTAAAAGTGCTCCATGTCACTCGGCATCAGGGAAATACAAATCAAAACCACAATGAGATATCACCTCACACCAGTCAGAATGGCTAAAATTAACAAGTCAGGAAATGACAGATGCTGGAGAGGATGTGGAGAAAGGGGAACCCTCCTCCACTGTTGGTGGGAATGCAAGCTGGTGCAACCACTCTGGAAAACAGCATGGAGGTTCCTCAAAATCGTGAAAATAGAACTACCCTATGACCCAGAAATTGCACTACTGGGTATTTACCCTAAAGATACAAACATAGTGATCCGAAGGGGCACGTGTACCCGAATGTTTATAGCAGCAATGTCTACAATAGCCAGACTGTGGAAAGAACCTAGATGTCCATCAACAGATGAATGGATAAAGAAGATGTGGTATATATACACAATGGAATACTATGCAGCCATCAAAAGAAATGAAATCATGCCATTTGCGACGACGTGGATGGAACTAGAGCGTATCATGCTTAGTGAAATAAGTCAATCGGAGAAAGACAACTATCATATGATCTCCCTGATATGAGGACATGGAGAAGCAACATGGGGGGTTAGGTGGATAGGAGAAGAATAAATGAAACAAGATGGGATTGGGAAGGCGACAAACCATAAATGACTCTTAATCTCACAAATAAACTGGGGGAGAGGGGGAGCGGGCTATGGACATTGGGGAGGGGAGGCGAACCATAAGAGACTATGGACTCTGAAAAACAACCTGAGGGTTTTGAAGGGTCAGGGGTGGGAGGTTGGGGCAACCTGAGGGTTTTGAAGGGTCAGGGGTGGGAGGTTGGGGGAACAGGTGGTGGGTAATGGGGAGGGCACGTTTTGCATGGAGCACTGGGTGTTGTGCAAAAAGAATGAATAATGTTACACTGAAAAAATAAATAAAATGAAAAAAAAAATAGGGACTTAAGCTTCTGTGAATAAACATTAGACCCCTTGTGTCTAGTTACTCTAGAATATAGAGTTGGGTACCATATTGCACATAATAACTTCTCGGGAAGCATCATTCTATAGCAGCTTTAGCTATTGATTGACTTGAAGATAATTTACAATTATGAAGTATCTTCAACATTATCTGTAAGTTAGAGATTTTTCCCCCTGGTCTCCAAATAAGAGTTTACAACCATTTTAATAATAAAAATTTGGTAAGAAGTGAAAAAAAAAATAAATAAATTCTAGATTTGGTAGTTGTAGGTAATTAAAAGTTCACTGGAGTGATTGAGTCCCTCATTAAATTTTTTTTTTCATTTGTTTATTGCACGCCTTTTCTTAGGCAGGCACGTACCTACCATTTTCTTTCAAGCCCCAGTCTAATTTAACTAGATTAATCTGTCCCCAAATAGACTGCTAGAGTTACATTTACTACATGCAGATTTACTTCTGGGTCCATTTTACACAAGGTCATAAACTTGGAGCAAGTAAATAACCAGTTAGTGACGTACTAAATGCAAAGTCCAAACCAGTGAAGTAGTGGCTCAGTCTCCAGTATCTTTCTTGCTCTCAGTAAAGTTGAACTTTTTCCATACTCATTCCTCCAACTGTGGCTCTTATTATTTCCAAGACTCATCAAAATGCATTCCCCTTGACCTCTTTTGTTATATGTGTTTCCAATGTGTATAAATATCAAAAACATAATCATGGATGCCATTATTTTTAACATCACAAAATCCCATGTAACTAGAATACTATACTATGTGAATCCTCATCCCAACAAAAAGCAGATGAGTGAAGATAATAAAGCAATGGCCTTTTCTGTCACATTCACTAGCTACATGTTTTCACAGACCTCCCTTCCCCATAAACCATCCTGAAGAGGACATGCTTCTTAAAGCATTATCCTTCTCAAAAAAGGTAAGGGATATTTTAAATTATTTCCTCATCCCAAATAAGAAAGGGGAGAAAAAAGAACCAGAGTCAGAGTACCATGAAGATGAGATTGGTAGAAATCGGGTGGTTCCATAAAGGCTAGGGAGGAAAATTGCAAGCTGTCTCCATGGGCACTACAGGACAGGGTGCAGGTGGAAGACAAAAGCAAGTTGAAGAAAACAGAGAAAGAATCAGTGAACTCCAAGACCAATCGATATCGTGCTGGCCTTGATGAACAAAGTGGAAAATGTTTTGTTTTGTTTTGTTTTAATGATAGGGCCTTGGTGAGATGTGGGATAATTTCAAAAAGTCAACCACAGTGTGAAATCAGACTCCTAGAGAAGAAATGAATGAGGCATAAAAGATACGTGGAAAATAAATTTATGGCCAGAATTTCCCCAAATTTTGCACTATTAAAAATAATAACTTTAACTTACAGATTTAAGGATGCATTCAGTAGGTTTGTTGAGTTAAATGAGTAAAATGAAACTCAAAGCATTGATATATTAAAATCCAACTTCTGAAAACATAAATGAATACAAAGATCTTAAAAACATAAAAAAAAGGGGCGCCTGGGTGGCTCGGTGGGTTAAAGCCCCTGCCTTCAGCTCAGGTCATGATCCCAGGGTCCTGGGATCGAGCCCCACATCGGGCTCTCTTCTCTGTGGGGAGCCTGCTTCCTCCTCCTCCTCTATCTCTCTCTCTCTCTCTCTCTCTCTGCCAGCCTCTCTGCCTACTTGTGATCTCTGTCTGTCAAATAAATAAATAAAATCTTTAAAATAAACATAAAAAAAAGACTCTACAATAATACAACAGCAGAGGAGAGAAGACTGCTTAGCAGAAACAACAGAAATCAATAGACAATAGAAATCCTTAAAATTCAGAAAGAAACAAGTCAACCCAAATTTCCACATACAGTTACAGTGTCCTTGAAAATTAAGGACGAATACAAGACCTTTATGGAGAAACAGTATCTGAAAAACATTGTGGACAATAAACTACACTGCAAGAAATGTTAAAGGAAGATAGGCTAAAGAAAAAGGATACCAGTGGGAAACTGGATCTATACAAAAGAATAAAAGTACCTGAAATATGCCCCTGAGAAAGTAGAAAAGTTTTGTTTTTCTTTTAGAGTTTTATGGTTTTAGCACTTACATTTAGGACTTTGAGATCCTTTAAGTTAATTTTTGTACATGTTGTGAGCCAAGAGTCCACCTTCATTCTTTTACATGTGGCTATTAAGTTATCCCAGTTGACCATTTGTTGACATCTACTCTTTCCTCTTTGAATGTTTTTGGTACCCTTGTTGAAAATTAGCTGACCATTGATGTAAGACTTATTTCCCGACTCTCAATTTTCTTCCATTAATCTATACACCTACCCTTGTGCCAGGACTGTGCTGTCTTGATTACCATTGCTTTGTAGTAAATTTTTAAATCAGGGAGTGTGAGAGCTACTTTATTCTTCTTTTTCAGGATTGTTTTGACAGGATTTTTTTTTCCCATTTTATATTAACCTGAACATTTCAAACTGTGTAGGGAAGTAAATGTTATATCTATTTTTATTGAGCTATAATTGACATGTAAAATTATATTAGTTTCAGGTATACAACATGATTTTTTAAAAATATATATTTATTTTAAAGCAAAACAGAGAGAGCATGAGTGGGGTGAGGGCCAGAGGGAGATGGAGAGAGAAAATGCTCAAGTCGACGAGCACAGAGCCCGTTGTGGGCCTTGATCCCAGGACTCTGAGATCATGAACTGAGCTGAAATTAAGAGCCAGCTGCTCAACCAACTGAGCCACCCAGGTGCTCCAACATAATTTTATTCTTGTATATATTATTAAATGATCACAATGAGTCTAGGTAACATCCTTTCACACACAGTTACAATTTTTTTTCTTGTGAGGAGAACTTTAAAAATCTATTCTCTTAACAACTTTTAAATATACAATATAATATTATTAACTTTAGTCACCTTGCTATGCATTACATCCCCATGACTTATTTATTTTATAACTAGAAGTTTGTATATGTTGACCAATAGTTGAAGATAGTTATTTGAATTTTACAATCAACTCATTGATTTCTACAAAGAAGTCATCCAGGATTCTCATAGGCATTTTTTTTAATATTTTATTTATTTGACAGAGAGAAATAACAACTAGGCAGAGAGGCAGGTAGAGAGAGAAGAGGAATCAGGCTCCCTGTGGAGTAGAGAGCCCGACGCGGGGCTCGATCCCAGGACTCTGGGATCATGACCTGAGCCTTAGGCAGAGGCTTTAATCCACTGAGTCACCCAGGTGCCCCCTCATAGGTATTTATTACACTAAGTTTGTAGTTTAGTTTGGGGGAAATTGCCATCAAAGTTAAGTCTTTTAATTCAGGAGTATGAGATATCTTTCCATTTTTTAGCTTTAATTGTTTTCAGCAATGTAGTACAGTATTGGTTTCTCACTTTTGTCTTTCATTTTTGTTTTTCATTATTGTGAATGGTCTTGTTCTCTGAATTTTGTTTTTAGATTGTTCATTGCAAATGTGTCAGAATATAATTGATTTTTTGTATTGATTTTATATCCCACAACCTTGCTAAACTCATTAATCCTAATAGTTTTTAGAGGATTCTTTAAAATGTCCTACATGAAAGATTATGTCACCTATGGATAGAAATAGATTTACTTCTTCCTTTTCCAATACAGATGCCCTTTATTTCTTTTTCTTGCCTAATTAGCCTGGCCGGAACCTCCAGTAAATGTTTAATAGAAGTGGCAAAGCAGACATGCTTGTTGTCTTTTTCCTGATCTTAAAGATATAGCATCATATCTTTCACCATTAAGTATGATGCCAGCTAGGGTTTTTCTGTAGATGCCCTTTATATCAAGTTGAGGATATTTCCTTCTAGTCCCATCTGTTGAATTTTTTCACAAAGCTTTTGGTTATGGCTTAAACAATTCTTGTACTTTAGTCTCTTTATTTATTTAATCTTGTCTTTGCTCTCTCCCTTCTTTCCTTGTGTTAGCAGAGAATAAAATATATACTAAAAAGTTGGTATTTCCTTGGTTAACATTTTTTCTACATTTCAGAGTTTCTAAAGGCAGGCTGGAACTGGAGACTGGATCTTGCTGAGACTCAATGCTTAAATAAGGACATCCAAGAAAAGATGAGTATAAGTTTCTAGGATAAGTGCAAACAATCTGTAAGAAAGAGCTTATGACTCAAACTAGGCAAGCTAATTATGTCAAGACAAGAGGTCAGCATGAGATCAGAGACTGAAGACTAAGCCAAAGGTTTAGGAACCAAACAAGCTTAAAACTGAGCCAGGGAACAAAGAGCAAAACAAGAAGTAGGTAGGAGAGTTCTAGACTTGGTACATAAATCCAGCTTGAGTGATCAAATTTTCCTAACTGAAGGCAAATAAGTAGCTTGCAGTAGCAAATCCGGCTGTATCAAAGCCCCAACACCATGATGCAACGTGGAGATGAAGCAACATGACCACTCAGAAGGAATAAATGAGGTGTGCAATATGAGCTTCTTATTCTCAGACCCAATGGAGAGAGTGTCCTCCAGTGGCCTAAAGAAAGTTAGAAAAAAGTGGAAATAAGTTTACTCTGAAAATTGTTCAGAGTAGCTGTTTTCTCCTTTTAAATTTTGTTTTATTGAGTATTGTTAGATATGCTACAAAATAAAAATAGTAGTAGACTTGCTAAAAAATGAATTTAGTTTGTATGCCTACTAAAATGATCTGTCCTGGTACGATAAGATAAAAACAAAAGAAACGAATTGCAGTAAAAACAGAATCTTGACACAAAAACATGAAAGAACTGTTCTCCAGAATACTTAATTAAAGTATATTCTGCTTTGAAATTAGATAAGCCATGATATAAGATTTGCTGAAACTCCATGTCAGCCTGGTCTTGCAAGAATGGAATATAGGGCATGGCATCCAGAATGTTTGTGTTCCCCCCAAATTCATAAGTTGAACCCTAATCTCAGTGCGATGATATTTGGATGTGCTGCCTTTGGGAGGTGATTAGACCATAAGCGGGGAACGTTATAGGATCAATGCCTTTATAAAAAGAGGTCAGAGAGCTATCTAATTTTTTATCTCTCCCTGCCATGTGAGATCACAGCAGGAAAAAGGCCCTCTGTAACCCAGGAAGAGGGTATTTACCAAGAACTTGACAATGCTGGCATCCTGATCTCAGATTTCCAGGTTCTGGAACAGTGAGAAAATACACGTTTGTTGTTTAAGCCTCCCAGCCTGTGGTAATTTGTTATAGCAGTCAAACTGATCAAGGCACAGGTTATAAGGCTAGAAAGTCAAAGCACCAGGAGAAGGATGAGGGTTTAAAATTATGTAATGCTTTGAGATCAGGATCCAGACATGAAACCATCTTGGACAGGGATACAATCTCAGAGGTCAAAGTCTAGAGGATGGAAGTTGGAGATCAGGCTGCCAGCATGGTCTTGTTCTTGGTGGATGTCTCTTCCTGGCTTACAGAGAGTCATTTTCTTGCTATGTTAGACATGTCTCCAAAGAGAAGGGAAACAAAAGCAAAAATGAACTATTGGGACTTCATCAAGATAAAAAGCTTCTGCACAGCAAAGGAAACAGTCAACAGTTCTAAAAGGCACTGTACAGAATGGAGAATTTGTAAATGACATATTAGATAAAGGGCTAGTAGACAAGATCTATAAAGAACTTATCAAACTCAACATCCCCCAAACAAGAATCCACTCAAGAAGTGGGCAGAAGACATGAGCAAACATCTCTCCAAACAAGACCTACAAATGGCCAACAGACACATGAAAAGAAGTGCTCCACATCACTTGACATCAGGGAAATACAAGTCAAAATCACAATGAGATGCCACCTCACACCCATCAGAATAGCTAAAATTAACAAGACAGGAAACAACAAATGTTGGCAGATGCAGAGAAAGGGGAACCCTCCTACACTGTTAGTGGGAATGCAAGCTGGTACAAACACTCAGAAAACAGTATGGAGGTTCCTCAAGACATTAAAAATAGAGCTACCCTACAATCTAGCAATTGCACTACTAGTTATTTACCCCATAGGTCCAAATGTAGGGGAGCACCTTCCCCCCAGTGTTCATAGCAGCAATTCCCACTATAACCAACTATGGAAAGAGTTGAGAGGCCCATCAACAGATGAATGGATAAAGAAAACGTGGCACATCTATAATGGAATATTACTCATTCAGCAAAAAGAATGAACTCTAAACATTTACATTGATGTGAATGGAACCAAAGGGTATTATGCTGAGTGAAATCATCATATGGCTTCACTCATATGTTGAACATAAGAAACAGGGAAGAGGACCATAGGAGAAGGGAAGGAAAACAAAACATGAAGTCATCAGAGAGGGGAAAAAGTCACAAGAGACTCTTAACTGTAGGAAACAAACTGAGAGTTGCTGGAGGGGATGTGGGTAGGAGGTTAGGATAACTTGGAGATGGGCATTAAAGAGAGCATGTGGTGTGATGAGTACTGGGTGTCATAGAAAACTGATTAATTTTTTAAAAACTTGAGAAAGAGAGCTAGAAATTCAAATTCAGTTCTGTTCTGTGCCAAAGTAAATGTTTTTTCCTCTGTATCAATGACTTTGTAAATTATATTTAAGATATTCAGAGCCTCATTTCTTAATCTAGAGTGTTCTAAGGGCAGATCTGTGTCCCAGATGGAGGAGTTAAATGGTGAAATCCATGGGGAAAAGGCAAAGTCAAGAGTTTTTCTGGGTCTAAAATTCTGAGTGTTATATGCAACTGATGAATTACTGACCTCTATTTCAGAAACTAATGATGTACTTTATGTTGGCTAATTGATTTTAAATAAAATAAAAAACAAATCACTGCCTATTCACCCAAATAATTCAACTTTGTTTGGTTATCCTGGGTTGGGAGAAGAATGGATATATGAGAAAAAGCAGGGTAGCGGGAGGGAATGGAAGTCATTAGAAGTCATCCCACTTAGGAATTTAAGGGAAAAATGACTTGCTTATTCCACAAGAAGACGGTTGTGTTTCAGAGTGGCTTCATGCTTTGTTTTTCTTCTGGGAGTCCATTAGCCTCAGATTTACTGTAGGGAGAAGATGCACTGGCCCCCAGTCAGGAAAGATAAGAGGCTTCCTGGCGAGAAATAAACAAAAAAGACAGGAAGCAACAAAGAGGGCCAGAGAAAGAATAGGAGAAAATGCTGTCCTAGCAGCAGTAAATAAGTCATTTGCTAAAAAGGATATTTGGCTAAATTGCCTCCCACTGTCTATTCCCACTGGGCATTTTTGGTCAGCAAATGCAGAGCATCAAGAAAAGAGTTCAGAAGCTGGGATATGTTGCCCTGAGAACATGGAGTTGCAAGGGAGAAGCCATGCCTCCAAAGTGCATGGGGGCTCCATTCATACCTTCCAACTTCCCAGCTGTATGACTTTGGACTAGAAATAAATTCGGAAGTTGACATGTATTCATCTGTAATACAGAGACGATGGGGGGGGGGCGTGAAATCACGTAGTGGCTGGCTCATGGTACTAGTTTCCTTAAATGCTTCTTCTGATAACATATAAAAGAAAAAAATAATAATAAGTTGCTTTTCAGCATGGTCTACTATATTTTCATGAAAGACTTACTAACAACTAAGGCTAATTAGGAGCTTTAAAAAGGGCAGCTGAAACCCTGAAGCTCAGGACTTGGAACCTGTGTTTCCAAGGCTAGTGGTTGAGTCTTGCCTCCTGAATGTTATTAACCTGTGTCAGCTTGCTCAGATTGCCTGGCTCTCTAAATATCAATTTCCTAATCTATAAACTGAGGAAAGGGATAGCCATTTAAAAAGATTGCTGTGACTTTTACATGGATGGATATAAATTTGTTTTATAAGCCATAAAGCCCTGTAACAAAAAGTAGCGTGTGTGTGTTCTGTGTTGTTTGATGGGATGGTCAGTCAGGCACAGCCACAAGAGGAGGCAGAGGAGAGGCTCAGGAAAACAAAGTTTATGGTACCCAAAGGTCCTAGAAACAGGAGAAATGGCGCATAACACGGGGCCACATAGAGAAGAACCAGTGTATTCAGGAAGCAGAAGGGCAGGAGTGAGGGGCAAGACTAAGCATAGATTTTACTGGAGTTTTCACAGGAAAGGCAAGATAGGACAGGGTAAATATTTTAGGATTAGCTAGTTTGAATGCTTTCAGAGGGTTATAATCTGAGTGGGGATGGGTGTCCATAGTTACCTGGTACCAGTAGAGAAATACTGTTTGCTGAGGTGTACAGACCCAGACAGAGAAGATATGGCTCTGGATTTGTTAATTTGCATATCAAAATCATGCTCCTAGATGAGCCCTTTGCTCTAAGAATTGGCTAGTCCCTGGAGAGGTAGGTTCTTCCCAGGCAGAAGAATTTTTAAGATGTCACAACGTCACAAAATACAGGAAGCAAAAGTGCGTGTGTTCGTACACACGCATGTGTCTGGGGGCACCATATAGTTTACAGAGGACTTTGGCAATGCTTGCAATAACTCTGTGATTCAGTTTTAAATGACGGTGCCCATTTTATAGATGAGGGTCAGATTAAACATGACTACTAATTATGGAGAAAGAATGGAAATTGCAGATGGTCCAAATCGATCTACCTGGTTAATGTCAATCAAAGTCACTAAGCAAATGTTAAGACTGAAAATGTTTGATTTGGTGGGTGTGAAACCAAAGGAAAGGAGAATTTCCCAAGTAAAACCATTCATACTTCCACACATTGTCATTCCATATTCTTGCCTACTCACCCACTCTCCAATCCAAAGACAAAAGATGAAGACTTAAGATGAAGTGTGTCCTTTTTTACCTGAACAACATCCTTGTAGCTCTCAGTTTTATCCTCAAGGCCTGGTCCACAACTGGTCCATATAACACACTCAGTAAATATTGGCTGAATGAATGAAGCATTGGGCTGAACATTGAAATAACTCCCCCACAGTCTGGCTCCACCCATCAAACTGTCAGTTCTGGGATCTTGGACCAGACACTAGAGGAAACAGACAAAATACTTTTTTCGGTTTTCTAAGGGTGCTGAAAATGTTAGCATTCAGGGATTCAGACAAAACACAGATAAATCTTTTTGTCCTGTTCACACTCTGACTCTATGACTCCATTTCCTTTCTTTTTTGACATTCAGATTTTAGAAAAGTTTGTTGCTTACAAAGCAGAGAGCACAGAGAAATTAAATAAAATCTCTAGTTCCTTCAACTTACTATTGCATCTCTCTCTCTTCTTTTCTCTTCTTTCTTACACCTTCCTTCTCTCACATTTGCCTTTCTTTCTCCCTGTCCCCACTTTCACACTGATTCTTACTGAAAGATTGAAATAATTGAGAATTTGTCTCTTGAGGATATGAAGACTTTATGAGGATTAAATTAAATAATATGTGTAATGAGTTTATCACAACAATTACCATGTAGTAAGAGCTCAAGAAATGGTTTGTAATTATCACCATCACATTTAACACTTATTAGCAGGTAAAGAAGTGACTCACCCAAAGTCAATTACTAAAATTGGATCTGGATACAGGTCTTCTGATTATAGAGTCTATAATGGCCCATCTTCCCAGGCTGGAAGAGAAGACAGAAAGATGCATGGGACTGAGATTGCCCCCTGAGACATATAGAAAAGTTACTGGAAGGAACCAACCAAACCACATAAGGTGAAGACTGGTGCCATGAATAAGGCACAATACAACTACTACTTACAATAGAAGTGGACAATGGACCTCAGGGAGCCAAGATGTAGGAAATATCAGGACTAGGGACTAGGTTACACTCAAGTCAGAGGGATTTCCACAGGCTAGAACATTTAGAGATACAAGTCTGCAAGAAAAGAGAGGAAATAGTAAGTCTGGACTGCATTCACCAACAGGAACTGGGGCCAATAACTTGGGGAAAGAGAACAAACCTGAATGAAGCTTTATCATATAGACAGGGTTTCCAAGGGTGAAGATCAGGAGGAAGTGTGAACTATTAATAAAAGATATATTTTATTGATTTTTTTCATATTTTTCAGGTGCCTTATATTGTGGGGTTTTATTGTTTTTTTTTTAAGATTTTATTTTTTTATTTATTTGTCAGAGAGAGAGTGAGTGCACAAGCAGGCAGAGTGGCAGGCAGAGGCAGAGAGAGAAGAAGGTTTCCTGTCGAACAAGAAGCCCAGTGTGGTGATGAACATTTTTTCATGTGTCTGCTAGCCATCAGGGAGATTCAAATTAAAACTACATTGAGATACCACCTGACACCAGTTAGAATGGCCAAAATTAGCAAGACAGGAAACAACGTGTGTTGGAGAGGATGTGGAGAAAGGGGAACCCTCTTACACTGTTGGTGGGAATGCAAGTTAGTGCAGCCACTTTGGAGAACAGTGTGGAGATTCCTCAAGAAATTAAGAATAGAGCTTCCCTATGACCCTGTAACTGCACTGCTGGGTATTTACCCCAAAGATACAGATGTAGTGAAAAGAAGGGCCATCTGTACCCCAATGTTTATTGCAGCAATGGCCACGGTCGCCAAACTGTGGAAAGAACCAAGATGCCCTTCAACGGATGAATGGATAAGGAAGATGTGGTCCATATACACAATGGAGTATTATGCCTCCATCAGAAAGGATGAATACCCAACTTTTGTAGCAACATGGACGGGACTGGAAGAAATTATGCTGAGCGAAATAAGTCAAGCAGAGAGAGTCAAGTATCATATGGTCTCACTTATTTGTGGAGCATAACAAAGAACATGGAGGACATGGGGAGATGGAGAGGAGAGGGAGTTGAGGGAAACTGGAAGGGGAGAGGAACCATGAGAGACTATGGACTCTGAAAAACAACCAGAGGGTTTTGAAGGGGCAGGGGGGTGGGAGGTTGAGGAACCAGGTGGTGGGTAATAGGGAGGGCACGTACTGCATGGAGCACTGGGTGTGATGCCAAAACAATGAACACTGTTATGCTGTAAATAAACAAACAAATAAATATAGATATATAGATATATTATATATATATATATATAAAAGAAGCCCAATGTGGGACTTGGTGCTAGGACCCTGGGATCATGACCTGAGCCAAAAGCAGTGACTTAACCGACTGAGCCATCCAGGCATCCCTTATATTGTGGTTTAATTTTAATTTATTTCTAACATCATCTCCTTATTGTCGGTATAATTATTTTTTTAATTTCTTTTCAGTGTAACAGTATTCATTGTTTTTGCACCACACCCAGTGCTCCATGCAATACGTGCCCTCCCTATCACCCTCTACCTCGTTCCCCCAACCTCCCACCCCCTCCCCTTCAAAACCCTCAGGTTGTTTTTCAGAGTCCATAGTCTTTCATGGTTCATCTCCCCTTTGAAGAAGGGAGTTGAGGGAAATTGGAAGGAGTATAATTATTTTTGATAGCCCAAAATACTTAGACTTAAAGAAGGTAAGTAATTTCTCTTAAATTGTCAATAAGTATATGAAAGAGCTAGAAATTCCAGTTGGCTTCCCAGAGGAATTCTACCAAACATTTAAAGAAGAACTAATATCTATTCTTCTGAAGCTGCTTCAAGAAATAGAAATGGGAAGGAAACTTTCCAACTTGGTCTATGAAGCCAGCATTACCTTGCTCCTAAAACCAGATAAAGAACCCGTCAAAAAGGAGAATTACAGACCAATATCTCTGATGAATGTAGATGCCAAAATTCTCACCAAGATATTAGCCAGTAGGATCCAATGGCACATTAAAAGGATTATTCACCACAACTAAATGGGATTTATTCCCATGCTGCAAGGTGGTTCAACATATGCAAATCCATCAATGTGATACATCACATTAATGTAAGAAAGGACAAGAACCATATGATCCTCTCAACTGATGTAGAAAAAGCACAAAATACAGCTCCTTTCTTAAAACTCTCCGTGGTATATGGATAGAGGGAACATATCTCAATATCATAAAAGCTATCTACAAAAGCCCATAGAATATATCGTTATCAGTGGGGAAAAGCTGAAAGCTTTTTCCCTAAGGTCAGGAACCTGACAGGAACACAATATGCCCACTCTCATCACCATTGTTCAACATAGTAATAGAAGTTCTAGGCTCAACAATCAGACAACAGAAAGAAAGAAAAGGCATTAAATTGGCAAAGAAGAGTCAAACTCTCACTCTTTACAGATGACATAAGACTTTATGTGGAAAACCCAAAAGACTCCACCCCAAAATTTCTAGAACTTATACAGGAATTCAGTAATGTGGCAGGGTATAAAATCAATGCACAGAAAACAGCTGCATTCCTATAAACTAACAATGAGACAGAAGAAAGAGAAACTGAGGACTCAAACACATTGCAATTGGACCAAAAACAACAAGATACCTAGGAATAAACCTAATCAAAGAGATAAATTTTCTGTAGTCCAAAAACCCAGAACATTTATGAAAGAAATTGAGGAAGACATAAAGAAATGGAAAAACATTCCATGTTCATGGATTAGAAGAATAAATACTGGGGTGCCTGGGTGGCTCAGTGGTTTGGGCTGCTGCCTTCGGCTCAGGTCATGATCTCGGGGTCCTGGGATCAAGTCCCACATCGGGCTCTCTGCTTGGCGGGGAGCCTGCTTCCCTCTCACTCTCTCTGCCTGCCTCTCTGCCTACTTATGATCTCTCTCTATCAGATGAATAAATAAAATCTTTAAAAAAAAAAAGAAGAAGAAATACTGTTATAATGTCTATACTACCCAGAGCAATCTACACATCCAATGCAATCCTTATCAAAATACCATCAACATTTTTCACAGATAATAATCCTAAAAATAATCCTAAAAATTGCGTGGAACAAAAAAAGACCTTGAATAGCCAGAGGAATCTTGAAAAAGAAAACCAAAGCTGGTGGCATCACAATGCCAGACTTCAAGCTATATTACAAAGCTGTAATCATTAAGAAAGTATGGTACTAACAAAATAAAACAAACAAAAAACCCAAAAACAGACACATAAATCAATGGAACAGAATAGAGAAATCAGAAATGGACCCTCAAATTTATGGTCAAATAATCTTTGACAAAGCAGGGAAGAATATCCATTGGAAAAAAGATAGTCTCTTTAATAAATGGTGCAGGGAAAATTGGACAGTCACATGTAGAATAATGAAACTTGATCAGTTACTTATATGATACACAAAGAGAAACCCAAAATGGATGAAAGACCTAAATATGAGACAGAAATCCATCAAAATCCTAGAGGAAAGCATAGGCAGCAACCTCTTGTACCTCAACCACAGCAGCTTCTTGCTAGACACATCGCCAAAGGGAAGGGAAACAAAAGCAAAAATGAAGTATTGGGACTTAATCAAGATAAAAAGCTTCTGCATGGCAAAGGAAACAGTCAAAAAAACTAAGAGGTAATCTACATATTTGCAAATGACATATCAGATAAAGGGCTAGTATCCAAGGTCAATAAAGAACTTAACACACAAAAAAACAAATAATCCAGTCAAGAAGTGGGCAGAAGGCATGAACAAGCATTTCTCCAAAGAAGACCAACAAATGGCCAACAGACACCTGAAAAGAAATGTTCAACATCACTTGATATCAGGGAAATACAAATCAAAACCACAACGAGATACCACCTCGCACCAGTAAGAATAGATAAAATTAATACTGGAAACAATAAATATTGGCAAGGATGCAGAGAAAGAGGAACCCTCCTACACTGTTGGTGGGAATGCAAGCTGTTACAACCACTCTGGAAAACAGTATGGAGGTTCCTCAAGAAGTTAAAAATAGAGCTACCCTCTGATCTAGCAATTGCACTACTAGGTATTTATCCCAAAGATACAAATGTAGTGATCAAAGGGGCACCCGCCCCCTAATGTTATAGTGGTAATGCCCACAATTGTCAAACTGTGGAGTGGTGAGATTCATCAACAGAAGAATGGATAAAGAAGATGTGCCATACACACACACACACACACACACACACACACACACACACACCACATACATAAATACACACATGCATATACACATACATACATACATATATATATGCACTGGAATATTACTCAGCCAGCAAAAAGGATGAATTCTTACCATTTAAATTGATGTGGATAGAACTAGAGGGTATTATGCTAATAAAAATAAGTCAATCATAGAAAGACAATTATCATATGACTTCACTCATATGTGCAACATAAGAAACAGGGCAGAGGACCATATGGGAAAGGAAGGAAAACAAAATAGGAAGTTAGCAGAGAGTGGGGAAAAAACCATGAGAGACTCTCAACTATAGGAAACAAACTGAGGGTTGCTGGAGGGGTCATGTGTGGGGGGATGGGGTAACTGGGTGATAGTCATTGAGGAGGGCATGTGATGTGGTGAGCACTGGGTGTTATATGAAACTGAAATATTATTAAACACTAATAGAGAGAGAGAGAGCTAGAAATTCAAAGTCAGTTCTGTTCTATGCCATAGTAAGTGTCTTTTCCACTGTATCAGTGACTTTGTAAATTATATTCAAGGTATTCAGAACTTCATTTCTTAGTCTAGAGTATTCTGGGGACAGATCTGTGTCCCCAGATGGAGGAGATAAATGGTGAAAGCCATGGGGGAGAGCTGAAGTCAAGAGTTTTTCTGGGTCTGAAATCCCTTTCCATTCCGGCCCTGGGTGGGCTTCTTCCCTTGAATAACATTAATTGTATAAATGTCACTACAAATGTATGTTCCTTATTTGCCACCAAAAGCCCAACTTTTGTCCTCCAGCCCATCTCCCTTCCCACCTTGACTTCCTGCCCTTCCCTTCTTTGAAAGTCAAGTCCTGGTCCCACCTGAGTGCTTCTCTGAAGACAAGCCACTGGACTGTGTTTCATCAAATGAAGTCATCCAAGCAGAGTAAAGGAATCATATGCTCTCTGGGAAATGTTCCCCTGGTGATTGTATCAGGGCAATCCATCACCAGGAGGGAGGCTCATGGCAACATAACTTACCTCATATGCATGACCTGCACTACCATCTCCCCAAGTTCTACTAATACTCATTGTTCTTATTGATAAACTCCCCTTTATATACTCCAGTGGATTTTGTCAGACACAACCCATCACATTCAGAAAAATGACTGAATATTTACCCAATGTGTTGACTATGTAGTCTGAGAAATTTGATACAAATAAACTTCTGTATCTAAATAAATCAGAATATTACAAACCAAAGCCTTCACCTGATTTTAGTGAAAGTGAAGGAGATTGAACTGTGAGAAAAAACAGTCTCATTTAAGCCTTACAGTAGCCCCATGAACTCAATATCAGTATCCCCATTTTGTTAGTGGAAACACTGAGGCACAGAGAAGTCTATGAAAATTAGCCAAACTCCCAATAACTTTAAGTGACAGAAAAGCATCTAAAACAGGTGTAACTGACATCTGTCCATTGTTTTCCATTGTTTCATCTCAAGAAACTAATTCATGAAGTTAAAAAATTCATTTAATTATATTTTACAGAGAAATAAATAAATAAAATTTAAAAATATATATATAAAAAAATTATATTTTACAGAGAAGATACTTCCGTAGATATTATCTAGCACAGGTTCACAAACACAGAGCTTCTGCTTTACGGCTGAAGAAGCTGAAATCCAGAGAGGCGCAGTAATCTGCTGTCGGTGCAAGCCCATGCCAACCTGGGAACAGAATTCACAACATGCAGTGCTCATTGTGCTGTGCTGCCCAGAGTCCTCTTCAGGACCAAGGCACTTGTTTCCTGTCTTGGGAGTGTGGGATACTGTGCTTTTTCTAACAACTAAGCAATGAAGAGAAGCATCCGTGGGAGTAGCCAACACCCAATGACTGTTCAATGAGTGGCTACAAAATCCTGACCACCTTGTTTCAAATTCCAGCTCCAGACCCTCTGCATGATCTACTGACCCCCTGGTTCAATAGCATCATAGCCCAACCTCCTCCTCTGTCTGATTGTCACTACCTTACGTTTTGAGAACAGGAGAACGTCTCAATAGACTTCCTTCACACAAATTTCTGTCTCAGGGTCAGTTTCCCACGAGTCTATTCTAAGACAGCTGATATATTGAGCAGGGCCAGAAAGCCAACTCTAAAATGGGGTTTGGGAGCATATGGATCACTAGCTGGTCAGCAACGAGGGCTCCATCTCTCACAGCCAAGAGCTACCTGCATTCTGGAACAGCTGCTGAAACTTCTCAAGTGGGACTGGGGTTCGGTAGCCAAAGAAGGGAGTTCACTGGCTGGTTTCCAGATAAAGTAGTGATTTTAAGGATTATGGTCACTGATAGATATTGTTGAGGGCAACAGCTTACTTATGGATGCATTAAAACAAGCTAATGAAAGCATGAGGATGACTAATCACCAATTTAAGAAGACCACTTTGGCACCGTATAAAGGGACTTTAACTGCTCCAGACAGAAGGCTTAATTACCAGGGCCTCATATTCCGTAAGATTAGCTTAAACCCAAAAACTGGTCAAAAAAGACCTTGATTCTGGGGTGCCTGGGGCTCAGGGGGTTAAAGCCTCTGCCTTCGGGTCAAGTCATGATCTCAGGGTCCTGGGATCGAGCCCCACATCGGGCTCTCTGCTCAGCAGGGAGCCTGCTTCCTCCTCTCTCTCTCTCTCTGCCTGCCTCTCTGTCTATTTGTGATCTCTGTCTGTCAAATAAATAAATAAATAAAAGCTAAAAAAAAAAAAAAAAAAAAAAAAAAACCTTAATTCTGGACAACTCTAAGGACAATGCCATCTCCAGAACACCCTACAAGACTAGGGTTGCCATTGGCCTCCTAAGGAAACCTCTCCTTGGCTCAGTCCTGCTTCCCTCCCCCACCCTACCCCCATGGCAGAAGTTGTTCTCAAGAACATTCTCCAACAGACTTACCACGCACACCTCCTCTCATGCCTGAAACCCAACCTATAAAGGCATATGTTTTAATGGTAAAAGCCAGACTTCAACAATAGACAGGTATGGATTCAAATTCCCTCCAAGCTGTATAACCAGGGACATGACTGAACTTGTCTGAGCGCCCGGCCTCTCAATAAAGATGGATGGGACCAAGTCACTCAAAAAAATGTGCAATCATCTTGCCAGCTGTTGTTCTTCCCAGTCGTCAGCATTGTTGCAGACCACGAAGGCGGAGACTTTAGTGGCGTGTCTACAGACCCTAGGAGACATTCTCATGGCATTAGCAATGGAGCCAAAAGTCTGCCATGAGCTCCAGGGTTCACCATCTCATCTCAGTAGAGGAGTATGGAAGAGTGAAGGCAAGAATCAGAGACATCATGCTTTGAGCTTCTTTGCTGTGTTTTTGGATAAAGTGGAATTTGTATCTTCCTCCTGCTGCTGACATACTCCAACCAGTTGAACTTATATCAAATTAGTCCATCATATCTTTGTAAAAGTGATTTCATAATTTCCCGAAAGACTATAAATTGACTGCTAGCAAGTCACGCTTGGACTGCCATCCCACCCTTCAGGAGATGAAGCACGGGAATGAGAGCCACGAACATACCCGCCCCTGAGCACGGGAATGCTCCCCGGACAGCTGCTTCCCAAGCCTTCTAGGCTGCCTATTCTTACCCCTCATCTTTCCCCCCACCTACTGTAGCGTATTTTTGGAGACATTGCAAGTTGTTTCAACATTGCAATAATTAAAGAGCAATCACTGAGAAAAAGCAAACAAATTAAATCCAAATGCATGTGGGATGTGGCACATTAGGAGGCTGGTTCTAGCTGGCAGACAAGAATTTATTTTTAAAGTTACAAGAACGTGTTTTCCAACTTGGTTCTCTCACTACCCAAAGGCCCCGGGAGTCTTGCAACGAGGGCTGCATTTACCTCCTTGTAGGAAATCCCTTGGGACAGATGCTGGCTGCAAACTTCAAGTGAACTCATCAAATTAATCATGCCACATGGTCTTGAGACAAGTACAAATGCAAAAATATTGTTGTGTTCTCAAGAACTCAGACTCAGCTCAAATATACCAGGGAGGTCATGTTACCCAGTGCAGAGGATTCCAGCCGGGAAGTCAGGCGAGCTGGAGGCAGTGCGGTAAAGCACGAAAAATCTAGATTTCAGGGTCAGGAAGGCGTAGAGCTTAAAATCAGACTTTACTCTCTATAAAGTCTTTTATGTTGTTGTTTTTTTGCACTAAGCCATTTTCTATATCTGGCCCTCTTGATATTTGCCTGGAGAAATTCATACAAAACAAGTTCTAAACCAAAGTTTATAAACTTGGGGAGTTGTGTATCATGATAGTAAAAGCAACTAAACTAGTAATTATTAAAAATTTTAAAAAATTCTGTTTATGCTGATTTCAATGCACTAAATATGTATCCAGCTATCCTTAAAATGGGGAAAAGAAAGAATTTTTTAAAAGTGCATTTAATTCAAGAGAAATGGAGATTTTAAGTAACCCTCTAGTGTATGACATCTTAATTTTCCTCTATGACTTGATGGATTTCAGGAGAAAGAAGAACATCAGTGGATATGGTTGAAATTGTAATCTATTATATTTTTTAAAGTTTTCCCCTAATTAAAATGGAAATGGATGTTCCAGTGCTAAAGAAAAAAAATTACTTTCCATTATAAGAACCAGAGACCAATTGTGATGTTAGCATTTGCACCTGTCAAAAGCCACTGAGGGCCAGATGACTAGAAAGTCACAGGGTTGCAAGAAACCAGCGCATGAAGGACAGTCCTTCCTTTACAAGTATGTTTTCTTGAGTAAGAAATAACTTGCTCAATGTCACGTTAATGCTGTCTCTCTCCCTCACCATATGATGGGTGCACAGTATAATTATCATAGTGATAGACATAAATACGGATAAGGAGATTAAGCATAGTTATTTTGACTATGTAAAATGTGAAAAGGAGCCTATTTTATGTTAATAAGTTCCTTTTGAGCCGAGTGTCTATAACATGGAATTGTGTGTAGTAGGTTATATTTCTCTCTGACTGACATACTGTATTTCATTAGAAATTGAGGAATTCAGCAAAGGCAAACTGTATTTGCAAGTGGGTAACACAATCTCTAGAAGGGAATAAAACTTCAATAATAATAATTGAAACCATTAATAAATGCATAATGTAAGTGTTTCATTAAGGTAGTAACTATTGACAAGTAAGGTGAGCATGTCAATAATGAACAGCTTTATGTAAGGCCTTGGGCTGAGTAAGGGACCTTATGTCATTTGAGCCCGCTAACAAATCCAAATGAGGTGGTAAAAAAGAATTATAATCTCGGGGCACCTGGGTGGCTCAGTGGGTTAAAGCCTCTGCCTTCAGCTCGGGTCATGATCCCAGGGTCCTGGGATCGAGCCCCACATCGGGCTCTCTGCTCTGTGGGGAGCCTGTTTCCTCCTCTCTCTCTGCCTGCCTCTCTGCCTACTTGTGATCTCTGTCTGTCAAATAAATAAATAAAATCTTTAAAAAAAAAGAATTATAATCTCTAGTCTATAAATAAAGTGATGGGGAAAAGACTGAATAGGTAATTGACACAGAAGCTCGTAACTCAGAAAAGACGGAGCCGGTGTTCAGGCCTGTGGGGGCTGACAACCCAGCAGCAGCGCTAGTCTGAAGGTGGGTGTGAATGAGAGATGTTGTTTGTCGTTGAGCCTCTGGTTGTACCTAAATTTGCAGCTTCCTGTTCTGCCCTTTCTGTAAGAATCCCTGGGTTCAGCTGGGCCCACAACCACCCAAAGAATGGACGTCATGTCCAACTTCCCTTGCAGCCAGGTATGAGCATGTGATGAGTATCTGGGCACAGAATGTCATGGACATGGTGTGCCACCCTTCCAGCTAGCTTGTGCCTTCGGAAGGATGGTCTGGCCCTAGCCCTCCCTCCCACACTTCTCTTCCCATGGCCCTAGCAGACCCAAAGCTTTTAAATCACTCCCTTCTGTCTCTCCTTGTCCATGGAGCTGCAGACCCCTAGGTGTGACAGCTGCTGGAAGTCTCCACCCAAGCATCCTCTGTGAACATCTTATTTCAACCTGCCCCAAATCAGCTGATGAGACATCAACCAGCCTGCCTTTCCTCCATTATCCTCCTTCATAAAGCAGCCCTTTCTGTGGTCACCTTGGCCTTTACTCCTAGAAAGGAGACAGGGCGCGGAGCAGGGAGGGTTGCATGCAAAGAAAAGACCCGAGGAGTGGAAGGGGTGGTGGGACACCAAACTTGCCAAATGCAGAGTTAGCCCCAGAAGCAGGCTGAACCTGAGAGACGAGCAAACGGCTCTCTGCTCGGGGTCAGTCCCAGTTCTTAAACATTATGCAAGTCACTGGCTTCCCAGTCTGAGAGGCTGATTACCTGTCTGCTCTCCCTTTGGAGGTTTTCTCTCCCCACCTGTCAGTGACCTCAACCAATAGAATCACTCATATCTGCAGTATGATTTAGCGATTTACATAAATAAATAAATAAATAAATAAATCATGCACATTTGTCTCTCTCTCTCTTTTTTAATGCCTTTTTCTTACAAACCTGAATCTATTTCCGGTCCATCCATGAGATCCTTTGGTGGTGTGAATTTTCCAATCATTACGCATGAGTAATGGACTCAGGTCTACTTCCATTTTATTTTCTTTACACTAGGTAAAATATCTCCCAGCGTAGATCAACGTCCTTTTGCCTGAGCTGGTACCTTTAGCTGTGTCCCATCCATCAGAAAAGTGGATGTTGTTAACACAGATATTACCAAAAACAAATAAGCAAAAACACTTGCAGCTATGTTATTTCACCAAAGTACATGATGTTCCTTAGGGAACCCTTCAAAATTATCTTTTTCTTGCCCACAGTCTTCTCTCTTATTTTATTCTCAAGCATCTACTAAAACACTTGCTGCTTTTTTTTTTAACTGATCAGAAAATGATTTTCTTCTGTTGTTATCTCACCTTGAACCTTGCTGCCTTCACACCTAGAGCTCATAAAGGAGATCCCTCTATCACAAGAGAAAGCCATTTTGATCATTTGAGAGATGAGGGAGGTATCCCAAAGCAAGATGGGCCAAGACCATGGGAGGGACAACATCGTGTCGCAAGGCAGAGCATTTTATTCCCGTTTCAGGGGCCATCATTTCTCAGTGCGTGAGAAGGCGTGGCCAGGAGAGGAATGGCCTGGTACAGCCATGCCCCTGGAAGGTTCCAACTCTAAACTTCCCCCTGATATCATCCAGAGCATTCCTTCCCCCCTAAGCTTCAGGGCCTGAGTTACTGAGATAGGTTATCACCAAGGTCCCCCGGTACCTTCACATGTGTGAGCCCCCACTCTGCCTAGACCTTAAGCATTCTAGTTCCTCACTTATCTGCCTAAGTGATTCATATTTATCTCCCTAAAGATCCACTTTCTCATCTTCACAAAAATTAGGTAGTCATTAAAATCCTAGGTATAGGGAATTTGCAAGGAGCTCTGAGTGCTCTAGAGGCCTCCGTGGGAGAGTTGGCCTATAACACACGGTTTTCAACACACTGCTTCACAGTTGAGCTGTGTGACCTTAAAGCACTTAATGTATCTGAGCATCATGGTTCTTATCTGTAAAGTGGAAATAAATTTTTTTAAAAAATAGTAACTTGGGCATCTTAAGGACCAAGCAAGCTAATCTTTGAAAAATACTCAACACAGAGACCCCTGACTCTCTCAGTTGTTTGAGCTTGTGACTCTTGATCTTGGGGTCTTGAGTTCAAATCCCACATGGGGCCTACAGCTTACTTAAAAACAAAAGACAAAAATTTAAAACAGGGCTTGGCATACAGTCAGTGCAAATTAATGGAAGCTATGACCAGTGAATGATCAGTATAACGCTAACATTATTTATGCTTTCCTAATTAGAGATTATTCCAGAGAGAATACTGGCTAAGATAGTTCAGAACAACAACAGAAACAATACACGCACACATCATTTATAGACACACATATGTTACATATATAAATACATACCCATTCACATCTACTCTAATTATATCATTCCAGTTGCCCTCCTAGTGGTATTACTGTTGTCCTCTTTGACCCCCACAGTAACTTTAGGGTAGAGGCAAACATGTCTTTCCTGACTGACAGATCAGCAAACTGAGGGCGGGGAAAACTGTATTTCTAGCTATTTCCATGACTGGTTGGCAGCAAGATCCTGGCAAACTTCCAGATCTCTCAGTTTTTCTTCACCACCAGACAGTAGTACCAAGACAAATTTCCAAGAGCAGCAATTCATTCATTGGAGTGTAAAGGAAGAGAAAGCCGCAGTGGCAGCCTGTCTTATTCCGAGGCAGGAGAATTGGACGCACACACCCTCCATGACTAGCCTGGGCTGGAGGTTAGTGAAGTAACTGCCCTTCATAATTCACACGCAGAAGTGATGAAAAATAATCCCCGATTATCTAGAGCAAAGAAAGAGAGTAATTTATAGCCAACCATGAATACTTAATCATAAGGCCCAGTGACGTTGCTCATATTAACACAGCCAAAACAAATCAGCTGTAAATCACAGCCGACTTCAACATGGCATCGGGAAGATAAATCAGGGGGGCCTGGCACGGAGAGTCTGTCTGTGAAGCAGCGCTATTAATAAGTGGCAGCCCTCCACCCTGCCCTTCCCGCCACACCCAGGCCACAACCGCGGCCGCCCAGTAATGACGGTAGCGGGACTGCACATTTTATAACCGGCAATTAGAGCTCCACAACAATCCCAAACACATTAATTACTCCGAAAGGGCCCCAGGTTGTCTTCCTGTTCATTTTCCAGTGGATAAATTCTCTATGAGGCAACAAGTCAAGTAAAACTTTGGTAATTGGCACTGCCCAGGGGCCAGAGTCTGAGTTAGTGAGAAGTGCACATTTCACATCTACGACCAAGGAAATGTGTTGCTTGTGCTGCTGAGAACACAGGGTAATTGGAAGGAGATTAGCAAAGGCTTCGAGTCACTGTGTATATTGGAAAGCAAAAGGAAAAAAATATCTATTTTTACCTAAATATTATTTGACCATAGGTTTTTAGATCTGTTTTAATAAGAAGGTAAGATTCTTATTTATAAGAGGCATAGCAATAATTTGCAAATAGTACTACAAATGATTTGGAAATTTTTTTTATAAAAACTTTTTCGATGTTTTTCTCCCACATTTACCTCTAAAAGTCCTTCAACATTATATAATCTGCTTAAATTAACCAGCTTCCGTGTCTCGGGTAACCGTCAGACCAGGCTTTTTCAAAATTAGTTCTTCCTCCATAAGAACATTCAAATTAATGTGATCAGACGGTGTATATTTCTCCTCTCTGCCTTTCTTTGCCCTGGTCTACGTTTACTCTCTCATCATTTGATTAAGTCCTGTGGGTCCTGACATACTCGCTTCCTTTTAAGATCTGTTAGGACATATTTATTGTCTGTCCATCCAAAAAGATCCCCTGCTTCTTCTCACCTACTTGTGCTGCATATGAACCCAACTCTCTCTAAGTGAGTATAGTGGCGATTGCTTGCTGCCTTTTCTTCCAACATCCTTCATCCAAACATATCACACATTGTAAGGCAGCAGGCAGAAGTCCTCACTCTCCAGACTTCCCATTTATCCTCTACTGTTGCACACATGGGTGGCAGCATCTGTACCCAGAAGACAAAGAGAGCACCAGGTCCCCTTCCTCCAAGACTTGGTCCCCTTCCCCAAGATTGCGCAATCCTCAACAGACGGTCAGATGCATCTCAACAAACTAGCAGGTATGGAGCACGGGCATCAAGGAGGGAGCAAGGATATCAGAACATTTATACCTCAAAACAATCCTCCAAACCAGGTAGTTCCAGCATTTGGCAGATGAATAGTTGAGAATTGCAATAATGACCCACTTACTCAAGACGTCATGGTTAGTACCCAACTTGGGATTTAGACCCAAGTCCACCTGAATTTAAACCCCATAAGGAGAGAGATATTTAATCTGCTGAGTGCCCATCAGAAATCCAATTCTATTTCAATCATCATGGGAAATCTTTCTGAAGTATGTCAGGTAACCTTTGCTCACAAGGAAGTAAAGAAGGGAGAACACAGGTGGCCCTCTTTTCAGGCTGAGGACCCAACTAGTGTCAAGGAGTCACTCATTACCAGAGGCTGTAGAAGGAGAAGCTATAGGAGATGTAGGCTGGCTCCCAACAACATGAAAATGACTACTTTAAAATAAATTCCTAAAATCAGTTTCCTATGTTTTAACTTTTTTCCTTAGGGTACAACTTCAGAAAGAATGAATGGAGACTTTGCAGAGTATCCCATATAAAGACCCATTCCTTTAAATAAGAAAGAATAAAAAAATAAAGTTATATATGATAAAGAGCACAGACTTTGAAATAAAGTAGTTTTGTTTTCAAAATCTGTATCAAATTAAAATTTATCAAAATTTTATCAAAGTAAACTGGACAAGATCGCTTGGGCTCAGCCACTTCTCACTAAAACTTTGAGATAATAGTACCCGTTCTATGTATGTTGTTGGGTAGATAAAAAGAGATAATGTATAGGAAATGCCCCCCTCCTAGCTGGCATAGAGCTTATGCCTAGTGAATAAATGCCTTATGCTTTATGAACAAATTATTTCCTCCTTCCTCCTTTTTATTTCCCTGCAACTAAAAAATCATAGAAACGTCAATAGACCCAGATTCAAATCTTAGGTTGGGAAGGAATAGACACGTTATTGTGGAAAGATCTGGATTTTTAACTAGCTCTGTCCCTTAGGACATCTATTCTCAGAGAAAAAATAAGGGCAATAACTCCTAACACAAAGGATTATGTATATAAAACGTCTGGTGTAGTGCCTGGCAGACCATTTCCTACCTTTCTGACTGAACAAATGATGTTAATAATTTACATTCAATTTTCTTACATTTATTTACTATACAGATTATTAAGCAGCTTCTCTGTGGTGATTCTGAGGATATAACCACATGCAGATGGGTAAGGTTCATGGCCTCATGAAATTACGTTCTAGTGGGATAAGCCATAAGAAACAAGTAGTCAAAATGATGTAAGGCAGTGGTTCAAGTTGGCAATAAAATAATCAGAATGAGGTAAAAGGAGTCAGTTGAGAGCAATGTTGCTTGAGGATCCCTCTGATTCTGATCCTGGAACTGTCTCTGGATCTTCCACTGGAACTTGAACCCCAGGATCCTTGGACCATGGGGCTGTTCTTAGCCCACACCGCCTGCCCATTGGCCCTGGAATCTGACCTGGATAGTGAAGGATGGCAAGCTGGAATGAAAGGAGCTCAAGCTTTGGTGGCAGAAGTTCAAGGTCTCATTTTGTTTCATCCTCTCCATGCAGCAGGAAATGAAGCACACAACCCCCACGCCGGGCTTCCCTTCTCTTGTCTGTGTGGCAAATATTTTTGAAACCCCAAGTTTTCAAAATTCAAAAAACCCCAGGTTTTAATGGATTTTTTTGTTGTTGTATTCCCATGATTTATCTTCTCATAATCAGGTGGCTACAGAAATCCTTTTTAAATTATGAATTTAAGATTAGGTTTAACAAGGAATCTTGTTAAAATGCTGATTTTGATTCAGTAGGTGTGGGATGGGGTCTGAGGTCCAATTTCTAACAAGACTTGGATGATGCTAATCTGCTATTCCAAAGACCAAGCCCTGATAACACGGAGCCAGACTGTTCTCCATGTGTATTACTTAAGGAAGGGGATGATGGCCCAGAGAGCAAAAGGTGGGGAGATGGCAGGAGGAATGGTGATGACCATGGTGCTTATTGTGGTGGTCATAGTGACAGCAATGCCTGCGGTGGTGATGATGGGGATGGTAATGGTGCTGGTTGTTGGGAGGGAGGTGGTAATGATAGTGGTGGTGGTATGGTGGTGACAATAATGCCCATGGTGGTGATGGTGGTGATGCGGACAGTGATCGTGGCGGTGGTGGGGATAGGGACATTGATGGTGGTGGCACTGGGGACAGAGACGGTGGAGGTATATATATATATAATACTATAAATATATAGTATTAATTCCTGGTAATGGTTTGGCATACAAAGTCTCTGGACCATCCTTGGACAGTCTTGACAAGAACCAGCTTAAGATCCCCATGTGGCCAAAACGCAATAAATCATACATCAATTGCATCCATAAAATGGGCACAATGAGCCCTTATACTCATAGTTATATTTTTGCACATTATGGGAGCTAATGCCTATCGCAGAACTTGAAGAAATAAAAGTCTGTATAGAGGGGCACCTGGGTGGCTGAGTCGGTGAAACTTTGGCTCAGGTCATGATACCAGAGTCCTGGTGGAGCCCCCAGGCTCTCTTTCCAATAAATGAAAAAATAAAATCTTTTTAAAAGGCTGTATACATGATATTATAATAAATCTATAAGCCAAAATCATAGAGAATCTTTGCTTATTTCACTGATATTTGCCTAGAACACAATAATTTCTGCCTTTAACTCTTCAAACTAGAACTTTCTGAGTGCAGATTCTCTGACACTTGATTTTTTTTCTAAAGGAAGTATTTTTGGGCCTAGGGCTCTGTTCAGAACACCCTGAGGTCACACAGCCCTAGTCACTCCCTATTCCTCCCACTTTCTTGACCAAGCCTACTTAAATTGCAGGGCCAATTATTCCTCCCACTGGACAATAAAAAACTCTCCTCAAAGTTTCATCGATAAATGTTCAGTGAACAAAAGGTGTGAGGAATTAATTATAAACACTTAACAGCTTGTCTCTCCAGAATGAGAGGAGGAAAAAATGAAAAGATTTTTTTAAATGCTTATTTCAAATAGAGTTTGTTTGTTTGTTTGTTTGTTTGTTTTCAACTAAAATCTCTCCTGACCCAGACCCAAAGGATCTAAATGCTTCAGACTGAAGCCATGAAGAAAGGCATTCTCTAGAGGCAGTTGTTCCTGGAATTAGGGATGGCTGTCAGCTCCTAAGGATTAGGAAGCTGTGTGCCAGCTTTGGAGCCAGTGGTTGACAACCAGACATGGTAGGGCCTTGCTGCTGTCCAGGATAATAACCACTGCAGCCTCAGGGTTACTGACATCATAATCAAGACAGAAAACACAAGACCTGGGGTGCCTGGGTCGCTCAGTTGGTTTAGCACCTGCCTTTGGCTCAGGTCGTGATCTCAGGGTTCTGGGATTGAGACCTGTATCCGGGTCCCTGCTCAGTGGAGAACCTGCTTCTCCCTCTCCCTCTGCTCCTTCTCCTGCTCATTCTCTCTCTCTTTCTCTGTCAAATAAATAAATAGAATCTTTAAAAAAAAAAAAAGAAAAGAAAAAACACAAGACTTATGGTGGGTGATTTTTATTTTGGTGAGGAAAGAGTTTTGACCTCCTTCTATCCCCCATCATACCAGTTCTATTCTCAGACACAATTTAATCATTCCTTCTTTCATTCATCCATCCAGCAATCATTCTATTTCTTATTCAATGTACATCACTATGTTCTATTGAATTTTCCTGTTCTAGAGTGTATAAAAATATTAAAATGGTACAAATATGCCTCTGCATTGACATTAAGAGAGATTATAAGATACTAAAAATTTCACATTGTCTCTCATCTTAAATTGTTGCCAAAAGACACCAGAATACCTTGGGTCTCCATTCCAGAAGGAGGAGGCGAGAGTTTCCTCACTCTGCTGAAACACTAAATCACATTTTTTTAGTTAGGATAGAACAGGTAGGTTATACTGAAACCATAATATCCTGCCAACTCTCAGTGTGTCAACACAATAAAAACTTGTTTCTCCCTCACATCACAGTCCTGCAAGGGCTGAGTAGCTCTTAGTGACAGTCTTTGCAGTGGTGATTTTAGGCACAGGCTACTTCCATCTGGTCGCTACATCACCTGACTCACATGGCTTCCAAGGAGACTATAGAGACTACATTTAACCAGCCAGAATCTACTTGTAATGCCCCAATATAACCAGAAGAATGGCTGGGAATAAAGAAGGGCCAAGTATTCAGGGAGCACCAAGATTCTTACCACACCCATGGTCCAAGAGTCTGATCCAAAGCTCTCCCTCACACTCTGAACTTTATAACCTGAGTCCCGCTTTGGCTCTGTCTGTTCTCTATGTGACCTTTACTTGCACACAAGATTTCCATGAGAATGCATTGCAACACACCACACAATTCACCCACTCTTCACATGCACCCACAGTTTTTTTTTTCTTTTTCCTTTTTTTCTTCCTAGTTTTTATTCAAATTCAAATTAATTAACATATAGTGCAGTATTAGTTTTAGGAGTAAAATTTAGTGATTCATCACTTACGGATAACACCTAGTACTCATCAAAACAAATGCCCTTCTTGACACCCATCACCCATTTAGCCCATCTCTCCACCCACATCCCTTCCAACAATCCTCAGTCTGTTCTCTATAGTTAAGAGTCTCTTGGGGCATCAGGGTGGCTCAGTACATCAAGCGCCCAGTTCTTGCATTTGGCTCAGGTCATGATCTCAGGGGTCATGAGTTCGAGCCTCACATCTGGCTCTATGCTCAGCAGGGAGTCTACTTCAAGTTTCCCTCCCTCGGCCTTTCCTTCCACTCTCTATCTCTCTAAATTAAATAAATAAATCTTTTTTTTAAGTCTCTTATGGTTTGCCTCCCTCTCTGTTTTTATCTTATTTTTCCTTCCCTTCCTCTATGTTCAACTGTTTTGTTCCTTAAATTCCATATATGAGTGAGATCATATGGTATTTGTCTTTCTCTGACTGACCTACTTTGCTTGACATAATGCACTCTAGTACCATCCATGTAATTTCAAATGTCAAGATTTCATTCTTTTTGATGGCTGAGTAATATTCCATTGCATATATACATATACCACTTCTTCTTTATCTTCTTTATCCATGCATCTGTTGTTGGATGGACATCAGAGTTCTTGTGGACATTGCTGCTATTTACATTGGGATGCACGTGTCCCTTCGAATCACTATATTTGTATCCTTTGGATAAATACATAGCAGTGCTATTTCTGAGTTGGAGAATAGCTCTATTTTGTAACTTTTTGAAGAACCTCCATATTGTTTAACAGGGTGGCTGCACCAGTTTGCATTCCCATCAACAGTGTAAGAGGGTTCCCCTTTCTCTGCATCCTAACCAATATCTATTGTTTCTTGAATTGTTACTTTTAGCTATTCTGACCTGTGTGAGGTGGTATCTCAATATGATTTTGATTTGTAGTTCTCTGATAATAAGTGACATTGAGCATCTTTTTATGTATTTGTTTTCATGTATTTGTATGTCTTCTTTGGAGAAGTTTCTGTTCATGCCTTCTATCCATTTCTCTTTTTTTAAGATTTATTTATTTATTTATCAGAAAGAGAGCACAAGCAGAGGGAGCAGCAGGCAGAGGGAGAGGCAGGCTCCCTACTAAGGAAAGGAGCCCAATGTGGGACTTTATCCCAAGACCCTGGGATTATGACCTGAGCTGAAGGTAGTTGCTTAACCAACTGAGCCACCCAGGTGCCCCTTTTCTGCCCACTTCTTAACTAGATTAATTGTTTTTTTTTGGCTTATGAGTTTGATAAAGCCTTTATAGATTTTGGATACTAGCCCTTTATCCAATATGTCATTCACAAATATCTTTCCCCATTCCATAGGTTGCCTTTTAATTTTGTTGATTGTTTCATTCACTGTGCAGAAGACTTTCTCTAATGAAGCCCCAATAGTTCATTTTTGCTTTTGTTTTCTTACCTCTGGAGATGTATCCACACTTTTGAAAAGGGGCAGAACAAAGTGGTTCCTAGCTAACCCAGGATGACCTCCCATCTCCCTGCCACTTGTTAATTACGTAAACTTGAGCAAGCCTCCTGACTTCCTTGAGCACAATTTTGTCTTCTATAAAATGGCAATGACCATACCTCTTTATAAAGTGGTTGTTAAGAATAGAATAATAGTAAGAATAAGAATAGAATAATAATAATAATAATATAAACAATAGTAGTAAAAAGCTCAACAAGGACTTTTATACAGAATGCTAATAATATTGCTTAGTCCCTGTGACAGGTCTCCACTCTTTTACATATGAGGAGTAGACATCCAAGGCAAGGATATATTTTGCCATTGCTGCTCTTACTGACAAAAGGATATTTTTTTTTTTCTTGAGCAGCACAATAATGAGCCTTATTCCCAAGCCCACAGGTTAGTGGGATGGTTGGGAATGCTCTGCTGTACGTGTGTTCATTCTGGGGTCCAGACTAAAGGAGTAAGAGCTATGTCCAAGAGCATGTTCTCATGGGTGAGGTTGGAAATGCAAGAAGAGCAGGGGCGCCTGGGTGGCTCAGTGGTTTAAGCCGCTGCCTTCGGCTCAGGTCATGATCTCAGGGTCCTGGGATCGAGTCCCGCATCGGGCTCTCTGCTCAGCAGGGAGCCTGCTTCCCTCTCACTCTCTCTGCCTGCCTCTCTGCCTACTTGTGACCTCTCTCTGTCAAATAAATAAATAAAATTAAAAAAAAAAAAAGAAGAGCAAACTGCAATGCTTTGTATGGTCTTGGCTTGGAACTGATACTCTGTCCACCCACCCACATATCAAAGATTCAGGCCACACCCAACATTGATGGAGTTGGGAGAGCAAAATCCTCCAACCCTAGCAAACAGAAGTATAGAGTCTTAGGGAAAAGACACAAGAAAGGGATAATATCAGAAATGCTAATGCAATCTACCACATTCCATCACCCAATTCTCCCCAAATTCCTTTTAAAAAATACAATTTGGGGGGATAATGTAAAAGCTAGAAATAGTTGTACCTCGATGTGCCATTCCTTAGATAAGGAACTGAAGGAATTGAGAAGGCATCAACCTGCTCAATGCTGCAGGGCCTGTGCCTGATCTAATGAACATGCCAGCTTTCATTTTTAAAAGGACTGGCCTCAGAAGGGATCAGATGGTTGATAATCATTTCCTGAGCCCTGAGTCCATCACGGTCAGAGGTTTTGTGATCTAACTAGGTAAATCCTACTTTCCCCACTTTTCAAACAAGGCAGGGATGTGAAATGAATGAATAAATTATTTGACATCTCCTCATTTTTTAAAAAGAGAAATTTTCAAATCACATTTACTATTTGCATCAGTGGGATTATGCTATTTCTTAGATGAATAGAAGAATATATTTAGACAACACTTCAACATGAAATGATACATAAAAAATATCCAATAGGGATTTCTGTGGGGTAAGGCAAGATGGGGAAGTCAATGACCAGAAGAAAGAAAAGATACTTTTTTCACTACCATAACAATTTACTAGCATTTAGTTATGGCTTGATTGTGCTGATTGCAACTAGAAAACTTTATCAGTTGGGGGAGTATATCATGTCAGAATTCCAATCTAGGTTAAATAGACACTGCCATTAATAAGAAGACTGATGGAAAAAAGAAAAAAAGAATTGAATACTCCCCACACTTACAAAGGTAAGGGGCAGAAGAGTGGGGCACTACTGTATAATTTCCTTGAGTAGAAATCTTAACCCTCTCAGTCAACATTCTACAATTAACAAACCTTCCCCACCAGACAGACAAGAAAACTGAGACCCAAAGAATCTGAATAACCAAAATCCAGGTCACCCTACTTAATGTTCATTCCTTCATTAAACATATATATTGAGATTTTTTTTGTATGAGCCAAGCAGTTCATTTGTCTCCAGGTCAAAGAGATAAATAAACTGGAAGTCTTTGGAACCAAATGATGGTTTAAAGGAATAAACAGATAGAATAGAAGACAGATGGACAGAATATAGATAGATAGATACGCAGGATACTATACCTAGTATTATTGTTATATATTAATACTCCTCTCACTTATGCATGTCATAAGGCAGTGAAGTCATGTACACTCCAGCTACACATGTGCACACTCTGAGCAACAGGGATATGGTGCCTAAATAGATGCACCTACATCTCATATGCTCAACAAGAGACATATTCATAACAGCATTATTCACAACAGCTCCAAAGGAAAAATTGCTCAAATATTCATGAGCCCCCAAAATGTAAATAAATTGTTGCACATTCACCCAATGGAACATAATATAGCAATGAGGGTCAAACATTACAGCACATGTAACAACATATGAATCTCAAAAACTATGCTGAACCAAAGAAGCAGAGCAAGAGTGCATGCATGCCATTCATACAGAGTAATAAGCAGATAAAATCCACATATATTCTGAGAAGTCAGAACAGGAATCACCCACAGAGTGCAGAAAGCAGGCGATGGTGAACAGAGAGCACTGAAGGGCTCTGGGCAGGTGATCATGCATGGTTTCTGGATCTGGTGGTGCTCGTGACAAGAGTGATTTTAGCTTATGGAAATTCATTAATCTGTGCACTTATTTTGTTTTCCTTTGTGAATACTGTACAAGACTTAGAAGTTTTCTGTTTGTTTGTTTTGTTTTGTTTTGTTTTTAATGCAGTGAAGATAAAAAAGAAGAAAACGGAGGCTGCATGGAAAAAACAAATTGAAACCCAAGGAATCAAACTGAGAAAGATTAGTGACTCGATGGAAAGTGAGGCAAATGGACCTCAAAAAAAAAAAAAAAGCTGGGATAGCAATTTTCATATCAGACAGTTCCAATATCAGAATTATTGGGGTCTCTGAGGGGGTGGAGAGAGAGGTCTAGTAGATATATTTGAGTAAATTATAGCTGAAAACTTCCCTAATCTGGGAAAAGGAACACATATTCATGTCCAAGAGTCAGAGAGAACCCTTCTCAAGATCAATGAGAACAGACCAACACCATGACAAATAATAGTACAATTTGCAAATCTTAGATCCAAGGAAACAATCTGGAAAGTGGAAAAGGGAAAGAGATTTCTTATGTACAGAGGGAGGAACATCAGAATAATGTCAGACCTACACACAGAGTCCTGCCAAGCCAGAAAGGGCTAGCAAGACATATTTACGGTACTAAATGAGAGATCCAAGCAGCCAAGAACACTTTATCCAGCAAGGCTGTCATTCAGAATGGATGGAGAGACAAGGAGCTTCCAAATCCTGCAGAAACTAAAAGAATATGTGGTCACCAAGCCAGTCCTGAAAGAAATATTATGGGGGTTCTCTAAAAGGAGAAAGACCCCAAGAATGATACAGAATTTGAAGAGACAATTTATAGAAACAAGGACTTCACAGTCAACATGACGATAATAAAATCATATATTTCAATGATCACTCTCAATGTGAATGGCCTCAATGGTCTTATGGAATGGCAGAGTCACAGATTGGATAAAAAGACATGACACATCCATATGCTGTCTACAAAAGATTCATTTTGAACCTAAAGATACATCCAGATGGAAAGTGAAGAGATGGAGAACCATTTTTCAGGCAAACGGACCTCAAAAAAAAAAAAAAAAAGCTGGGGTAGCAATTTTCATATCAGACAAATTAGATTTTAAGCTAAAGACTATAGTTAGAGGTACAGAAGGACATTATGTCAATTTTTTGACATATATGTTTTATTTACTTCAGGGGTACAGGCCTGTGAATCATCAGTCTTACACAATTCACAGCACTCATCATAGCACATACCCTCCCCAATATCCATAACCCAGCCACCCTATCCCTCTCCCCACTGTCCCCCAGCAGGACACTATGTCATTCTTTTTATTTTTTCTTTAAGATTTTATTTATTTATTTGACAGACAGAGATCACAAGTAGGCAGAGAGACAGAGAGAGAGAGAGAGAGGAGGAAGCAGGCTCCCCGCTGAGCAGAGAGCATGATGCGGGTCTTGATCCCAGGACCCTGAGATCATGACCTGAGCTGAAGGCAGAGGCTTAACCCTCTGAGCCACCCAGGCACCCTGATGACACTATGTCATTCTTAAAGGGTCTATGCAACAAGAGGATCTAGCAATTGTAAATATCTATGCCCCCAACATGGGAGCAGCCAACTACATAAGCCAACTGTTAACCAAAGCAAAGAGACATATTGATAATAACACATTAATATTAAGAGACCTCAACACTCTACTCTCAACATCAGGAAAATCATCTAAGCAGAAAATCAACAACGAATCAAGAGCCTTGAATGACACACTGAACCAAATGGACCTCATAGATATATACAGAACATTCCACCATAAAACAATAGAATAGTCATTCTTCTCGAACACACATAGAACTTTCTCAAGAAAGACCACATACTGGGTCACGAATTTGGTATTAGTCTCAACCAATACCAAAGATTGAGATTATTCCCAGTGTAAACTCAGACCATAATGCTTTGAAACTGGAACTCAATCACAAGAGAAAATTTGAAAGAAATTCAAACACTTGGAAGCTAAAGATCATCCTGCTTAAGAATGTTTGGGTCGGGGACACCTGGGTGGCTCAGAGGGTTAAAGCCTCTGCCTTCGGTTCAGGTCATGATCCCGGGGTGCTGGGATCGAGCCCCGCATCGGGCTCTCTCCTTGGTGGGGAGCCTGCTTCCTCCTCTCTCTCTCTCTGCCTGCTTCTCTGCCTACTTGTGATCTCTCTCTGTCGAATAAATAGATAAAATCTTTAAAAAAAAAAAAAAAAAAAAAAAAAAAAGAATGTTTGGGTCAACAAGGAAATCAAAGACGAACTTAAACATGGAAAACAGTGAGAATGAAAACACATTGGTCCAAAACCTATAGGATACTGCAAAGGCAGTCCTAAGGGGGAAATACATAGCCATCCAAGCCTCACTCAAAAAGACAGAAAAAATTCTGAATACACAAATTAACCTTCAAGAACTGAAGAAATCACAACAAATAAAGCCTAATCCACACACAAGAAAAGAAATAAGATTAGAGCAGAGATCAATGAAGTAGAAACCATAAAAACAGTAGAGCAGGTCAACAAAACTAGAAGCTTATTGTTTAAAAGAATAAATAAGATCAATAAACCACTGGTCAGACTTATCCAAAAGAAAAGAGAAAGGACTCAAATTAAAAATTCTGAATGAAAGGGGAGAGATCATGACTAACAACAAAGAAATAGAAACAATATTTAGAGATTATTATCAACAACTATATGCCAATAAATTAAGCAAACTGGAAGTAATGTATGCCTTCCTGGAAACCTATAAACTACCAAGAGTCAAGCAAGAAGAAACAGACCAATAGACCACCTAAATAGACCGATAACCAGTAACAAGATTGAAGCAGTGGTTTTAAAAAAACAAACAAACAAATAAAACAAAAAACAAAAAACAAAAAAAACCTCCCCCAAAATTAAGAGTCCATGATCTGATGGATTCCCTGGGGAATTCTACCAAACATACAAAGAAGACATAATACTTATTCTCCTGACACTGTTTCAAAAAATAGAAGCAGAGGGAAAACTTCCAAACTCATTCTATGAGGCCAGCATTATCTTGATCCCAAAACCAGGCAAAGACCCCATCAAAAAGGAGAATTACAAACCAATATCCCTGATGAATATGGATGCCAAAATTCTCAATAAGATCCTAGCTTATAGGATCTAACAATACAGTCAAAGTATTATCCATCACTAGTAGATGGGATTTATCCCTGGGATGCAAGGGATCCAACATTAACAAATCAATTAGTGTGTTAGAACACATTACTAAGAGAAGAAAAAAGAACCACATGTTCCTCTCAATTGATACAGAAAAAGCATTTGGCAAGTTAGGACATCTTTTCCTTATTAAGAGTGTAGGGATAGAAAGAACATTGCTCAACTTCATAAAAACCATCTATGAAAAGCCCACAGTGAATATCATTCTCAAAGTTGAGAGCCTTCCCTTTAAGATCAGGAACATGACATGGATGCCCACTCTTGCCACTATTGTTCAACATAGTACTAGAAGTCCTAACAACAGCAATCAGAAAACAAAAAGAAATAAAAGGCATTCAAATTGGCAAAGAAGCCAAACTCTTTTTTTTTCCCCCAGATACGATACTTTATGTGGAAAACCCAAAAGACTCCACTCCCAAATTACTAGAAATCATACAACAATTCAGTAATGTGGCAGGATACAAAATCAATGTACAGAAATCAGTTGCTTTCTTATACACTAACAATGTAATTATACAAAGAGAAATTAGGGAATCTATTCCTTTTACAATAACACCAAAAACCATAAGATACCTTGAAATAAATCTAACCGAAGAGGTAAAGGATCTATACTCTAGAAACTACAGAACACTTGAAAAAATTGAAGAAGACACAAAAAGATGGAAAAAATATTCCATACTCATGGATTGGAAGAATAAACATTGTTAAATGTCTATGCTGCCCAGAGCAGTCTATACTTTCAATGTCATCCAGGTTAAAATACTAATAGCATTTTTCAAAGTGCTGGAACAAACAATCCTAAAATTTGTATGAAGCCAGAAAAGACCCTGAATCACCAAGGAAATGTTGAAAAAGAAAAACAAAGCTGGGGGCATCACACCTTCTGATTTCAAGCTGTATTACGAACCTGTGATGAACAAGACAGCATGGTACTGGCATAAAAATAGACATATAGACCAATCTAACAGAATAGAGAGCCCAGATAGAGACCCTCAACTCTATGGTCAAAAATATCCAAGAAAAAACATCCAGTGGAGAAAAGACAGTCTCTTCAATAAATGATGCTGGGAAAATTGGACAGCTATATCCAGAAGAATGAAAAGTGACCAGTCCCTTACACCATACACAAAGATAAACTCAAAATGGATGAAAGAATTCAATGTAAGACAGGAAACCATCACAATCCTAGAGGAGAACATAGGCACAAACCTCTTCAACATCAGCCTCAGCAACTTCTTTCAAGACAAAGGAAAGGAAACAAAAGTGAAAATGACCTTTTGGGGCTTCATCAAGTTAAAAAAGTTTCTGTACAACAAAGGAAACTGTCAACAAAACAAAGAGGCAACCTGCAGAATGGGAGAAGATATTTGCAAATGGCACTACAGATAAAGGGCTGGTATCCAAGATCTATAAAGAACTTCTCAAACTCAACAGCCAAAAAACAAATAATCAAGTCAAAAAATGGGCAGAAGACATGAGCAGACACTTCTCCAAAGGTGACATACAAATAGCTAACAGACAAGTGAAAAAATGCTCAACATCATTAGCCATCAAGGAAATTCAGATCAGAACCACATTGAGATACCAACTTACACCAGTTAGAATGGCAAAAATTGACAAGGCAAGAAACAGCAAATGTTGGAGAGGTTGTAGAGAAAGGGGAACCCTCTTACACTGTTGGTGGGAATGCAAGTTAGTGCAGCCACTTTGGAAAACAGTTTGGTGGTTCCTCAAAAAATTAAAAATAGAGCTTCCCTATGACCCTACAATTGCACTACTGGGTATTTACTCCAAAGACACAGATGTAGCAAAAATAAGGGCCAGATGCACTCCCGTGCTCATAGCAGCAATGTCTACAATAACCAAACTGTGTAAAGAGCCAAGATGCCCTTCAGCAAATGAATGGATAAGGAAGATGTTGTCCATATATACAGTGGAATATTACTCAGCCATCAGAAAGGATGAATTCCCAACATTTGCATCGACATCAATGGAACTAGAGGGAATTATGCTGAGTGAAATAAGTCAAGCAGAGAAAGACAATTATCATATGGTTTTATTTATTTGTGGAACATAAGGAATAGCATGGAGAACATTAAGAAAAGGAAGGGGAAAATGAAATGGGGGGAGATCAGATAGGGAGATGAACCATGGGAGACTATGGACTCAGGGAAACAAACTGAGGGTTTTGGAGAGGAGGGGATGGGGGAAAGAGTGAGCCTGGTGACAGGTATTAAGGAGGGTACGTATTGCATGGAGCATTGGGTATTATATGCAAACAATGAATCATGGAACATGACATCAAAAAACTATGGATGTACTATATGATGACTAATATAACATAATAAAAAAATTTTAAATAAATAAAAAAGAAAAAAGAAACAACATAACTTTAATAAATAAAATGTTGCAAATTAATAAAATAAAAATGCAGTGAAGTAAATGATGGCATCCTCCACTTCATCTCTTGAATTTTCTCTGATTTGTTTGCTTTGTCCTGGCCTAGCCAGAGCTCAGATTGCTATAATATACCACAGTATCCTGGGTTAATAGAGCAAGGAGACATTTTTATTCCCATAACAAATCAGCAGGCTGATAAACAAGTATATTATTGAATGTGTATGTGTCTGTTCTTCTGGCTCTTTTATTTTTCACTCCTTTAGCATAAAGACCAACACACCCTGGGTCTTAAGATTCTGTTCCAACGAAAGCCCATCATGTTCTGATTACTGCAATCCAGAATGAATCTTTTCAGTGAATGAAAACGAGGGAGCTTTTATGGGACTATTACCCGAGGGCATCCAGTGGTATTTTTACTCTCCATATTTGACCTTAAAAATGTTTTGTAGTTTGTCAAGGATATAATTTTCACCCAGTCAGGCTGCAGGAGCAGCTAATTAAGTGGTGTTTAATGACATTTGTTCCTTAAAGGAGGCCTGATTAAATGTACCATGTAATTTTTTACCAAATCAAGCAATTCACCCAATTTTCAAATGTGCTTAATAAGCCAGGCCCAAGTCATTACGGCCTGCCAGCTGTGTGACTGATGTGGCTCGGGCTGCAAGGGCTCGCGCTCTTGCTCATAATTTCCTGCCTTCGTATCTTTGTCTGGGCTGTTCCCCTTCATCTGGAACATTCTTCCACACTCCCTCTTCCCTAGGCTGATCTGACTCACTCCAGAAAATCTTACTTTCTTCTTGGAATTTTCTCCAGCTTAGGCCAGATATCAGTCTCCTTTCTCCAAACTCCTGTGACCCCTGGTATACATTCCTTATCTTAAAATGTCTGCCCACACCTCCAAGTGTTTGCTCCCCTCTCATCCAGGTCAATTCCAGTATAACCAGTGTGAGCGCCAAAAACCACTTCTATACGTCTCCTCGCCGCAGAGCATGACACAGTCCTAGCATGCGGAACAGCTCAAATTTGGGAAGAGAGGGCAAGTGCTCGAGGAGGAAATGCAGATGTCATAATCCCACCACTATTGGTTGTGTGGCCCTGGGCAGTTAATTACTAAGTATAATAAGCCCAAGCTCCCTCAGCTGTGAATGAAAAAAAAAGTGTATATATATATATCTGTTCTTTAATAACACACGCACACACGGTTGTGTGTCTCTATTGAGAATTAAATAAGAAAACGCAGTGACTTTCAAATTCTGCTTTGCCTAAGAATTACTGCAGTAGTTGCTAAAAATGAACATCCTGTCCTAGCTCCTGCAGAAATTCTGACTAGGTCTAGAAAATGCTCAGGAATGCACACGTTCACGAGCAGCTCTCGCCCTGTCACGTGATGCTAGTGCAGGTGTCTAGAGGTCCTGGCCTTTGAGAAACACCGAGGACGCAAAATAATCATAACCAGAGCAATAATGATATTTACGGCCGCTATCATTATACTGAAGGCAAAGGATGTCAAAATTTAAAGTGGCCTCACAAGTAGTTCCTCCACTCTATGCCCAATTCAAGAAGAATTTAAGAGATAAAGAAGCAATGCAATAGAACAGAGGTCACCCTGTCCCCTTCATTTTTTAACAAAAGCTAGGAATGGACAGTGCACTTGTATCTGCGTGCAAGCAGGTGGAATTCTGAACACTGAAGTCTGGGATTAGAAAGTGCCTGGTTTAGAAAGCCTGGGGGCTTTCGGTTGCCACAGAAAGAGCCCTTGATGAAGACCAGGTCTCCATGCGTCTCTGCAGTACCTGCTCTGTCCCAGGCACACAGGCAGGACCCGTCTTCTCAGGCCTGTCCTGGCAGGATTTGCTCTTGACCAAAGTCACCCATATTAATATACGTGTGCTGTGCACACGCCGTGCGAAGCCTGGAAATACAAGAGGGAACAAGGAAGACCCAGGTGCAGGTCCTGCCTTGTCGTTGGCAGAGTCCAGGAGTTCAGAGAAAGGAAGCAGCTCCTTGGAGTAGGATGTGGTAAGCGTTGTGGTGGTGGGAGCCAAAAGCCCGCTCCTCCCTATTCCGCCCTGCTCCCCGCATTCACCCCTCCTCTCCCTCGTGGGTCCGTACCAGAAATCAAAAACACTTTTAAGATCGCGCTGCCTGCCTGGATGCAGAATAAAGGTCAGCTGAGCGAGAAGCCATATACACTTCAGTGGTTCGAATCCCTACTCTAGCTTTGCTTTTTAGCTTTCAGGAAAAAAAATCAACCAAGTAAAACGTTTTTTTTTTCTCATTTCACTCTTTTTATTTCCAGGTTGCTGTTCCATGCCTCGCTCACTCCAAATCTCTGTCCCTCAACATCGCTTTTAAAAACCACTATTTCCCCATTGAAGCTTCATCTGGCTTTCTGACTGTTGCCCAAAGATGAAGATTCGGAGAGGTAACTAGGGCCGTGAGTCCCTGGGGAACATCTCTGTCCCTGGGGAGGGATTTCCTGGGAAATGATGTCTGAGGGGAAGGCTGGCACATGACTAGGAATTATCCAGAGCTGAGAAGACCCAAGGGGACACTCACCAACCTGCTGTGTTGGTGGCAGACTTCCTGGAAAGGAGCCCCAAAAATGTTGCGAGAAGGAGCAATCAGGGGCGCCTGGGTGGCTCAGTCAGTTAAACAGCTGCCTGTGGCTTGGGCCATGATCTCAGGGTCCTGGGATCCAGCCCTGCACGGACTCCCTGCTCAGCAAGGAGTCCGCTTCTCCCTCTCTCTCTGTTCCTCCCTCCCTGCTCGTGCGCACGCTCTCTCTCTCTCTCTCTCTCTGTCTCTCTTCCCCCCGCCTCTCTCTCTCTCTCAAATAAATAAATAAAATCCTAAAAAATAAAAAAGGAACAATCACTGAACAGATGTTTATTGAGCACCGACTATGTGTCAAGTCCTGGATTCACAAGTAGAGTTGACCGTGGGAGCTGACAACCATTGGAAAAGAGTAAGTCTGGGGGCCTAAGACAGATTTGGGAGTGACAGGTTTGGGACTCACAAACCCATCACGAGGCTAGAGCACGAGACACAGTGGATGCACGGGGAGAAAATCACAGAGCACCTGGACAGCAAGCTTGCATCCCAGGGGAGCTCAGTCCATGTAAATAAAGAAAGCCAAAGGTCACACTACTTTGGATGGCAGACCTGGAATTGGAAACCAGGTGGCCCAACTCCCAGTCTGGGGCTCACCCCTCAGCTCCAGATGCCTTCCTTGGCCATGTCTTTCTACCCTGGAAAATAATAACAGCAATAATTGATGTTTTTTGAGTGCTCACTGCATGCCAAGTGCTATTCTAAGCACTTCCTATGCTTTTTTTCTTGCAACAACCCAATGAAATAGACACTATAATTATTCTCCGTTTGGCAGATGGGTCTTTTGAGGCACAAAAAGGTTAAGTGACTCAATCAAACCTAACACAGATATAAGTAAGAAGTTGTGCTAGATTCAAACCCCGGCATTCTGGCTCCAAAATCCTCGAGCTGACCACCTACACTCTGCTGACATGCTAAGTCGATGGTCCTGGGGCTGCACTACCTTGGCAGCTGTGGGCCATCCTGGCTCCAGACTGACCTTTGAATTTCTTGTCTACCCTTTCCTTCGCGCTCAAGCCAGCAGGTCCATTGCCTCGGTACCTGGAACTCTGGCCACCTCCAAGGTGCCCCCCTGCTCACCCTCCACCGCATGCCTGGGCAAACTCATTGACGATGACGTTCTACTCTGTTATGGGCTCTCACCCTCTGAGCCCAGAATGGTGAGGCCATGACTTTTTCTCCTACTGCAATCCCCAACTGAAACCTCCTAGGCCAGGAGAAAGCCGTGTCAATGATGGTCTGAGAACAAAGGGAGAAAGGACAGTCAGATGATCAGGTCTCATTAAAAAGCTGCAGGGACCCAGAGAGCAGTTCCAACTGTCAGTCTGGGGTCCCTCTACCTAGCAGAAGGAGACGATGTCAATGTCCTAAGTGTGTTGAGCATTTGCTTACTGGCCTACTTGGTGGAAAGAGTTGAGCTACATTTTTTTTCAAAGATTTTGTTTATTTATTTGACAGAGAGAGAGAGAGAGAGAGATCACAAGTAGGCAGAGAGGCAGGCAGAGAGAGAGGGGGAAGCAAGCTCCCTGCTGAGCAGAGAGCCCAATGCGGGCCTCAATCCCAGGACCCTGAGACCATGACCTGAGCTGGAAAGCAGAGGCTTAACCCACTGAGCCACCCAGGCACCTGAACAACATTTAAATACCTTCTTTCAAGATACCATTTGTAAAATGTCTACCACAGAGCAGACTCGATTCTGAACCCTGAGAATGGAGAGTAGAAATGTTCCCTTGCTGAGCACAGACTGCTTGCCAGGCCCCTCTCAAAGGGCCTTATATATGTTACCTTTTGAACCATCTGTCATGGGTACAGCCAGGGGCCCTATTTTGCAAACAAGGAAACTGAGGCACGGGGTGGCCAGGCACTAGTGCAGCGGACTCTGAGCCGCAGGGCAGAGACCACCTGTGTGCGAGCACCCAGCACCCATGGGACGATAGTGTGGCAAATGCCAGGGCTTGGGAATGGAGAAGCCAGAGACCCAGTTTCTGACTCAGTGAAATCAAGCTTATGGGGCTGAGACATGGAAGTGGACACAGCTCATTGCAACACTCAACCCTCGGCTTCCTGTCCCTTGTTCCCCTTTCCATATTCCCATTAAATCACAACTAAACACTGACACCGACGAATCTGGAAAGCCGACAGCTACGCAACTCTCCCAGGCTCCTCCTCCCTCACGTGCAACATGGTCCATGGTCCACACAGCTTCAGCATCTCTGTGGGGTGACCTGGCCTCTCACTGAGGTGAGCCCCCTTACTGCCCACCCACACTAATGAGCTCTCCCACTCCACGCTGACACAGCTTCCCCAGTATTGGTGGGACCCCTCCATCACCCTCTGCAAAGTTCTTGGTTGGTTCCCATCACCTGCCACATGGCGTCAACTATGAAGGCAGATCTGAGGTCCCCGCCTCACCTCTCAGACTCCCTCCAGGTGTCCGCTCCGGACCATCACAGACTGAAACACTGACAACACAGGGGGACATGGGAAGAGCGGCTACCAGCCCCACTTTGAGAGCTGCACAGGAATTACCTTGTTTGATCCTGACAACTGTCCAACAAGGTGGGCTATACTTGTAGACCTGTGTTAGAGACCAAAGAAGGGAGGATTCAAGAAATCCAATTACATGCCTAAGCCCACAGGGTTAGTAAATGGTGAAGACAGGCGTGACCCCACACTGCCTGCCTGCAGGATCCCACTTTGGAACACGGCACACTTGCCCATTTCCACACCCGCCCCCCTCCTCCGTAGGTCTCAGCTCCCACACCTCCTCTGTCCTGAGGCATCTCTGTGCCCACGAGGACATGCATATTCTCCCTCGTGGTCCTCTGTTCCCATCATGGAGCCCAAATACCTCATGGGACTTCATTCCCTACACAGCTTCTCCCTCCACTAGCCCCTAAGCCCCTCAGGGACTACTCTTCTCTCATGGTGCCTAGCCCAGTATCAGTCATGACCCAGGGACCAAAGGAATTCACGTTTGATGAAGGAATCTATGAGCCTGGAAACCCTCTGGGCTGGTGGGCTTTGCAGGACTCGTATACTTGCTCTCTATTCCTTGTTTCTTTCTGATTTCAATTGGACTTTTTCTGTGACAGAGGTAGTGGGGAGACTAGTGGAGCCCAAAGCAAAGGAAACAGAGCTCGCTGCTGAGCCTAGGAAAGGCTTTGGGCTTAAAAGAGAAAAATGCACATGTTTCCTTCATCAAGCAAGGACACCTCAAAGGGCAAGTAGATAGTGGTGTGGGACCCGGACCCAGACCCAGACCGCCTGCTTTGAATCCAGCCTGGCCACACTAACCAGCTGTGTGGTCTTGAGTACTTACCTCACCTCACCTGTATCCTTATCTTAGTTCATGAAAGAGGACAAGAGTGTTTCCCCTTTAAGGTTGTAGTGAGGACACGGGGACTTAGTATAGGAAACAGTCTTAGAAATATCTCTAGCTTATTACTATTTTGAAATTGAAAGTGTGTCTCAACTCTCAAGAGCTGTAGAAAATTTAATAGAGTTTTCCCCATTTTTCTTCATTTTAAATAATTCAGAAAGGTTTACAATAAAGCAGTCACATATCCAGATGGCTGTAACTCATTTAACAGGACAGCAAAGTCAGAATCCAGAAAGCTGGATCTTCATCCCAGTTCTGTCTCTGACCAGCCTTTGTCTTTGGGATGAGTTTCTTCACTTCCCCTGGCTGCACTGTCTCAACTATAAAATTGAGATAGCTAGAATGACCTTGATGCTTCTGGTAAGGATATTGATTGAAGATAGCTTGATCAACTTGTCAGTGCTTAAGCCAACTGAAAAATGTTACACTTCCCTCGGCGAGGGCAGCAGGAACATTCAGTAGGGAAAGATTAGGCTTTCCAACAAATGGTGAGGGCGCAACTGGATACTGGCATGCAAAGAATGATGATGGACCCTTACCTCACAACATATACACAATTAACTCAAATGGATCAAGGAATTAAATGTAAGAACTGAATCCATTAAAGCCTTAGAAGAAACATAAGTGTCCATCCTTATAACTTTAAATTAGGCTACAGTTTCTTAGATATGATATCAAAAGTGCAAAAAGCCAAATTAAAAAAAAAAATTATGTCATCAGAATTTGGCTTTGGCATGTTTTAAAGATTCAACTAAGTAGTCATGTATTTTTTGGTGTTTCTCTTTGCTGAGTAGTGTTCCACTATATAAACAAACTATCACTAGTTTGTCTATATGTAATAATATATAATAATGTCTTCTATCATTCACCCGTTGATAGAAATTTGGGTTTCCAGGCTTGGCTCTTACAAATAAAACTGCTATTAGCATTTGTGTAAAAGAAAATAAGGAGGCATCTTGCTGGCTCTGTCAGTAGGACATAAGACTCTATCTCAGTGTCATGAGTTTCAAGCCCCACATTGGGCGTAGAGTTTACTTTAAAAAAAAAAAATGGCATATTATAAAGTTTATTTTAAAAATGTGGTTCAATTAAGACTTTTTAAATTTATGTTTACCTTGTTCAGTAATAGTCGTGTGATGGGTGGAAAGAGGGTAGGGAAGGTAGGGGAGAGACGGGGAGAATAATACAAACTGATAATTCAGTAACTATTCGCTAATACCTTCTTTAGCCCACAGAGCTCAGAAAGTGACTGTTATTATTTCTGAGTTATAGGTGATAAAATGTTCAGTGAAGATAGTTATGTCAATGGTAAGAAAACACTTATATAAGCTGCAGGACAGTCCTAATACATGTCTATCTGATTATTTACGTCTTTGGAATTATTTCTTATTCATTTATTCATGCATAAGTGATAGATAAAAATAGTATTGTAGTTATGAAATTCAAACCATACTACTAAGCCCTTCCTCCCCATACTACTTCTCTCTTCAATGACACCCCCAGGGGTCAGGGTCAACCAGCCAACCCTTTCTCCAGGCTTGTGTATGTATAGAATACTTAAGTTCACTGTCATTTGTATCTAATCACAGCTTATCAGTATAATTATCATTCAATTTCTTCTTTTCATGCAACAGTACTGTCTTGCACCTGGGTCTCTGTACACATGGTTCTATCCCTTTAAATACTCACTGCGAACCGCAGTAGGGCTCTAGGACAATCATTTCCAGCCTCTACTCAGCATTAACTTCTGGATCTGCTCACAGGGTGGATGTCACGATTACAAGAGACAACGGATACCTACATGCTTTATTTTAATTGAGATAAAGTTCACATAACATAAAATTCATCTTATTAAAGTGTACAATTCAGTGGCTTTTAGTGCATTAACAATGTTGCACAGTTATCGTCACTATCTAATTCCAGAACAATCTCATCACTGCAAAACGGAGACTTGTACCTTTTAACACTTTCCATTCTTTCGTCCTCCTTCCCTAAAGGCCCAGGCAACCACTGTTCTGCTTTCTGTTTCTGTCTGTCTATTGTGAACATTTCATTTAAATGTAATCATACACCATGTGGCCTTTTGTGTTTGGATTCTTTGATACAAGGACAATGTGTTCTAGATTCTTCTAGAATAATGTGTTCAAGATGCATCTACATTGTAGCATATACCAAGACTTTATTCCTTTTTATATCAGAATAACATTCTATTGTATGGATATGTCACAAGTGTTTATCCATTCCTCAATCGATGGACAGGTTGGACTATTTCCACTTTGGGGCTATTAGAAATAATGCTGCTATGAACATTTGTGTGCAAGTTTTTGTTTGAGAGCTTATTTTTAAGATGAAATATTTTCATTCATTTCAGTTAATAATTTAACTGAATTAATAATTTAACTGAATTAATAAAAATATTAACTGAGTTAATAAAATAACTCAGCACCTTTCATATCCTAGAGATTGCACTAGGTTCTGGTGTTAGAGCCATCCACAGGATGGGAATGGTGCCTTACCTTTGGGAGTATACATTCTATTGGGGGAAAGAGACAATAAATGAAGAAGCAAATATATAAACATTTAAATTGGAAATGGTGTCAATTCTTATGAAATGGAAACAGGGCAATGATAGAGAAGAGGAACTGGTGGGGGAAAAAGAAGCAAGACTTTAGGCAGAATGAACAGGATACTAATCGGGGTTTTCCAGAGAAAGAACAAGTTTGTGTGTGTGTGTGTGTGTGTGTGTGTGTGTGTGTGTGTGTGTGTGTAAAGAGAGAGATTTATTTTAAGGAATTGTCTCATGCAATTATGGAGTTGGCAAGTCTAAAATCTGAAAGATGGGCCAGTAGGAAGATCTCTTGTTACAATTTAAGTCCCAAGTTTGTTGAATGACAACATCCCTTCTTGCTCTGGAGAGGGGAGTCTTTGTTCTATTAAAAATCTTCTACTGATTAGACACCAACATGACAGAGCTCAAGCTCCTCAAAGTCTACCAATTTAACTGTTAATCTAATCCACAACACACATCAGAAAACACCCAGGATGACGTTTGACCGCATATCTGGAAAATGTGGCCCAACCCAGCTGACATAAAATGAGCTGTCACAATCAAGGGAAGTGTCCTTGAAGAGATGGCAATTCTGGCCACGATATGAGAAGGGACAGGAGTCCTCTGTGCACAAGTTCAAGAGAAAAGCACTAGGAACAGCAAGAGCCAAAGCCTAGGCAAGCAGAGGGTACAAGTTAGCTTGGAGTCGAGGGGAGAGAAGGTGTGGTGTCAGAGAGACGAGCAGGGCAGAAACGTAAGGGGAATCTTCCCAGGGAGGGAGAAAAGCCTTTTCCTGCCTGCAGCCCTCCTCCACCCCCCACTTCACCATTACCAGCCCACAAAGCCGCATTCCGCTGGGGCAGGTAGGCTGGAAATACTTCTCCAGACAGCCACACAAAAAGAAATCATCAGGACTTTTGAAGGAAAACACAGGGAAAGTAACATCTAACATAAATGTCATTTCCCTTGGTTCTTTCCCGTGCTTCCAGAAACAGACAAATTTACTTCTAAATTGTCCTGCTGCGTCTGCCTTTATTACCCGCCTTAGGAAGGCTGCATCTGGGCCAGCTGGGAGGCAGGCTGCCTCCAGTCATGCTCAGGCTCCTGGCTCAGACACCATGAGGCCAGCGGAAGCTTGATTTCCCCACAGATCCCAGCAGCGGCCCCAACGCCTTGATTGCTTCTGATCAAGGCAAACTGAGAAAGCAAAGCGGGGACATCTGTTCTCTTTCTGTCACTTGAAGCCAGCAAAAACCTGCAGTCAGTGTGGTCACTGAAACCCTCACAGAAGTAAATCCCAGCTACAGGAAGCTCCAGTGGCAAAGCCCGAATTAAAACTTTGTTCCATCCTCTGTTAAGCAGGAAAACCGCGGGCTGACTACAGCCAGAATCAGAGGTCAACGTGTCTCGGTTGCTGACGTCCATCAGGAGTCTTAACTGGTCCTGCATCCTGACCTTGTGGGAGTGGAAGGACGGTGGAGGGAGGCCTGAATGCGACATCTGTCTTCGGCCCTGTCCTCTGCTGACTTTTGCCAAATTCAGACTGACACAGTTTCAGCTGGAAAGCAACCGCACCATGGCCTCTCACTGAGTTACTGAAAAAGGCCTAGTGTTCCCCCTGGGGGTTCAGACTCTCTCTGCCACCCCAAACTGCCCTCAGGGCCCTAAATGTTCTCCTGCTTCCTCTTCCTGAATATCCCACTTCCAACTTAGATCAGGCCCCAGGAGCCACTGTCACGTTCCCCAGGGAGTCACGTTCCCTCTCTTCTCTGCACCATCATACGGTTGGTTTCTCCACCCAGAATATCTGCAACCCTCAGCCCCTGCCCCACGGGCATCCAGGATCCTATCCCTCCACCAGGTCTCAGCTTTGGGGATCCTTCCCTGTCCATCCTGTCTGAATTATGTGGCCCTCCCCCAAGGCCCCACGAAACCCATTCTAAACACCAGTCCCAGAGGGTCAAAACCTTCACATTGTATCCCCACCACACTGTGAGCTCTATGAGGGTAAGATCCATAACCCCCGTTCATTTGGGGTCCCCAGCACCTAGGGTGCACCTAGCAAAGAGCAGGTGTCATATTAGCCCTTTTGAATGAATGAAGGGCATAGTGACAGTCTCTGGGGATACAAGGGAAAAGGACAAGAAAACCTGTTTTTTCCAGAAGCTTACAGACAGCTGAGAGGCAGCCACAAATAGGCAGTGTCATCAGAGTGGGAAGTGGTGGAACGGGGAAGGTTATCTACTTCCTACCAGGGGCTCATGATGCTTCCAGGAGGAGCCAATGGCCGACCTGAGTGTTGAAGGATGAGTAGAAATGAGCCAGCTTGCGGGGGAAGGCAGCCTAGGCTTGGACACGAATCAGAGTCAGAGGGAGCACCAGCATCCTGGTGTTTGTGGGAAGCCAGTCCTGCACAGCTTCATGTTCATTAGGTGATGAGGCTGGAGTGTTTGGTCCACAGAGGTTAGGGCTGCAAACGCAGATCTGATGGCCAGCCACCCACACTGGAGGCTAAATCCAGGTGAGAAGGGGAGAAGGTGAGCACACTCACCCGCACACGTGGCAGGAAGGACAGACTCAGAGAAACCTCCACATTTAGTTACAGGGCAGAATGGGGAAAAAAGAGGAGGAACCTGTGAAGGAAAGAGGGAAGGACCAATCAGAGGCAAGAAGCACAACAAGGGGAGGGCCCTGACTCTGAAGACAAGGGTGAAGGAATTTGCAGGAAGAAGTTTGTGTGGTTAAATCACCAGTGTCCCGCAGAGAGGCCATGACCTACCTGGGTGTCCGTAAATTGCAGGGGCGGGGCGGGGGTGTGGCCAAAAATCAGCCTTTCAGACCTTAGGCATAGGGGAGGAGATGGGAGATGAGCAAATGGAACCAGAGAGAAGTCAGCGCTGGTCGAAGCAGTTGGTGAGTCAGGGGGAGAAGGAAGGCACAGGGCAGGCTGGGGCCACACCCACAGGCAAGGGACAAGGTGATCCAGGCCCAGAGACAACAGGCATGCAGGGAGGTGGACATCCCCGTTTCTAGAAGGGTGATAGAAATTGAGACAGTTTCCACCTCAAGTCAGGGGTACTAACCTCCATGACCTACAATCTTCTTGTTTGCCAAATGCAGAGGACACCTTTCCAGCTCATGGGGGGCTCAGGGAAGTGAGAGCGCTCCATGATCCTTGAAGCAAGCTCCCCCCGCCCCACGCCTTGCCGCGACCAAGTGAAATGCTAGTCTGTGAAGCTCAACATTCCTGGAGAAATTCTGACATTTTAAATCCACTCAAGGAGATGGGGAGGATTTCATGAAGACAAACCATCTTAATTTTTTTTTTTAAGTCATTAGAGGAGTCTAAGTGAGTGTTCATAGGACACTTTTGCCTCTAAATTCAAGTTCTGGTAGCACCAGGCAGCTTCTCATAGGTCAAACCTGGTGAAATTGGCATTTTTGCAAATCAAGACAGGTCAAATGGTAGCGATTTCATAGGGTTCTCCCTACGGGCCCCCTTTGCAGCCCAGGTCTTTTTCTTGCCCCAAACCCTGCCTGTGCTATGCCCCTGATTTCAATGCCTGCCTCTCAGCAGCACTCCTCCTTACGCACCCCTTCTAACTTCTGCTCATTCTTCAGGGCACAGCTCAGGCTGCACTTCCCCCAGGAAGCTTTCATCAAGCACCATGCTAGTTAGCCACGGCTACGTAGCAGTATCACCACAAACAGTGGCGTAAGCCACCCACACGTGTTATCTTCTGGTTTCTGTGGGTCGGGAGACTAGGCATGGCATAGCCATGGTTTCCACCAAGCCACCATAGAAGTATCAGCTGGGCCTGAGTCCATCCCGGAACTAACCAGGGAGAATCTTGTCTCTAGGCTCAAGTGGTTGTTGGCAGAATCTATGTCCTTGCAGACTGTTGAGCCCAAGGCCTCAGTTTCTTTCTGGCGCTTAGCTCCAGGCAGCCCTCAACTGCTTACTACGTGGGCCTCTCTATAGGGCAGTTCGCAGGGCCACTTGCTTCATCAAACCCAGCAAGGGGAAGTCGGACGGCAAGACGGACAAGACACTCAAGTACTGCGATCAAGCGGCTAATCCGATTGGACTGCAGGAGGGCACAGATCCTCCTGGTGGAGCCAATTACACAAGGACATGCGTGCCAGGGGTGGGTGTAACTGGGCCCCGCGCTAGACTTTATCTACCACAGCCTGCAAGAATGAATTCTGGGTCCTCCTCTGCACACCCATTGCTCCAGGCATGACTCCTCCCCCACTTTTGTTACATAAACACAGTGGTTTCCTATTTCTGTGTCTTTCTCCCCCAGACTTTTGTGAGCTGTTGGGTGGAAGGCATTTTGTCTTACTTACTGCAGCACCCTGACCAGCCCAGCGCCTAGCACGAGCAGACACCCAGCTCGCATGTGACACACTCACTAATTACCGGCGTTGCTGCTGAATTGACAAGCCACTGGACAACCCAGAGCAAAAGTCTATTAGAGGCTGCATCAACTTTCAAGAAGGCCTGGATATGCTAAACCCAATTATTACATTCCACAGCTACATTACAAAATTAAAATTGGATGGATGAAATAATTAAAGGGATTTTCAGCGCACTAATGAGCAGAGATACTAAATGAGATTTCATGATGCCACATCAAAAACCGAATTCTGGTATGCACTTGAGGTGTGCATTCCCATTTCAGAATTAAATGACCCAGCAATGAGCCACTCTCCAGGTGCAAGTTTGGAAGCTGGTACTTCCAGATCTTGATCCCTAAGACAGGGAGCGTGCAAACACATGAATAAGAGGATATAGAAAGGGAGAGAGATGGTGAGAGAAGACAAGAACAAAGGAGAGAGATATAAAAATATTAAAATTAAGATATTTCGTGTGGGGGCGCCTGGGTGGCTCAGTGGGTTAAAGCCTCTGCCTTCGGCTCAAGTCATGATCCCAGGGTCCTGGGATTGAGCCCCGCATCGGGCTCTTTGCTCAGCAGGGAGGCTGCTTCCCCCTCTCTCTCTGCCTGCCTCTCTGCCTACTTGTGATCTCTGTCAAAAAATAAATAAATAAAATCTTAAAAAAAAAAAAAAAAGAAAGTGTGCAGAAGCCAAAGATACTCCATTGAAATGGGGATGGAGCTTATAGAGGAAAGGAGGTAGCAGAGGGTCAAACCCAGCTGGTAGAACAAAATGACTAAGCCGGGGGGAATTTACATTCCATCTCTGCCTGGAATTCAGGCAGCCCAGTCCTATGATAGTTAAATCTTCTTGTTTGTGAAACACCTATAATAAGGCAGACACAGTGCTGGGCTCTGTGGATATGGTGTCACCAAGACATAGCTGTCCCCTGCGCTCAGAGAGGTACAGGGCACCGCTGGGGAATGCTGAGCAAGCACCAAAAAATAATTGACCACAAGCATTTCAGTCTGGCATGTTCTACCCAAGAAATGGGTGTGATGATAATGATAAATGTTGTTCTCTCTAATCACTAGTTTTACCATCTCAACGAGTTATTTAACCTTGTGACCAATAAGACTTTCAACTGTAAAGTACGGCTACCGATCCCTACCTGCCAAATTAGCGTAAAGATTAAATCAGATTAAATGAAAAGATAACAAGTAGCCCAACACATGGCATCCGGGAGACTTTCAATGCCTTTGCTATCACTGTCCAATTTAATTGTGCAAATACATTCCCGGTTTAATTGTCCAGCGCTGCCCTGGCTATGAGTAGTTGCTATAGTAGGACTACGAGTTTCCACGCCTCAGCCTCTGAAGTGAGGCATTTTGAGGGGAAAGGCAGCATTGCTATTTAGATGTGGACATGGGTTCTCTTGAAGAAAACCATCCTCTTTCTCTCATTTTACAAGCCCAGGGGGTTATTAAATTAAATAGTTCCCTTGTTAATAGTCAACAATAGTATCCCTACTTCCCAGCCATCCATGTTAAAATTAGTAAAACTTTTATTGATTTAGATTCCCAAGTGGATACACGGATAAACCAACAAAAACAATATGTCTTCACGACATTGTGGTTCAAGAAGGAAATAGAGAGAGAGAGATGCCTACCAGCAGGCCTGGCCTCTAGGAATTAGGTGCCATTATAATCTTGGGAAAATCACTTTTCCTTATTGGGTCAAGGTTTATTCCCTTTAAATTGAGTCAATTAGAATCTATGCTCGGATAGGTTCCTTACTGGGAGAGATGGCTTCTAGGACAGTCTGCCTTCTGGAAAAGGAAGAGTTGGTTTGGGAATCATTGGTGCTGTCTACCATACGTGTCTGACTCTTTGCTTGCAGACTTGTGGAGGGATTGCTCTCCCCCGCCTGATGAAATTAGTATATCCACGTGACCTGCTTTGGCCACGAGATGTGAGCAGACGTGAGGTAAGTAAGTCCCTTCCAGTCACGAGAAGCAAGGGCTGACACACAATTCGTCCCAATCTCTTTTTCCCACTGACCTGACAATTGCAGTATTTGAGGTGGTGACTCAGCAGGCCCCTGAGTGACTGCACCGAGCAGAGCCCTCCCTGGTGACATGCTTTAGGGAGTTGCTGTCACTGCAGCACGACGCAGCCTGATCTGACTGATCAGGCGAGCAATAATGAGGGAGGAAAGGACAACCCGATTCCAAACAGAGGGCTCTGTCAGAGGAGGAGCTCACAAAATCAAGATCGGGAAGGGGCTTTGAGCTGAATGCACGGCCCGGCTCTTGCAGCAGCTCACCGATTATTACGGGGCTCTGTGGCTGTCTCTAGAATGCACATAGACACTTATTTTTCAACTTCTAGGCCTGGAATTTTCGGTGGTGTGGCCAGTGTTGTGGTAGATCTGGGAAGGTTTGGTTAATCATCAGAGACAGGGGCTGACAGTGTCTTCCCCATGGGGCTCCCTAATACTGGCCAACCTGTGTGTGCTGCTGGCCACACCAGGCAAAAGCATGAAGCTGACCTACAGCACCTTTAAATGCTGAGGGCCTTAGGGGGACACCAATGCAGTTCTGAATGGGGGCCTGGTATACTTCGCTAGTTCGGGCAGTCTATGACCCCTCGAGGTTCAGCTGCACTTGGGAGAGACAACCCCACAGAAGAGGCAATTCTAGAGATCTCTCTAAATAACAATCCCAGGCAGAGGGTGACTTTGCAGGAGAGGAGAGGAGGACTGTGAGCGAGGTATTCATCTTTCCTTGCAGAAGGCCGGGTGCCATGAGCCTGGGGGGAGAAGACTTAATAAATGGCAGCAGGTGGAATGCAGGTTAGCTCCAGAAGGAGAGCGTGTCAGATCAGGTTACAAAACACAGAAGAAGTGACGGATGAGGTTGTGTCGTTGGCTTCCCTTGAAGACCCTGGGAAGGAGATGGGAAGTCTTTCTTAAGGTCAGGAACAAGTCTTAAGTTGAGGAACAAGTCCAGACTTAGTTGCATGCGGGTTTGGTTGTATGTCTCATGGGCCGGGGCAGGAGCCAATAAACTGCTCTCCTCTTTCCTTTCTGGGTTCTAAGCCAACTGAGAAATCAGATGAATGGTGAGGCAGGTGCAGCCAAAATATCTGCTGAGGGTAAGGAAAAAATGCCCCTGTTAAATGAACTGTAGAGGGAGGCTGGCTTGTCTCCTGGTCCCAGTCACTGGTGGCCCAGAGTAGCCTTCCCACCACACATGGGGCCAGAGCCCCGGAAGAGCCCTCAGCCTCGTGTCTCTCCATACACACTGTGCTCTACAGAGAAGGAGGAAGAGGAGCTGAGCTGACCAGGCCCTGTGTAATCTTGCTGATGCTGAAGCCAGAGAGGCCTCTGCTGTGGGGCAGGCTGGGGAGAGAAGCAGAAGGATCACCTCCAGGGGTCCCCAGCACGGAAGGGGACCTCTATGGTTTATAGACAAAGACCTGCCTTCCTCTGGCAGAACACAGGCCCCTGTGGACTGGGCACGCCCTCGAATGCACGAGAATGTGATCCGAGCCACCACTCACGGGCTGTCCCCTGTGAGACTCCAGGCAGGTCACCTGGGCGCTCTACATTTTGGTTTCCTTATGCCAAAGCAAGAAACCATCCTATCAGAGCCACCCTGCGGATGAGTTTTTGAAGGTCACCCGTGAGTCCTACAAGTAACTACAAGGTGGAAAAGAAGTATGTGAAGCTTGGGCTGCTTCTGCAGGTCGAAGAAGGGGTGTTATTAATCCTGCATGTGACCATAGCGTCCTCTGTGCTCTGGGCCAGGGCTGATGTGGTTCTGCCTTCATTCCTTGCGGTCATGTCCCTGTTTCGGGCTTGAAAAATTCTTTTCAGTCCGTGTTATTTATGTCCCTTTCTACTTTGTGCCAAGATGGCTCAAACTTTAAGCTCAGACCCAGGGCTCTGGAGAACACCTCATCCATGTGCCTGTGGGAAAGGCCCCAGGGCTGAGGGACTGGAGAGAAGGGATGGGCCGCCTGCCTATGACTGACCTACACACAGAGGTCCGGGAAGTTTTGAAAACACATTTAAATACTTTTCACAAGGGGCAAGTTTCCATTTTAAGTTAGTAAATCCCCTCAAGGAAGGAAATGTAGCAGAGCACACAAACAATGCCTAGCTGAAACTTTTTGTTCCAGAATTCTTTCTCCCAAACTTAGTGCTAATGCAGCAGAAAGGGGAAAAAAATGTTTTCAAGGGATACATTAGGGCTTCGGAGAGGGGAGGATTCTAGATACTTAGCACTTTCTGGGACCATCCCTTGATGTTCAAAATCCAGACCAGTGGATGTCCACCTGCTGCATGTACAACCCCGGAGAAAGGGAGATGGGAGACACAGAGATGGATAAAGAAAACAGGTCAACAGTATCTGTGGGCCTAACAGTCTTGGCAGAATAAATCAGCTCATTGTAATACTTATGCAGACCCACGCAAGAGGCAATGCCCTCACCCTGGAGCTCACCCACGACACAGAACAAGCCCGACTCTCACCAAGCTCACATTCTTGTGGAATGAGATGGACCATCACCAGGGGGACACATCATTTCAGTGACTCCTCGGGGCTACGGGGAAAATAAAACCAGAGATTCTGACGGACAGCGTCTGGGGCAGAGGGGATCCTGGAGACAGGGTCAAGAAGGGGAGTTCAGCTGAGTTCTGAATAGCTGAAAAGAGCCCAACACCAATTCGCACAGGGAAGAAACTTCCAACCATAAGGGAGAGAAGCTGCCAGGGTCCTGAGGTGGGAATGGGTTTGGTGTGTTGGATGAACCAAAGCAAGGCCTTTGGACTGGAACAGAGGGAGGAGGGAGAGCGTCACGGGAAGAGAAGTCAGAAGTTTCTCTGACAAGTCAGTAAACCAAGGCCCAGAGACATCACTGTCCAGCTACCCTTACACAGGGCTTTGTCATCTGCATGTTCACATACATTTCCTGATTGACTATCCAGCTCCCCCTTCCTCCAGTGTGCCAGGGCTCTTCTCACTACCCATACTACATAAGTAGGGAAAGCTGAGAAGCCAAAATGCTAATGAACTTATGGAATGTCTTAGTGAGAAAGGGAGTCAGGACCCTACCCAGACATCCCAATAGAAATGCTGTTTTTCCCATTCCCCAAGGGGACCATGACCCCAAAGGAAAGCTCATCTGTCTCAAAAGTCACACTGTTTCTTCTTCTCTAGGCTAGGTCTCTCCCTTCACAGCACAAACCGGGTTCTTTGGTTTCCATAAATCAGGTTAATCTTTCATTGCAGGACCTGGTCCTGAGGAGATTTTGAGGGAATATTTGGAATTGAAAAAAACAAGCAGGAACACCTAGCTGGCTCAGTCAGTAGAACATGTGACTCTTAACCTCAGGGTCATGAGTTCAAGCCCCATGTTGGGTGCAGAGTAAAGGAAGGAAGGAAGGAAGGAAGCAGGAGGAAAACAGAAAAAGAAAAAGAAATAAGCAAAACCAGAAAGTCAGACTCATAGCAACAGAGTAGAAAAGTGACTGTCAGGGGCTGGAGGGTACAAGAAACAGGGAGAGGTTGGTGAAAACGCACAAACTTGCAGAATAAGATGAATGAGGTATGAGGATCTGACTCATATGCATGACTGAAATTTGTTAAGAAAGTGGAACTTAAATGTTCTCACCAGGGATACCTGTGTGGCTCAGTCAGTTAAGCATCTGCCTTCTTCTCAGGTCACGATCTCAGGAACCTGGGATCCTTGATCGCAGGATCAAGTCCCGCATCAGACTCCTTGCTCAGCGGGGAGCCTGCTTCTCCCTCTACCTGCCACTCCCTCTGCTTGTGTCCCCCACCCCCCCCACAAATAAATAAATAAAATGTTTTAAAAAAGGGGCATGGATTGCATGGAGCACTGGGTGTTATAGGCAAACAATGAATCATGGAACCCTACATCAAAAAGTAATGATGTATGGTATGGTGACTAACATAGCGTAGTAAGAAATAATAATAATAAAATAAAATAAACATTATGACAATAAACAAATAAATATTCTCACCGAAATGGATCAATGAATCAAATCTTAAAAAGTGAGGTCATGGGTGTGGCCGTTAACCAGCCCGGGATCCCTTCACTGTGCACGCTCGGATCAAATCATCACGCTGGCCCCTTGCAGTTTCTTGGCATCTTATTTGTTAGTTACACCTCAGTAAAGCTGGAAACTGGAGGCCAAACGAGACTCGGAGAATTAGCCTCAGGGAAAGACAAGGCGACCACTTCCTGTCAGTGGCGCTTTGCCTTCACGCCTGCGCCCCGCCAGTGCCCGAGATGTCTGCAGGGCAGAGCTTGTTAACCAGGGCTGGGGATGCACGTGCCTGGCATGAAGCATTATTTATTTCTCTTTGGTTCCGTGTCTCCTGCAGATTGAGGCTTTCTTTACATATTATATTTTGCATCTTAAAAAATACACAAGACGATGATGTGTTTTGTGAACTTTTTTTTTTTTTCCACCGGACTAATGTTGAGAAAACCAATCTGACTCCCTGCCCCTCTCCCCCACAGCTGTGAAATCACAAATCAGGCATAATAATAGTGTTCTCCTTAAGGATTCACCCAAGCATTCCAGCCAGCCTGCTGTACCAATAATGAAATTTGCATTGTGCTTACAGGGCTGTTCTGTTGATATAAGTGGACTTTTTGTACCCAAGTGAGTGAGCAGTGGGTTCCTCTGTCTCGGTGCATGTGGGGCCTCTTGTTCGATCCTGGGCGCTGATGGTGGATGTTATGGAGACAGCAGACATGGTCAAATATTCAGATATCTTAGGAAACAGGAAGCTCACAGTGAGGCTGCCTCTCTGTACTGTAGGGCCTAAAATCGCATGTGCTCCTGCCTTAACATCTTTGAATTTCCCAGGGTCCCAAAGTTCTCTCTGTGAGTTCCCCCACTTTCCCCAGATGTGCTTCCAGCCATCAGAAGAGGCTCCCCACCTGGCTCGTTCCCCTTATCGACCAGTCAGCTATGCCCCACCTGAGCACCAATCTAACAGGTTTCATGTCCCTGCCATCAGAGGGGGAATTACTCCAACAAGTCAACCACATCCTTCCATAGGAAGTCCCACCCACTTGTCACCAGCTCACATGCTTCCTTCCCAAGGACAACCTCTGCGAGACCCTGCGTGGGAGAGAGGTGCCCTGCCCTGGGCTCTGTGTATGTAACTAATAAAATGCTGTCACTCTCATCTGTCCAGTGTCCCTGCATTTGGCCATCGTGTACTATTAGGGCAGGGAAGCTCTCGCTCCCCAGTGAAGTTAACAGAAGGCAATCAAAACTTCCTTTACAAAAAATCCCCACAATTCCAATTTAGTTGCACTAATGGGTGGAGAACAAGAGGTGTGGCCATTCTGCTCTGTACTCGTCTGGTCAAAGCTCCTAGAGCCCAGTCCAGGCCCAAAGACCGATGCTTGTGGAAAGCAATCAGCAAACGGGAGCATGCTCAGAGCACTGCCGCCAGCTTACCTTGATAAGACAAGGCGGGGGTGTCAGACTCCGACTGGGCTCTGTTGCTCAGTTGTGAGTTGGGAGGAAAGGGGCTGGAGTGCAACATGAAACGAAGAGGGAGCTATAGTCAAGGCTGCCTGTGCTCTGCCCAGCCCTCAGGTCCCATCCCTTGGCTTCTGCATGCATCCCTCCAACAGGCTGTCTCTGAAACTTGATTCACAGGACTGTCCTCATGCTACTAGAGCTGCTGTATGTGAGCAAATCGTAACGCAGAAGTTTACGAGCTCAGAACCTTCCAGGAGCAATGGCCTGGTGTGAGGATGCAAAAGTCCCCTGAGTAAGGCAGGACAAGATTCGTGTGGTGTAATTTACACTCTAGGACCCAGCTCAGGTCAAGGTTTCACTGAAGCTTTACTGCTGTTTGGCCTCTCCCCACCTCTGTCCTGCTTACACCGCTTCTGGGCAGGTTCCCCTGAAAGCACATCCTTCTTAAATTAGTCTCCCCCATCTCCAATCATCTCAGAGAGTCTAGAGGACCTGGACAAATTAGCATCCAAGGGCCACGCCTCAATCAGGTAAATAAATAAAGCATCAGAAGATGAAAATGGGTGGAAAGAGGCAGAAGTCAGTCACCACATGCAAACAAGAAAACGGGACACCACACCAGGCACACGAGTTTGTAATCAAGGCTTTGTAGCCTGGAGAGTTGAGGCACCATAGCAGAGAATCTGACCAGGGCCACCAGGACCCTGTGGTAGGAAGAAGTAGGCTGTGATGAACAAGAGCCACCAAGACTGAGAATGTGATCGTCTTGATTTACTCAATTGTATTCCCTGGAAATCCAAACTGATTACCTTAGAAAAGAAAAGAACCGAGATAACGGACTTCTAATACCTGAATAACATCCAACAGGGAGAAATTAAAAATGTTCTCTGGGATCCATCAATATACACAATGAGGTGAGGACCATTCGGGCTTGGTTTAAGGAAGATGATTCTAAGAGTCTTAACAGTTCAAACATGGCATGGCCCTCTCAGGAGTTAGTGAGCATTCAGTCACTGGAAGTGGACCAGAGTTTGTAGAGACATTATTCAGGGCATGCAAGCATCTCTTTAGAGAAGACGTGCATTCCAGCCAATAAATCATAGTTTCTTCCTCTCCTCCCAGCTCCACAAAGTGCTTGAGCAAATAGACCAAAGCTTCCAGTTCCAACTCCATTTATTTCCCTTGAGGTTTCTTCAACACTTACAAAAAAATTCGACAGGAAAAGAAAAAAGTCTCCAAAATAAAGAGTACCTTAAAACAGTGCATACAACTTTTGTATATTTCAGATTTTTTTAAATAATTGAATAATCGAGGTAGGGCAATGAATTTATTGTTTTGTTAACACAGATCATTTTTTTTTAATTACATCAAGTTAAAAGAAGTGTGTGTAGGTTGGTACTGTCACACTGACAGATTTGCTATGAAAAAGTGAAGATTTAATGACATACTCATCTTGATCCACAGATCAGTATCTGGGAACACACGCTCCAAAATATATGTCCACTAAAGCCTCGCCATCCTGCTGGTTCTGGCTTTCGTGATTTAGATAATATATTATGTAATTCGAGGAGGTCTTTTTCCTACCTTCATAACTGAATTCAACATCTCAGCAATAATAGAGTCAAGACTGTTAGGGCTGTATTTTGTTTCCTGCTATACCTCACAAACTTTTTGTGTGTCAAGTTTACAAGGCACCTTCACATCCGTTATTTCAATGGGTGCTCTCAGTCATCCCATGTTGGTTGGTGGAATGGTGTCATTCTTGCACACTGACGTGTGCCTGGGGCTCTGGTTAGGTGTGGGCCGAGCACAAGGCATGTCCCTGTGAGGAGAGGAGCAATCCTCCCCTTTTCTAGCTATATCTGCAGAGCATGTGGGGTGCCCTCACTCCTAAGAAATGACCTCATAATGTGAACGTGGAACCTGCCTGAGTGGAGAGTGAGGCGGGGAGGGACAGTACGCCAGGGAGGGAGTGGACCCGGTGTTCTAGGCAAAGGAAGCCGGGGTAGTCAGGCAAGGCTTCCCAGAGGAGGGTCAGGTCAGGGAAGGCAAGAGCAAGTATTCAGGCAGAAGGGACATCTGGTGGGAAGGCCTAAAACCAGAAAGCCCAAGTCAGGTTGCGCCTGAACCAGACCCTTTTCCTTCCTTTCTTTGCTTAGCTCATCTGCCTGCTATTAACTGCCCGTTTTATCAGGGGAAGAGTTCTCTGTACCTAAACTACATTAACAATTTAGTAATTCTGCTCCCCATCAGTCTCTTGTAACACCAGTTCCTCCTTATCTTTTGCTTCGCTCTACTGGAATAAAGCCTTTATCTGGGTCTCCTCCCCAGCTCAGGTGTACCCTTGTTGTTCTTCATCTGTGTATGCCCAAGGTCAAGCACTGTAGGGACTAATGATCAAGAAAGACACGTATTCCAAAGAGTTTGAGCACTTCCTAATTATAAGGAGGACCTGGTACACCATTTGAAGCAAGATCTGGTCAGCTTTGCAGTTCAGAGCAGCAGGATGGAGGAGGGTAGACTGGAAAGGCATGGGAGGGGGCAGGCTGCTTCAGTGAACCAGATGGACATTACTGAGACCTCAAACTAAACTCTGGCAATGTGGAGAGTGGTCGGTGGGGAAGACAGAAATGCTACAGAGGGAATAGACTTGGCAGGACTCATTAGTTTGCTGGATGCCACAGGTCCAGTGGGAGTGAAGGAATCAGGATGCGATTGCTGCTTGAACACCAGGTGGTCAGTGATGCCATCTAGGAAGATGGGACCCAGGAAGATGAGGAGATATACAGATGTATTAGTTTTCTGGGGCTGCTGTAACAAATTATCACAAACTAAGTGGCCTGAAACAAGTAAGTCATTCCCTCATAATTCTGGGAGTCAGAGGTGTGAAAATAAGTTGTCAGCAGGGTCAGTTCCTCGTAAAGGCTCTGAGGGAGTGTACGAGTGAGGATTCTCCAGAGAAAGAAGAAGCAGAAATTGGCCCACATGCTTATGGAGGCTGATATGTCCCATAATCTGGCACCCACAAGCTGGAGACCCAGGAAACCAGGGCTGCAGTTCAACTGGAGTCCAAAAAGAAAAAAAGTCTCAGTCTAAGCACAGAAGAAAACCAATGCCCCAGGTCAGCATTCACGCTGAAGGTGTGAAATCTCCATCCCTCTTTCTTTTCTTCTACCCCGACCCCCAACTGGATGATACCAACACACACAAGGGAGGGCAATCTGCTCTGCTGAGCTCATTGGTTCAGATGTTAATCTCTTCCAGAAACAGTCTCTCAAGCACACCCAGAAATGATGTTTAATTAGATAAGTGGGAAGCCCACAGTCCAATAAAGTTGACATATAAAATTGATCATCACAGGGAGATTCTGTGTCATGTCTCCCTTCTGGTTTCTGGTGACTCCTACAATCCTTGGAGTGCTTGATTTGTAGAAACTCCAATCTCTGTCTCTGTCTTCCTATTGCCTTCTCTCTTCTGTGCCCTTGTGTACCAAGTCTCTTTCTGCCATTCTTTTATAAGGACACAAGTCTTTGGGCTTCGGACCCACCCTCAATCCAAGATGATCTCATCTTGTGATCTCTAACTTAACTATGCCTTTAACTAACTGTTTCTAAACAAGGTCACAGCCACAGTTCCTGGGGGCTTAGGATTTGGACCTACCTTCCGGGAGGCTACTGTTCAACTCATTACACAGGAGAATGGAAATGTTGACTCTCCTAGACATGTTTTATAAGAGCCAATTGTCTGGACATCATTCAAGATAGGTTGAAACAAGGAGGATGTTGGGAACTAGAACAGCCATCCAAAGGGCTACAGACAAAATTCCATGGGCAGCTGCAGACTAGACCAGCTGCAGAATCATGCTGAAGAGATTGGTTAAGATACTTAATCTCCAATGTTTCTTGCTCAGTAATAAATTTAGTCACATCGCCAATACTTTTGAATTCTCATTGATATCCAAAATAAATCTGGCATGGAATGATATGCCAACCAAGCTACTGGAACAGTGTTCTGTCTTGAAATTTTGAAGCTAGAAAGGAAAATATTGGCTCCATAATGAGGTGTATTCATCTTTTTCAGCCATTTACGTATGAAAGAATGATTTGCTGAGCAGCTGAGCATGTGAGGCACTTGGTAAGACTGGAAAATGCAAGCATCACTCGAACAAGCACTGTCAAGTGGTCTTCTCAACCTCAGAAATGCTGACAATTGGGGCCAGACCATTCTTCATTGTGGGAGGTGCCCTATGATTTGCAGAATGTTTAGAAGTATTCTTGGAAGCCAGTAGCACTCCTCTCCTCTCAGTTGTGAGAACCGAAAGTAATGCAAGCATTGCCAAATGTCCCCTAGGAACAAAGTAGCCCCCAGTTGAGAAGTATTACTGAGGTGCTATGGGGAGGGGGTGGCTGGACAGATTCCATAAGCAGGACAGCGCTGGGGCTGACCATGCAAAAGAGCATTTGAACAAGGTCATGGAGGCCCCAGGTTGTGTAGAACAGGGAAAGGGGCAGAGGGGAGATTGTGGACGTCTTGAGGGTCCTGGGAAGAATGTGGAAGGGACTTGGGAAGAGGGTAAGGGGGCAGGATATATATCAACTCATCCAGAAATCTTTGCTATTTTAGTAAAGAGCAAGGCCATACCAGTGTCTTAATACGAAAAATCCAGAGTTGGGCCTCAAATCTGGCCTCTTTGCTTATAAATCCAGCACCTTTTCCTACAAGAATGACCACCAAGCAGCACCTATAGATACGGGGTTAGGCTGACACAGTGAACATCCTTAGCCACAAATGGATTTAACCAAATTAGAGCCTTGCCCTGCTTAAGATACAAAGATCTGCACTGAGCCTCTCCTTTTCCTTCTCATATCCCTAAACCACTTGATTTAAACACCAGCTTTTGCATTAACTCACCAGAATAATTGACATCTCAATGTCTTCTTCTCTTTGTCACCCGTTACTAAATATAATTCTCTTCAGCAAAGTTTTCAGATTGACTGCTCCTGACAGACAACACAGATTTCAACATTTACACAGAAGTTGTCTGTCAAAAAAAAAAAAAAAGGAAGAAGAAAAGAAACAGAAAAAATATGCCCTATTTTAGGATGTCTCTTTGCTTAAAACGCAGGAGAGAGAGGAGGGAGAAACCTCTCTCCATGCATAACAGCAATCTATGCCAGGAAACACAGTCTTGCTGGAGAGGTTGCTAAGCAACGGCCTGGCAGCATGTCAAGGGTCAGAGGGAGATGGGAGGTAAAAAGGTACCAAGGAATGGGCACTGCAGGACATGCAGAGACCCAACCCACTCGGGACACCAACCCTCCCCCCCGGCAGCTAGAACAACTCAGGTGGCGGGGTGAGTTTGCCTCTCAGTAGCCTCAAAGCCCAGAAGGGAGATTCGACACCCAAAGCACAGCTTGGAGCACAGCCACTGTGGTTGGCATTTTGTCTGCCGTCACTTGTGCAGTATATGAGCTCAAGGTTGGGAGTCAAGCAAAGCTTGGTTTCTCCATCTGTAAAGTGGTGATTATAACTGTAGCTACATCAAAGGATGGTGGTGAGGATTTTACTATATATTCCAGCTGCCTGTACTTACCTCCCTGACAGCAGTCAGTGTGCTACACTGACATCTTCTGTTCTATGTCTGCCTGTTCCCCCTGGGACCGTGTGCTCCAGGCACAGGGACCACATCTTCCTCGTCCATCGTTGTCCTGTGGCTAGCACATTGCCAGGAACACAACAAGGCCTCATTAAATAACCTGATTTTACATGATCTGAATCCTAGAGGGTCTTGTAAGACCACCGATGATCTGGTTTCACTTAGATTCCTCATCACCAACTGTCCTTGTACCTTCAACCCATCTTGACCATCTCATACCTACCACCACTTGACCATCTTCATTTATCAGCATATATCTCCCTACCTCCTGAATGAACCACGATCCCTGAACTAGGGTTCCCTCCTCCCCCACTAACTTCTGACTAACTCTTCCTTATCCTCCAAAACCCAACTCAAGGATGGCCTCCTCCATGAAGGCCCTGTGTGAATTTATTTCAGCATCTAGTTTGCAAGTAGATAGGGTGACAATAGGGAGTGGAGGGGACCATGGCACACCCAAAGCCCATTCTGGGTGCCAGAGAGAGAGAGCAGTGTCTTCTTATGACCTCTGCTAGTCCAAGTCTCGGAGTAGTTCATATTTGGCTTGGTAAAGGTCACACAGAGAATAAATGGTAGGCAGATCTTAAATAAAACCCAATTCTAACTGATCCCAAATTTCCTGCACCTCTCACTAAATCATAAACTTTCTATCACATGTAGCACAAATCATTCATTCATTAATTCTAATAATCAACAATAACGTGTTAAGCACATACTTTGGACTAGCTGATGAAGGGTGCCCGAATATTATGTATTCAGTAATTCATCCAGTTTAGTCATGTGTGCTTATGTTCAATGAAAGGCATCATGCCAGTCACTGGACGTTCAAAGATGAATATACCCCTCAGCCACGATTTGCTCACAATTAGACTCTACAATACAATGTTGGTCCTGAGTCTTATCTCCAGACCCGGGAAATCAGCACCTTCATGGGTGTTCCAGGTCTCAGAGAGCTGCTGGCTTGGGGCACGGACCACAAGAGATGGTTTATATCTTGGTAGAGCTTGAGCTCCTTGTATATTTATTTCTATTTTTGTTGTTGGTGGTTGGTTTTTGTTTGTTTTATTTTTATTGAACTTGAGTTGACATATAACTTTGGGTAAATTTAAAAAGTACAACATACTGATTTGATACAGGTGCGTATTGTAATGTGATTGTCAGCACAGCAACAACGCCTCTATCGTATCACATTATTGTCCTTTCTTCTTTGTGGTTGGAATGATTAAGATCAAGCCTCTTAGAAGGTAGATGACTATAATACAAATTGTGGTCTATATTCACTATACCATGTACTAGATGTCTAGGGTTTACTAACCACTAGTCACTGGCTTGTACCCTTAAACAACACTTCTATTCCCCCACCCCTGCCCTCTAGTAACTATCATTTTACTCTCTGTTTTGGTAAGTTGGTTTTGTTTCATTTTGTGAGATTCCAGATATCAGTGACAATATGCAGGATTTGTCTTTCTCTGTCTGACTAATCTCACTCGGCATAATGTCCTCAAGGTCCATCCATGTTGTCACAAATGGCAGGACATCCTTCTTTCTTAAAGGCAAGAGCAAATCCTTGCATGTTTCCTAATCTAATTTGCTGTGGCTCAATTTCCCAAAGGCAGAGCAGAAAATAGCCACTATGGCATACCCACCATATTCCCTATCCTGTGAGTCTTTTTGCATTTGCTCACTTAATCTTTGCAACAGCTCTTTGAGGCAGGGACCTTTATCCGTGTCTTCACACATGAGAAAACTGAGCTCATAGGAAATAAACAACTTGCCCATAGCTAGTCAGTAGCAAAGCCAATACTGAAGACAGCTTTTCTCTAATATCCATATTCCGGGGCGCCTGGGTGGCTCAGTGGATTAAGCCGCTGCCTTCGCCTCAGGTCATGATCCCAGGGTCCTGGCATCGAGTCCCGCATCGGGCTCTCTGCTCCGCGGGGAGCCTGCTTCCTCCTCTCTCTCTGCCTGCCTCTCTGCCTACTTGTGATCTCTCTCTCTCTGTCCAATAAATAAATAAAATCTTTAAAAAAAATAAATAAATAAAGTCCATATTCCTCCCACACCAGCATGCTGCCTTACGCAGACCTCGAAAGATGGTTCAGAATTCCAGAGGCACAGAAGAGCAGGAAGGGGGTGTCAGTGGAAGAAACAAGTAACAAGGCATCAAGGTGCACTGCAGTGGGGAAGCATTGAGTGTCTGGCATGGCCAAGGCAGAGTGTGAATGTAGACTTACACGGAAAACATAGCTGAAAAGATTTGGGACAGAGTGAGAAGTGCCTTGAGAATCCTTTGCAGGAAGTTTACTCTCCTGGTTCCATTTGCCCTGCAAGTAACCCAATAAAGGAATTCAGGGTTTTTTTCTGTTAAAACCAGACCCAAGCTTCCAGAAGTGGACCTAGGAATTGCACTCATGTTCATGAATATTTCCCTTGCATGCCCCACAATAGAAACTCCTTAGCTCCACTATAATTACTCCACTGCTCCCCAGTGGTTTATGAATTCCTCTCCCTCTGCTTGACCCCATGACAGGTGCTAACCCAGTGCCCTTTCAGTAAGTGAGACCCTAATTCTGTGAGTAAGTAAAAAATACCATAATACTCACCATGCCAAGCTCGTTTTGCATGGAACACTGGGTGTGGTACATAAACAATAAATTTTGGTACACTGAAAAGAAATTTAAAAAAAAAGAAATATATATATTTATATATATATATATATATAAAAAGAAATATATATATATATATATATATATACCATTCGTCATTTCTATCTAAATAACAGCTTAGAATCCTTTGAGGAAACTACCTTATTTGAATAAGTAATTTGTACTCAGTGCTTAGGACTTGGTACTCTAGTGTTTATTTAAACCCTCTTTGGAAATATGTGACAGGGGACACAGCAGATAAACTTTCATGAAGCCAAAGTGGTTTGAAGTACTTGTCTGAATTTGACTTCTCTGTGACATCCCACCAGAGGCAAAAAGTAGGTACTCTTGCCGGGTTTGGGGGGGTCAAAGAAATCTGAGCTTAGGCTGCTAATTGGGCTGTTCTTAATTATAGTCATTCTTTATACTAGGGAGTGGGAAGGGGAGGCAGGGTTTTATTTTTAACAACTGCACTTTCTGTGAGAAGTGTGGCCCCCATTTACAGCAACAAATGGAATTTGTGCCAAGGAGATGCGGCTGAATTATTAAGTGCAAATAATTAGGCCCTTAGTTCCTGGAGTTGGGAAAAGGAGCTCTCTGTGCAGCACAGGGGTGGAGAAAGTACCATTCATTTTGAGTTTTTCATCATTTAAAATGATAATTAGTGAGAGATAATATGCCTCAGTAGCCAATTTCGCCTCTGATTATTTGCTTGAACATGGTAATTGTGTGGTTTTGTTTTGCTCTCTCTTCGACGTGCTTCCTAAAGTCCTTGTGATGTTTTAGGGGGCTAGGGGACTCGTTATTATCTCTGAAAGTAACCATGGAAGTATATAATTAGACATGATTCAGGGCGGAGTGACCTAGGTTGCAGGGAGCCTCCGCGGTAGCGTGCATCTGGCTGCACGGACTCTCCTGGCGTCCGCAGAGTATTCTCTGCCCCCACACCCTGTAGTCCGTCCTGTGGGAGTGTGAAGCAGCCCAAGTTCAGGCAGTAGCAGACCTGTTTCTCAGGCCTCGCTCTGCCTTGTCTGCAACTGGTGTTTCTTCTCTGCCAGTTTAGGGGAAGGGGCAGTAGGTGATGTCAAGCTTTCCACAAAGTGTATGCATTTTTTGGTTGTTGTTTTGTACTTCATTTCTTCATTGCATGTGGGAGACTGCTATTAAATTTCTTCTCTATGTTAGAAAGGTTGGGTACACCAGAAATAGGTATAGAGATAGTTCCATTTGTGTTGAAATATAAATATTTGTTCTGTATTTCATGGGTATATGAGAAGACTAATAAGCGGTATAGCCCCATGCTATGACAAACATCAAATATCGGTAAACCAGAATGGCTCTTTGCTTCTAGAAAGGATTGGGTAGCAAATACAAGGATTGGGGTGTGTCCGCTGTTTGGAAATCCAGAAAGAAGTACCAACCCAGAAAGATAACAATTAGGAAGCCACCAAAAGGTGGTGGGAGTGGGTGGGAGGCAGAAGAGACAGTTTCAAGTGAGCACTCCAGTCCCCAGCGAGAGTGTAGACGGGGACTAGAAGCCTTTAGCCAGGTATCGTGTGATTCCAAGAATGCCATCTATGTAAGACAGTGCGTCAAGGTCAGAGATCAGCTCCTTCAAGGTAAATCCCAGACTCCTGAGCATGGCACAGCGTGCCCTCTCTGACCCACACTCCACACCCCAACCTCCCTGCTTCAGCCCCTCACGTGCCAGCCCAACTGTTCGCCTGCCTGTTGCCTGTTGTACTCACACTGAACTTCTCAGAGTTTTTAGAATGACCTACACTTGTCATCATCTCTGAGAATTTGTCAGCGTTCTTTCTTCTGTCCAGAATGTCTTTCTTTGTCTTCCCTCTTGGCCTACATGACTATGAATCACTCTTTAAAACGAAGTTCAAATATCCATTCCTCTGGAAAATTTCCGTAATTATGTCAAATGTACTTCCTCACTACATCAAAAACTAATGATGTACTGTTTGGTGACTAACGTAACATAATAAAAAATAATAATAATAAAATGTGCTTTCTAAGTACCTCCACAATATCCTGCATTTATTCCAATGTTGTACTTATCTAGCACATCATAGGTGTTCAGTAATGTTTAAATTATTTATTTACATAGTTCTCTTTTGTGACTTACATAGGATCTCCTCTGTGTATTGCATCATTTGAGCTGGTTGAAGAAAGTTGGAAAGAGTGAGTTGGGTTGATGTGGTTAAACTGAGAGGTGTTAAGTTAGGACTGGATGAACTCAGGGCAAAGAGAAGCAGGAAAGCCCCCAGCCAGTAAACCAGGGCATAAAATGCACAGAGGCCTGGCTTTCCACCACACATGACATCTCCTTTTCAACAGTGCAGTGGCTGGAAGATAGAATAGCTCCAGTACTCTCATGCATGGAGCCTGGCTCCTACACCATAGAGTCACAGAGAGTAAGGCCTGTCAACCTTGCTCTTGATAACAGAGCAAAAGAACACAAACTCCAAACACTACTGAAGGAGAAAGGAAGATTCACACCCAATCCCCCACTAACACTGTCTTTGTTCTAGGATGCAGTCAGAGCTCACAGAAGACTATGAGGTACCCATGAAAAGGAACAGAGATGAGACTAGGATGGGAGTTTAGGGTAAAGTTTCCAAAAGGATGGCCCTTCCTAGAAGGGATCATCCAAGTGAGATGTTAGGCAGGAGAAGTAATTGTGTGCCTAGAAATGTCTAATGTTATTGTCCCAAAGTCTGTGCTCTTAACTGGTCCTCTCTACTTCAGAGAGGTCAGACTGACCTAAGTTCACATTCCACTGACTAGATGTCATCAAGAGGTCAGTAGCTTTTCCAATAGTTATATTTCGTAGAACGGGAAGAAACCCTTACTCCATTCTCTAAGAGGGAAAATCACTACAGAAAAAAATTTCACTTTCTCTCTGCCAAACACTCATCTTTCTAGAGAAGGGACATGATTTATCTGATGGGTAAGATTGGAAGAAAGACCAGTGGTACATAGAGATTAGCCTCAGGCTACTTCACACCTCTGTTATATGGGCTTAGTTCTATGTGCTCTCCTCCCAAGAGCACTGGCCATGAGAGAGTTGGTAGATTCAACTCCAGAGTGAAATCTTAAGATATCCACAGCAGTCACACATCTGAACTATAGTTTCCAATCAGCTTCATGTGGAATATAGCTGACATTTTGAACATTACTCTTCTGTCTCCCATGTCTTATCTCTCAGGGTTCTGAGTGCTGAAAGCAAGAAGGAAATCATACATCAGTCCCATTCTTCCCAACGGATATATTACATCAGCCTTCCATTCAACCACTCCAGGTCTCTGTTCCCCATCTCAATAATGGGAATAGCCCTGCCAGTCATCAAGGTGTTGTGGGAAATAAATGGCACCAAACAGAATGCTAACACCTTCCCCACCCCACCTTAGAAAAAAATTGATAAAAAATATCGATAATCAAATCCTATGATCTTCTTGCTCTATTCTCCTTCTTGCCCCATCTCATTTTCCCTATTCTTATATTACCCATTTTAGGGAAATGAATCCCTTTCCACCCAGTAGCCACAGATGGAAACCCATGCTGCTGACATTAAGTCACATTTCTTAGCCCACATTTCTCTCTTTCTCTCTCTCTCTCTCTCTCCCCCCCCCCCGCCAGGTGCACCCTAAATGGTTACCCCAAACACATAACAGAACTCATCATCTTTCAACCAAACCCCCAAATTGTGCCTACTTTCAGCCATCCAAGAAGAAATCACAATTGCTCAGGCCACATGGGCCAGGAGAAAATCCTACTGGAACGAAGTCCTCATTGCCCATTTTTACTACTCGTCCCCTGAGTTTCGTCTTCAGCAGTTCCATCCATCACCCACTGTAGAAGGTTCTACTGCAAGAGCTACCGGCTTTCTCCTAAGTATGTCCCATTACTTATCTATCATCTTCCCCACTGGGCTGTAAATTTCCACAGGCAGGGCCAATGATGTCTGGGACTCTGTATCCACTTTGTTTTCTACACAGATCTTGGCAGAGAGAAGTACCTCAACGATGTTAGTTAAATGGAAAATAGATGGATGTAACCTCTGTTCCCTGTTCTCCCCCATCCAGAAATAACCTGATTTTATGGGTGGCAGTGAAGAGTTGTCAGAAAAGTGACATGAGACATTATTAATATTATGAAGTGAAAAATAACGACGACCTGTTCAGTTATACCCCGTTTCTGTTTTTCCTCACCCACTGGTCTAAGAGGTCTCAGGCAGCCAGCCTGTAAGTTTCTTAGATGAAGACTCAAGTGTATCTGTCCAGGTTAAGGTCAGTATGAGGATAACCACAACTTCCACACTCTATTTTCAGCCAGCCCCGAGGCAACAAGTCACCTCTGCTCCCAAAACAAGACAAGACAAAACAAAAAACAAAAACAAAACAAAACAAAAAAAAACACAAAAAAAAACCTCCAGCATTTGGAAAACTTGACTCTATCTATAGTTCAACTATGGCTGTGGCTGTGGTACTTTTAGTTTATTCAACACTTTCTGTTTTTGTTTTTTTTTTTTAATGTGCATTACCCTATCTTATTAAATTGTAAAATGTCTCTCCTGTCCAACACTTGCCCCAAGTGCCCTTTCTCACAGATTTTCCCACCTCTAGCCTACAGAGGTTTTGCTGAACGGAAAGAGAAAGTCAAGAAATGTTGGTGTGCCTCTTACAGTGTTGGTGGGAATGCAAGTTAGTGCAGCCACTTTGGAGAACAGTGTGGAGATTCCTCAAGAGATTAAGAATAGAGCTTCCCTATGACCCTGCAATTGCACTGCTGGGTATTTACCCCAAAGATACAGATGTAGTGAAAAGAAGGGCCATCTGTACCCCAATGTTTATTGCAGCAATGGCTATGGTCGCCAAACTGTGGAAAGAACCAAGATGCCCTGCAACGGATAAGGAAGATGTGGTCCATATACACGATGGAGTATTATGCCTCCATCAGAAAGGATAAGTACCCAACTTTTGTATCAACATGGAGGGGGTTGGAAGAGATTATGCCGACTGAAATAAGTCAAGCCGAGAGAATCAAGTATCATATGGTCTCACTTATTTGTGGAGCATAACAAAGAACATGGAGGACATGGGGAGATGGAGAGGAGAGGGAGTTGAGGGAAACTGGAAGGGGAGAGGAACCATGAGAGACTATGGACTCTGAAAAACAACCAGAGGGTTTTGAAGGGGCGGGGGGTGGGAGGTTGAGAAACCAGGTGGTGGGTAATAGGGAGGGCACGTACTGCATGGAGCACTGGGTGTGATGCCAAAACAATGAACACGGTTATGCTGCAAATAAACAAATAAAAAAAAAAAAGAAATGTTGGTGTGACATAAAAAATAAATAAATAGGGGCGCCTGGGTGGCTCAGTGGGTTAAGCCGCTGCCTTCGGCTCAGGTCATGATCTCGGGGTCCTGGGATCGAGCCCCACATCGGGCTCTCTGCTCAACAGGGAGCCTGCTTCCCTCTCTCTCTCTCTCTCTGCCTGCCTCTCTGTCTACTTGTGATCTCTCTCTGTCAAATAAAATAAAAAAAAAAAGTTTAAATAAATAAATAAATAAATGTTGGTGTGATTAAAAAGAAAAAGGCGAAATAAGAAAAAATAGCACTGACAGCTTCTTGATACTTATTACCATGAGAAAATGATGTGGCATCACCTGGGAAATAGAAAGGAGCCGACATATTGGCAAGCTATCGGGGCATTGAGTATATTAAATGTGGAGGTTTGCCTTGTTTGCTTGTCATGGCCTCATTAGGTGAGTGCCTCCCTCTTACCGAAAAGGATTCCTCTCCAACATGCACAGCCAATTTGCCATTCATTTCTACATCTTCTTTTTGTTTCCCCAGGACCGCTGGCAGTCCAGGCTCCCATGGGTGGGACTCCACGGCAGACACTATTGCTGACCCCTCATATCTGCTCAGAGCCCACCTCTACCCAGGCAGGCTCTTCCTCGGCTCTGCCTACACATGGGCAAACTGGAAGACCCTAAAAGTGGTGCCCATCAAAGAAAGAAGCAGAGGGGGTAGCTAATACCCTGGGACCTTGCATCCAAGGTGTTCTACCCTGCCTGCCAGTTTCCTCGGAAGCACTGAGCTTTGTTTGCCATACTGGTAACTTTCTTGATGGCATACGGTCTGCTGGCTTCCTTCCCTCTTCTGTCTTACGGCACCCCTCCTCGCTAGTATCTCCTGGAATCATCTTTTAAGTAAATACTGGTCCTCCATCCGGTCTCAGGGTCAGTTTCTGGAGGAGCAAAAAAAAAGGTAAGCCTCTGCCCTGATTCTGATGACAGTTTCCCTTCCAAACTCCTCTCCAGAGATCTCCTTTCCTGATGAGCAAGACGCCGGTCGTCCGACATCTTGGTCTGCAGCAATATTCCTCAAACTTAGTCCAGGCATAGGATGGCGTCTCTTTTCTTTAGGCACAGAGTGTGGAACCGAAGGGAACAGTCTGCAGAAGAGTGACATACGTCAATGCCACATCAAATTGAGGTGCACCTAGTAACGACGGCATCAACATCCACTGGGGATGAAGAGAGGATGGGTCATTGACACCTCAAACTCACATGCACTACAGGTATCTCATTCTGCAAACATTTAATGCACATCTTCCAGAAGCCAAGGATGGCGCTAGCTACATTGTCATGTATGACATTCCTTCTACAGCAGGGCTCCGATTCTCCTCGTTTTTAATGCAATACCATAAATATTTTTATAATAGTAAAAAGAAGGGAAAAAAACACTTTACACTCCTCCCATGAAATGCAGGTAATAAACTAAGAGAAATCTCTTCTATGGCTAAGGTGTAAAGAGCAGAGCATGGACCTAGGGCTCCCAAAGGAGCATATGGCACTTGTCCTGTGAACCCAGTGCTGTTGGCACTGAAACAGTGCCATCACTGAAACATATGAAACAACATATCTCTAAAGTCCTAAAATGCCTTCAGGTCAGTAACATGAGGATATTATCCAGCAGTCCATAGACGTGATTCAAAGTCAACACATAATCCTTCTGGTGCTGGAACAATAAAATGCCCAGAGGACTCTAGAACCAAGCAAAGTGTGGGTGGGGATGGTTCAACCTGCTTCATTAGTTCCTCAGCTGTGACATGCTGCTGCACCATTGGGGAACTCTATATATGCTATTCCTGCTGCCTGGGCCTCTCTTGCTGCTCTCCAGGCTAATCTACTAATCTCCTATTCATTCTTCAGATCTCAAATCTTTTGTCATTCTTTCAAGTTTGTTTAAAGACTTGCAAGACCAAATTCTACCCCCTTTTTATAAGGGGTTCCCTAGTTCTCTATGCTTTTATTTTATACTATGTGTCATAATTGATAACTGTGCATCTATTTGACATGTTGACTTTTTCTATGAGCTCCTTGAATTGGAACCGTACGTGTTTCTGCTCACTGTTGAATCCCAGCCTCTAGTTCAGGGTCTGACCAATAACCAGGGATCAACAATGATCACTGCATAATTAATGTAAACTCTACTGTTTTCTCCAACACCAGGGTGAACTTCTGAGCCCATTCACATGCATGCCTCAATCAGGGCTCCTCGAAGTGCACTCTATAGGAACACTAGCTCCAGGTTTTAGACCAAAAGAAAAATATGTTTCCTGAATCTGGTTTAACTAAGTTCAGAAGTTCAGGTTTTAGTAAAAAATTGTCCAGTTCTCTTTACTTCTTAGAGCACTTAAAATACTAATGTGTTTGGTGACTCTGAAGATGGGAATCCACTTCAGAAAGTGGGAAAAATGCCCCAGGCTATCTTCTCTGGCCCCACCAGCCCCAAGCCACTTGCACTGCGTGCTAGCCCATGAAGTTTCAGTACTTGCGTTGAAGCATCTAGCACAGTCCAGGCAGGAAATATGTTTTCGTAAGTGCTGAAGGAAAATAAAAAGATAGAAAATAGATAGGGTAAGAACAGACACAGCCCAAGCTGTGCAAATCCAAAATCTTATACAATTTGGGAGACTCCTTTTGGAAAGGATACAGAAAAATCATGATTTTGTAAATTTTACAGAAATATATGATTGTGTGAATACATAAATAGTGACCTGCTTTGGAATCATGAGAAAGCTGCTTGACCATCTCTGTGTCCTCTGGCAAGACATTCCCACTAAAGGGTTCTCAATTTACTCAAGTGTAAGAGCTTCTTGAGGTAAAGACTGTGTGTCTTCAACTCTATGTACCCACTCCTCTCTTCAGTCACTGCCTTTTGTATCTGAGCAACACTGCAGCACACAGTAGACACTCAATCAATGGTTCATTGATGATGAACTGAAAGGAAGACAGGCAGGCAGAAAGGCAGGAAAGGAGATAAGGAAAGGAGGGAGGGAGGGAGGGAAGAAGAAGGAAGGAACTTAACTTAGTTTATTCTCCAAACACCATAATATTTAGAATTTCTCATCACAGGAAGTTCCCTTGAATGAAGCCTGGAAGATTTATGAAGAAACTCTCTTTTTAAATTACCCAGAGCACAGAATAAAGGTCAGGAGTGAGTTACATTCTTCAAAACGCCATGATGTGCAAGGGAGACTCAAGCTTCTCTTCTGAATCCGTCAAATCCATTCTCTTCCTATTGCACGTTCAGTAACTCTTTAACTGCTTCTGGTTGTTTCCATGTCTTGGGAAGCTGGGCATATTCCACCCTGGGACTTACATGGATGCCTGAAACAACCTTACTTTGACTGTTATTTATATCAGTGGATAATCCAATCCACAGGAGACCTAACAGGGAAAACATGGGCTGGAGAGTTAGTAGTTATACACATTCAAATCATCTGCAAATCTCATTCAAGATATTCCATCTCTAAGCCCCTTTCCAGAGCAATTAAGTCATACTCTCTGGCAGTGGGACCCAGGCATATGTATGTTTTCAGAGGTCCTATGTGAGCACAGCATGAAAACCAGTTTAGAGAACTGCTGTGCTCTTTCCAAGATCTGCCCTGTGAATGCAGGTAGGCATATTACTTTGTCCAGACCTTAGTTTTGTCATCTGTGAAATGTGTTAGCATGAACAATATCCTGTTTAAAGTGAAAATGGTTAAAGTTCCAAACTTGTTAAGTATGTGTTATTTTTCTATAACTGAAACTTTTGTAGCTGTGACAAGGAAAGATACTGTGCAGTGTGCAAAGAAGAAAGTATGGTCCTTGACCTCAAGAAATTTATAAACAAGTTTTAAATCCATCAGTTACCTAGGAGTAAAAGGCAGAGAGACTTGTTAGATGAGGGGTGGATGGATGGATGGATGGATGGATGGATGGATGGAGAGTGGATGGATGGATGGATGGATGGATGGATGGACGGATGGAGAGATGGATGGATGGATGGATGGATGGATGGACGGATGGAGAGATGGATGGATGGATAGAAGGATGGATGGAAGGATGCTCATGTTTTCCTTGTGAAATATTCTGCATATCATTTTAATTCCTTACATCTCCTTCTAAATCCTAGCACCACCCTGATGTGAATCAGGGAGAAATTTAATATACTGTCATATAGGTGATAGGAAGATGCAAATCAGAATTTGATTTTTGTGTTGTTTACTTATTGGACATAAAGCACAGGAAACAGATTAATTATCATTTATAATTCTTGGCTCAAGAAACACTATTACCATATTCCACACTTTATTTTCCTTATATATTATTATTTTATCAAGTAAAGAAGATATATACATCCATCACCCAACCCATGAATAAGAACATTATCATGTATTGAATCTAGGAATCTTCCCATCCCAATTTTTTTGCCTTCACCACTGAACTAAATCCAGAGATAAAAACTACTTTAAATACTGTGTTTTACAAACTTTGTTTTATAAATAAGTTTCATCATGAACTCATGCTATGAACACAAGCGCATGTGTCTGAATTATATATTATTTAGTTTTGCTTATGTCTTAACTTTACAAAAAGACTGTCACAATACAGGTAGTCTTCCAGATCTGGCTTTTTAACTAAAAATTATGTTCTTAAGATTTATCTCTGTCTTGTGGGTGAATGATTTGTTTTCATTGCTATGTAATACTCTGTTGCATAAATATACCCTATCTTCATCTACCTCCCTTAGTGTGTATTCTAGTGGTTCCTAATTATGCACTATTAAAAAAGGACTGTTATTTGCCTCTTAGAACATGTCCCCTGATACACATCTACAAAAGTTTCTCTTCAGTGTGTACCTAGAAGTGCAATTACAAGATTGTAGAGAATGTGCATGTTTAAATTTACAAGCTAACAGTTAATTGTTTTCCAATGTGGAGAGGCTAAGTAAAAGTCAACCATAAATGGATAAGAAAGCTTAAAACAAGAATGTAGTTATTTGTGTAAAAACATTTATGGAAAGTATTCCAAACACTGTGCTGTATGTGGGGGAGAAAATGATGCAACAACAGAAAAGGGTCCTGCATATCACTGGGGCTACACACAAGTAGGAAGAAATGAAACTAGGACATCATGAGTGCACAGAGAGGGAAATAGCAGGATACTCCAAAATCAGAGAGTAAGGTCCTCTAATTCAAACTTAGAAGTTAGAAATGAGGGGCTCCTGGCTGGCTTAGTCAGTTGAGCTTTTGTCTTCAGATCAGGTTATGATCTCAGGGTCCTGAGATTAAGCCTCACATCAGGCTCTCAGCTCAGTGGGGAGTCTGCTTGTTCCTCTCCCTCTGCTCCCCCTACCCCACTCATGCTCTCTCTATCAAATAAACAAAGTCTTTAAAAAAAGAAATCAGAAATGAGATCAAAATTTAAAAAAAAGAAATGACATCAAGAAGTAACAATAGAAATAATTCAGCCAAATCCCTTAATTTTCTAGGCAGAGACATAAATCCTGAAGAGTGAAACACAGAGAAAAGGCAGCAGTGAATGATCAAAAGATCATTTTATGTCAACAAGAAGTAACAGAAGTCTCATTATTAGGGTGTTGTGACTTTTAAATAGAATCTCCATGTAAAGATTTAGCATAATGCCAGGCACAAACAATGCTAACTATTACTATTATCATCCAAGATGGTGCCTCAGGTTTGGTTCAGGTAATTGGGTGGGTGAAGATCCACTCACTAAGACAGAGAAAAGAGGAAGAGGGAACGTGAGGACTGTAGAATGACATCAGTTTCAGTCATGTGATGTCTGAGATACCCCTGTTTAGGAGGCCGTTAAATGGAAGTCAGAAATTCAGAGATTTAGAGAACGTCATCAACTGGAGATTTGGGGAAAGGGGAAATCACCCAGAGACAGCATGTATAAATGCGAAGACTGAAAGCAGAACCCTGCCCCATTTAATATTTAAATGGACAGAGAAAGTAGAACCCACAGAGAAGATCTGAGAAATGGAGTGATGTACACCAGGAGATCATGAGGGCAGGAGGATGAAAACCTGGGGGACAGAGCATTTCAAGAAGCAGGTAGCACTAAGGATTGCCAAGAAGTCCAGAAAGGAAACACCGGGATTCCCAGGAAAGATAAACCTGGAGGCCTTGAGAAATGCCATGTCAGTGGAGTGGTATGGCCTTCCATCTAGACATTCCAGGCTTCACAGTGAATGAGAGGTGAAGAGGAGAAAAGAATGCCTGATTCAGACAGTGGAAAAAGTAACTGGGGGAATCATGGGCTCGAATAAATAATCTATTTGAAAGATGCAAAGACTTAAATTGTATTAATAAGCTGAGGGAAAGAAGCCAGTGGAAAGAGAATTTGAAAATATAAGAGCAGTCCTTAATTGAAAGAATAAAAACCTCTGAGTGGGGAGAATGTAAGCCCTCTTCCCTTATAGCCAGAAGTTGGATGAACTTTGCTTTGCAAGTTTGGATCCATAGTTTCCTTCAGTCCCTAGCCTATTCCAACAAAAGAGCTGTTCTAGACAATCAAGTGTTATCTTCAGTTTTTCAGGTCCCATATTTGTAACTTTTCCTAACGTAGTATTCCCCCCATTGTTTCATAGAATCTGAGAATTAGAAAGAATCATCTGGTGTCTGTCTTATTTTACTGAGAAAATTGGCATCCTAGAATGTTATTCCTCTTCACTAAGGTGATAATAAATATTATAATAAATTAGTCATGGAAATAAAAATAATGCCTAAGGCTTTGTTTAAAAAAAACTTATTCAACATGTATTGAGCAAACAAAACTCAGACAAAATCTCTGTTCTCGGAGCTAATAAAAGATGTTTTCCACTGGACCAGAATGTCCTTATATATTTAATTTTATGTCTCTAAAATAATAAAACAACAACTTTCTTAGGATTTCTAAATGAAGAACAGAATCAATGTCCACCTCATTACAGCATTGAGAACATTCAGCCTCCATTTGCTTAAGTGTTATCAACTTAGTAAGTTCATAATATTGTACATTGGGCACAGAAAAACAAGGCTCTGAACCCTTACTCTGTCACAATTCTGCCATGTACCAGCTATATGACCTTGGATCTCTGTTTGCTTTCCTCCAACATCCAACATGCAAATATTTCTTATAATTATATAAAGACCAAAAGGGATAATGTATTGTAATCTCCTGGCATATAGTAGACATCTGGTAAATATTGATAGAAGAGAACTTTGAAAATTTTAAGCAGAGATAGAATGTTCAAACAAAAACAAAGATTCCAAAGACAAGCCAGAGACCATCTTGCCCCAAAAAATTTCTTTATGGAGGCTCTGAATCCCCAGAGGCATGGATACCCATGAAGAGCAGCACGACCAATCAGCAGTCTCACTGTACCTTGAACCTGGATCTGTCCATTTCTAGCCAAGAGCTTTCGGTTCATAACAAATTGCAGTGTACCATGAATCTGGGTTTTGTCCTATAGACAATGGAGACCTATCAAAGGTTTTCAAGAAGTGACATGATGAATCACCCATCAGAGTTTGACACCAAATGTTTGAAATAATTGGAAAGGACCAGGATGGGAAGAAGAGTCTCTGCTCTTCACATAAGCATATCCACGTATCTGGTGAGTTCTATTTCTAAATTTAATAAACCATGAAAACTTTGACTTCCAACAGACACCTTAAAATAATGACGGAGTCCACAAAAATGCCAAGAGATGCACAAATTTAGTTTCCACAGGCCTGCCCCAGCTCCAGCAGGATACAGAGTCCCTGAAAGCACTTGGTATGCATTGAGATGATCAAAAAACATCAGTGAAAATATTTCAGCTGTGGACATCATTTTTCTTTGGTACAGAGTGACTTTCACTCCTGACCAGAAAAAAAAAGTACCCAAAATAAAAAGAAAAAAAAATGAAAAGCAAAGTCTTCGTATCAAAGCCTTATTGATTTTTTTTTTCATTTACAAAAACTCAACCATGGCTGTCTATTAAAAATAGAATGTCTAAGGGCTTGAACTTATGTCGTGCCAAGAACCCAAACTTTCTACTGACTTCAAGGAGGGTTTCACAGTTAGAACAAAAGCACAGAGGCCAAAAGAGGGTGAGGACATTGAATTTCAAGCCAAGGTTTTCAAAACCTTGCTTTCTTATTCTCTCTCCATACTCTACAAAATTTTGAGTTGAAATATTACACAGAAGGTAGCAAGGGCTTTATAAGACATGCCATGTGGTAAGGGAAAGCAAGACAGTCAATAGACATGTGACACCTGTTGTGTCACAGGGGCTGTAGCAGCAGAGGCTGGATGTGTGACTCTCAAAACTACCTTTCTAGACTCATCCCCCATTGTTCCTTACCATCTGCCCCATCCTCTGACCATCCAAACTGCAATCTACTGTCCAAATGCAAACACGACCTTAGTTGTAACATCTTCAAATCTTTGCCTATATTTTTACCCTCTTGTTCTTCAACATCCAACCTAAATGTCTGGGATCGGTATGGGTATCCCGAAATTATATTTAAATATCTGCTTCCGGGACGCCTGGGTGGCTCAGTTGGTTAAGCGGCTGCCTTCGGCTCGGGTCATGATCCCGGCGTCCTGGGATTGAGTCCCGCATCGGGCTCCTTGCTTGGCGGGGAGCCTGCTTCTCCTTCTGCCTCTGCCTGCCACTCTGTCTGCCTGTGCTTGCTCTCTCGTGCTCTCTCTCTCTCTCTCTTTGACAAATAAATAAAATCTTAAAAATAAATAAATAAATAGATAAATAAATATCTGCTTCCTCCATGATAACGGGAACTAACTCCACGAGGACACCAGGGCTGCACGTACTGAATTCCTTGAGACAGTGGATGAGTGACAGGTACTTCTTGAAGAATCTTCTTGAAGAATAATGGGCAGATAAGGGATGAGCCCAACACAGACTCAGCCATCAAGGAAGTGGCTAGAAGGGGAAGTAGTAGCAGAACAAAATGAACAGAAATTCTAAACAAAGTGACAAATGTCATGAGGACGGTGCAGACATGGGAGGGTAGCAACTGCTGGTCAGGGAGGCTTCATGGAGGAAGTGGCATGTGAAATGGAGCTTGGAGCTTCAGTCCGGCGACTTAACTAATGAAATCAAGCAGGACACTTGTAAGGTTGAAAGTTAATGTAAGCAAAACACGAGGTCCATAGTGGGAACCAAATAAGAGGCAGTTAATAATAATAATAATAACAATAATAATAATAATAGTACTCTAGTTAGTCTTAAATAGTTGTTAGGGCCTCTATTTTATTTTTTATACTTTTACTATGCTGACATTAGAGTTTCTAGCCATCTGAGTGTGAAATTGGTGTGTCTTACCAATAACAAAATCATCACATTACGAGTTTTTGCCCAGACAGCCATGGAGGATACTGAGCTCCTGAATTGTTCAGCCTTGGGCTTGACATTAATTCCTATACTTGGTTGAATTGGCAAACGTCTGGTTTATGCTTGTAAACTGTACTCTATATAGCCAAGAGTCAGCTCAGAGGTTTCATTCTCCCATCAGGATGGTCCCAAGAGGGGCAGGCATCTCTCTTTTCTTTTCTTTTTTTTTTTTTAAAGCTCTTATTTATTTATTTAAGAGAGCGAGAGCGAGCGCACAGTGGGGGTAGGGGAAGAGGGAGAGGGAGAAGCAGACTCCCTGCTGATCGAGGAGCCAGACATGAATCTCGATCCCAGGACCCCAAGATCGTGACCTGAGTCTAAAGCCAACACTTAACCAACTGAGCCGCCCAGGCACACCAGAATCATGCTTTTCAACCAAATGCTCTGGCCTCTCTCTCAATGAAGACACCAAGACACACCTTGAACTTTCGTCTTGATCATCTTTGGTTAATAAACAATGATGTAGGGCTCTCTTACTTTTCCTATAAGATACCTAATAAGTGTTTCACCCACTCCTAAGATAGCTATGGATTTTTTTTTCAACCCACACATATTTACAAGGTACCTATATCTTCCTTGGTTCTGAATGTGGCTGCAGGGAACACAGAAGCAATTCTCCTAAAGGCTCTCCTGGCTTCGGTTTCTTCTTCCTCCCGTCCACATGCGACACCACCTTGGTCCTGCTGAAATTCACACTTCCTCATGGGACTCTGCCATTTCACAGACTCCCGTGGTATTCCCTGCAATGGCTTTCAAATAAGTGTTTGGAATTCCTCAGTCTATGAATGAATTTGTCAAGGGGGGTAGGATGGGAGTTACAGCAGAGATATGAAACCTGATACAATAGGTTTGCATTTTAAAACCAGGATCCTAATGCTTAAAGAAAAAGCAAAAAAATCTCGTTAAGGGGTAGACAAGGCCTTACTGACCTTGTTAAGATTTTTGTCACTTTCTCAGCTTGTGGGCATGCCTCATGTGGACACTTCATGCTTCCACAGACAACTCTGTTAAAAGTATGTGCCCAGGGTGCCTGGGTGGCTCTGTCATTATGTGTCTGTCTTCGGCTAGATGCATGATCCCAGGATCCTGGGATCAAGTGCCACACTGAGCTCCCTGCTCCCGGGAAGCCTGCTTCTCCCTCTCCTACTCCCTCTGCTTGTGTTCCTGCTCTTGCTCGCTCTCTCTCTCTCTGTCAAATAAATAAATAAAATCTTTGGGGAGGAAAAAAAGTATGTGCCCAGATGTGTGTCATTGACACCTACTTACATAAACCCTCTCTACAATGTCTAGCCCCATTCTTTCCTGGAAAACTCATATTTACCCCTTAACAGCTAACTCAAATGTCTTGTCCTCTGTTAATCATGTGTCAACTTTCCCAGCAGAAGTTAGATGCTCCCTCTCCCTTGACTTTCCTACATGTACAAAAAGGAGCCTCCTCTGAGTACTTGGTATCTATTCCCCAGTTACAAAGTCAAACAGAGAAACCAAATGACCTTAATGCAAAAGTAATCATGAATAAATTGACTGTTTAAAACAAACAAACAACAAAAACAAAAAAACAGTTCTTGCTGTAACAGAGACTCTAGTCCTATTACCAGCTCTCTCTTCTCATGGATTATTCTGCAGACCCTAAATAGTTCAAATGTTATACAAATGCTATGGGAACCATTTGCAAAATGAAATTGGAATGCTTGCAAAGGTATAGACTTCTGTGGATTCCATGAAAACCACACTGAGAAGTTCTCAAAGCTCAGGGTGTCCATTGACAAATTAGAATTTCACTGAGGCAGACCATTATCCGGTGAGAAAGAAAAAATTAGCAACCTGAAGAGACACTTCAAAAAAGAATTACACGAATATTAAAGATTAAGAACTACCATAGGTAAAATTGATAAATGCTTTGGAAAATGTGACAATTTAAATCAGTAAGTGTCATCTAACTATTGTAACAAGCATCCCCCAAATCTCAGAGGCTTCACACAAATACAAACTTGTTTCTCACTCAAGACGTGGTCTAATGTGGGTGGATCCAGGTGGCATGGGGTGTGATGGGTAGAAGGGAGGTTCTCCTCCTCTCACGCTCTTTCCATCCATGTAGCTCTGCTTTTTTCAAGATCAGGGGTTGGCAATCTTTTCCTGTAAAGGACCAGATAGTATTTTCAACTTGCATGTCCTCTGGTCCTTGCACAACTACTTAACTCTGCCATTGCAGCATGAAAGTTGCCTTAAACGATGCAGAAATAAATGGGCATGGCTGAATTCCAATAATCTCCGATGAATTATCTGCAAAAATAAGTGGTGGGCCAGTGGTGTTCTGCTGACTGCTGTTTGCCATTTCTGTTCTGGACCTTTGTCCTTCTCTCTATTCAGAGGTAAAGAGGGAAGAGAGAAGAAAAGCAGACCTCATAGGGTTATTAATGCTTGTACAGTCTGTGCTAGAATATTATCCCCCTAAGGTCTTTTTCCTTTTTTTGTCACTGATCTACTCTAAGTGTATAGAGGAGTGTGTGCAGATGATCAATAAATATATAGTAAATGAAATTATTGAATGCATTTATTATAATATGATCTTGAAAAACAAAATAAATAAATACTCAACCACTTTGTGCATTCTAAAAATTAAAAACAGTAGCTAATGTTTATTGATCATTTAATATATACCAGCTACTGTTTTAAATCTATTATGTGTAAATGTCGTTAAGTTTCTCACAAGAACCTGACAAGGAAGTTCCAGTATTAATACCTTTTTTTTTTTCAGACTAAGTAACTAAGGTGCAGGAAATTCCAATTATGAGCTAAGTATGATTCCTTGCCAGTAAATGTCTTTACTTTCAAATTTTCGAATTTTCTGATTCTAAATTAAAACCTCATTCCAACTCTTTTTCTAAACCACTTAATATGACATTTTCTCCTTTTTTAAAAAAGATTTTATTTATTTATTTGGCAGACAGAGATCACAAGTAGGCAGAGAGACAGGCAGAGAGAGAGGAAGGGAAGTAGGCTCCTGGCTGAGCAGAGAACCCGACGTGGGCCTTGATCCCAGGACCCCCGGATCACGACCTGAGCCGAAGGCAGAGGATTTAACCCACTGAGCCACCCAGGCACCCTGACATTTTCTGCTTTTAAAAGACATGGGGAGATGGAGAGGAGAGGGAGTTGAGGGAAACTGGAAGGGGAGATGAACCATGAGAGACTATGGACTCTGAAAAACAACCAGAGGGTTATGAAGGGGTGGCGGGGGGGGGGGGGGGAGGTTGAGGAACCAGGTGGTGGGTAATAGGGAGAGCACGTACTGCATGGAGCACTGGGTGTGATGCCAAAACAATGAACACTGTTATGCTGTAAATAAACAAATAAAAATAAATTAATTAATTAAAAAAAAAAGTAAATTCCCTTCCAGTGTCTGCTTCTTGGTACTATGTGATCTCTCTTCCTGAGCACCTCCTGGGATGTTCGGTAAGTGAGCCCATTATCAGTTTATTGTCTCTCAACCGAAACTTAACCCTTTAATGCCAGCTCTGCAAAAAAAGTAAGCTGGGACCTTCTACTATTTTTTCTATTGTGAGCTTTGCCAACAGAAGGCACTGAAAAGAACTTGCAGGAGGAACAAACCCCAGCAGGCACCCACAACACAGTAGGGTCTCTAGCACCTCGCAGGGTTGTCAGCAGTGAGTTAAAAGAGAAAAGGAATATAAAATACAGGCACAATCTCTTATCCCTCTCTTAGTGAGTAATCAGATCTGCTGCTCAAACCATGGAGAATGTGGGGGAGAAAGAAGCAGAAGAAAATTGTCTTCTCTTCTGTTATTTGTGGAGGGAGAGGATGGCTTCCCACAAAACTCTTGCAAATGAGAGAAATTATTATATTTGTGAAGATCACAGATTTACAGGTCAGTGATTGTAAACATCCAGTATTTAGTTCTTTTGTTGAGAGAACAAAAGTGGAAACAGTATCATGTTTCTCCTAGGTGTGATGTCCTGTAACCTTTGTTTGCATGGACTTGGAACCATCAGAGACAGCAAAGTCTGAGGTCGAATGTTTTTGTTTTTGTTCCATTTGTTTCTTCCTCTGCTTTTATTAAAATACTACTTTTATGGAATAAGAAAAACTAATGAGGTATTCAAAACGTATAACAATTATTTATCAAGCTTGCAAAGCAAATCATTTCTGATCATCAAAATAACTACAAAAGTTAAGAGCTATAATTCACACAGTACATTGAGAAAATATAGTTCAAAGAGATTATGAAATGTTCTCAATAACACAAAGACAGAAAGTGATATATCCAGGACTTTCACCCCAGATTTGATTGGTTTAGAACATACCTTCTCACACAGATGCCAGGATACTTCTGTCACAAATTGTCGGTGACGATAACCCTCAGTGAAACCAGACTAAACCCAGGTCTGCCTGACTCCAGAGCAAAAGCTACCCTTTATAAGGAGCAGGGTGATGGGGGGTGGGGGGATGGAGCCAGAACCAAGCTCAATTATTTAACATGGGCTTTGTATATAACCTACCCTAAGTCAAGAATTTTGGTCACAAGTGACAGAATTCCAGGACCAACTAGCTCAGCAAGTTGCAATAAAGAGAATTTATTGACTCATGCAGCTGGCAAGTCCTGGAACGAAGCTGCCTTCAGGCATAGCTATATATAAGGGCTCAAATGATGACAGTAGTACTCCATCTTTCTACCCACTTATGTTCATCTCTGGTTCCCTGTGAAACTGGCTTTGTTTTCTTACTATGGTCCAGCTTTCTCCATGTAGAAGGCAAAACAGCCACCACCAGCTCCAGACCTGCATGCCTACAGTCCTTGATTCAAAAGAAAAAGAGATCTTCTCATCTATTGCCAATATGGAAAAGTTCAGAGATGGTATCCAACAGACTGAAAAAACCACTGGACTCCTCTAATAACCTGGAGTGTGGGGCATCACCAAAGCACCTGGAAGGGAAAAGGTGTACCCCAGACCATGAGATGTAGACAAGAAGTTGTCATTACGTCCCTCACACCCACATACATACAAGCCACCATTACCACAAAATTATAGGATCCTCCAAATTGAATATTTTTGTAAGATTTCATTTATTTATTTGAGAAATAGAGAAAGGGAGTGCCAGTGGGGGGAGGAGCGGAGGGAGAGGGACAAGCAGACTCTGTGCTGAATGCAGAGTCAGACGGGCAGTGAGTCCCAGGGTCCCAAGATCATGACCTGAGCGCATATCAAGAGTTGGCCACTCAACCAACTACGCCACCAAGGTGCCCCCAAATTGAATATTATAAGTGATAAAACATGGAACATTTTAATACATAAAATCAGCTACATCACAATTGTATTGCTCTGCTATAGAATAGACATCACAAATTTTTCATCAAATGGAATATAAACTGCTAACTCTGTGTCATGGGAAAGTCTACCATCTCTGTACCATACGAGCCTTTCCAGTCACGACACCATGGTTTGTCATGCAATTTGGAATATTACAATGCCTGTGTCATATTGAGGGATCGTGATGTTAAGATGTTTTTTTCCAACACCCAAAATTCTTTGCTACTGTGTCCTCAGAAGACTAGTGTGCTTAACGCTAAATATGCTTACCTCTCATTAATTAGCATTTAAAATACCCTAAGTCCCAAAAGAGAACTGTATATGCTAAACCAGCACTTCAGAAAGCGTGATCTATTCCATGGGGCACATGTTCTCAGGATGATAAATTTAAAAAGATTCAATGGTGAGAAGCATACCATAATATTCTCTTACTCTGAAACAGTGGATAAAACTCTAAGAACTGTAGTGAAGAGGAAGTGTTTAGTTTTTCCTAAAACCATGGTATCTTAGTTTGGATTTCCCTACAGGTGAAATCTGAGACATACTTTGCAGAAAGAGTTTCAAAGGTGATCACAGGAAGCAGGAAAGAAGGAATAGTGACACAGGGAAGGAGAAAAAGTCAATAAATTGTGTGTCACTGAGCTATTTTCCACTACAGTTACGAGCAGGTTGAGCTCCAAGGGTTCCTATAAGGAATGGTGTGGAATCGCCATTAGATTGTCTCTCTTGATATAGGAAGATCTACCTCTGCTCCCCTACTGGTTGACGGTTTACCCCAAAAGCTTTAAATTGTTTGCACCTCTGGGTACCTTCACACAGGTCAAGGGTCTTTCAGGGGCTTAGGGAGAAGCCAGGAGACAATAAAGCATAGGAGGAGCAGGAAACACTGCTACAGGGGCAGCAGGTAGACCTCCAGCAGGTAGGGGACTGTGCACGAAGGGTGTGTTGAAATCAAAGGTGGAAAAGAGAATGCGACCCAGGAGATTTAGTTTTAAAATCTGCTTATGTATTGTTCCCCACAAACATAGAATCCTGGTTGTATGAAACAGCTTTTAACATCACACACAATTTGAAAAACACTGTAAGACGAGGTTGCAGGAAAGGGCCGGTAAAAGGCAGACTTCCAGAATGGCAGACAAAGGGCCCTGTAAAACCTGACACCTCCATAAAGGCAACAGGAACACTGTCTAAATAAATAAATAAATAAATAATTTCAGAGCTCCAGAAATTAACAATTTTTTTTTTTAGGTTTTTGTTAAGAACGCTTTTAAAATGCAGATTTTGGGGTCTCATCCCAAGACAGTCTGATTCAGTCAGTGTAAGGTGGACTGGGAAATCCAGACCAACTTTATTTCAAAGAAGTTTACTTGCACCTGAGCAATGACGAATATCTTGCAATAATCCAAGGACCGTTTATTCAAGAAAAACTAGCTGAATCTTGGTAAAAATAGGGAGCTTTGTGATGTTCTCACTTGCCCTATTTTTGTCCCTTTTTACCCCCAGCTCTGCAGGAACCCTGCAAAACTGCTGCCTTGTCATTGCCGGTGTGGAGAAAGCAAGCAGTCAAGCACACACTGGAGGGGACAGACCAGGTTTGGAGTTCTGGAGAAAGGCCCATCCCCATCACCTTGCCCTAGTTCGCTTGTCTGGCAAGTCCTTGAAACGCCCCATTCAGAGCTGTTCCTTATCTGATCTGATTCAGAGCCCACACAATGAGAAAATTCCTATCCCCAGGGTGTTTGTCAAAAACAATCAGTGGTCAAGAGAATGAGAAGAGAAAATGCGGATGGAGACACAATATTTGCCAAGGACATATCTGATAAAGACTGTTATCCGAAATATACACAGAACTCTGAAAACTCAACAATACAAAGTGAATAATCTGATTTTAAAATGGGAAAAAATATAAACAGACACCTCATCAAAGAGGTGTACAGATGGAAAATAAGCCAATAAAAAGATGTTCGACATCATATATTATCGGGGAGTTGCAAATTAAAACTTTGAAGTCATCAAAATGTCCTTCACCAGGTGAGTGGATCTAGAAGCTGTGGTCCATCCAGACAAGGGAATATTACTCAGCACCGAAAAGAAATGAGCTCTCCAACCATGAAAAGACACAGAGGAGCCTTACATGCATATCACTAAGTGAAAGAAGCCAATCCAGAAAGGCTACTCATGGTATGATTCCAACTATATGACCTTTTGGAAAAGGCAAGGCTATGGAGACAGTAAAAGGATTCATGGTTGCCAGTGGAGAAGGGGGTGAAAGGGTGAATACACAGCCCTGAGGACTTTTCCAGCACTGAAACTCTTCTGTATGAGACTACCAGGGTGGATTAATTGCATGTTTGCTAAACCCCATAGAATGTACAGCTCCAAGAGTGAGCAAGGCACTTTGGACAGTAGTGATGTATCCACATAGACGTGTGGATTGTAACAAAGCTACTAGTCTATGCCAGGGTGTTGATAAGGAGGGACATTATGTGTTTGTAAGGGCAGTAGATATATGGGAGCTGTCGGTATCTTTTGCTCATTTTTACTGCGAACTTAACACTGCTCTAAAAAAATTAAGTCTATTAAAAAGTGAGGGGCAGGTGTTTAATGTTGTAATGCAGCGGCTTGAGGTGATGAGACTATTGGAGGCAAGGAAAAGCGCCAGCCCCAAACCCTGAAAGATCTGGGGAGTGAGGTTGTCATCTGACACGTTGAGAAGTTCCGACATATTTCTGGGATCTGGGAGGCCAGAACCATGTGCAGGGCTGTGCACAGTCTCAGGAAATATCTGAGAAGGTCCTAGTGTGTCATCACGGGCTCTCCGGAGGCTCTGTGCAGGCAGGACACAGGGATGAAGGCAGAGGTGTAAACAGCTCGGGTACCGAGAGCAAGTCCAAACACACAAACTCAGCTCTCCCGGCAAAGTGTGAGACACTGTTTCAAGCATTTAAGGAAACTTCTGTCAAATCTTCAGCTGACCACTAAGTTAACTGGCTACAGACCTTAGTGGCTGCACACGAGAGAGAATACAGACTTTGTTTATTTTTCTAAGATTGTATTTATTTATTTAAGAGAGAGAGAAAGGGGGGAAGGGCAGAGGGAGAGAGAATCTGGAGCAGACTCCCCGCTGAGTTTGCAGACCCATGCAGGGCTCCATCACAAGATCCTGAGATCATGACCTGAGCTGAAACGGAGAGTCAGACTCAGCCAACAGCGCCACCCTGGTGCCCTGAGAATACAGACTTCAGACAATGAGTCCAGACAAGTCACTACATAAACAAATAGCATCAAGAATGACAAAACAAAGCCTGTCAACAGGGGAGTCCAATTTCCAGAGTAGCCACATCATATTATTGAAAATAATTTTCAATAACAACAACATTATGGCACACACACATACAGACACACACACACACACACACACACACACAGAGGTAAAGGAAGTCACCAACCTAGAACCTCGAGAAGCCAGTGGAAACTTACTGGACTTATTAGATAAAGATTTCACAACACTCCTTAAATCAGTCGCTATACATCCATTCAAAGCACTAAATGAAAGTATGAGAACAGGGTCTCATTAAGGAAGGAATATTAGTAAAGACATAGAAATTTTTTTTTAAATAGAAATGCTGAAATAAGACAAGCAGAGTCAATTACCATAGGGTTTCACTTACTTGTGGAGCATAAGGAAAACACGGAGGACATAGGGAGATGGAGAGGAGAAGGGAGATGGGGGAAATTGGAGGGGGAGATGAAGCATGAGTGACTGTGGACTCTGAGAAACAAACTGAGGGTTTTGGAGAGGAGAGGGGTAAGGGGATGTGGGAGCCTGGTGGTGGGTATTAAAAAGGGCACATATTGTGTGGAGCCCTGGGTATGGTGCATAAACAATTAATCTTGAAACACTGAAAATAAAATATAAAATAAAATGAAATAATAAAATAGAAATGCTGAAACTGAACAGGGAAATAACCAGAATAAAGATTTCACCAGAGCAGCTCCCTGGTAGATTTGAGATGCTAAGTAAATCAGCCAGCTTGAAAGCAGGACCTGCAGTTTGTGGGGAGAGATGTGTGAGAAGACAGCCAATCATATAATTTTTCTTTTTTTTGGTTTTTAAAGTTTTTTTATTTCTTATTTTTTCTATAAACATATAATGTATTTTTATCCCCAGGGGTACAGGTCTGTGAATCGCTAGGTTTACACACTTCACAGCACTCACCATAGCACATACCCTATCCAATGTCCATAACCCCCCTCCCCCTCTCCCAACCCCACCTCCCCCCAGCAGCCCCCAGTTTGCTTTGTGAGATTAAGAGTCACTTATGGTTTGTCTCCCTCCCAATCCCATCTTGTTTCATTTATTCTTCTCCTATCCCCCAACCCCCCATGTTGCATCTCCACGTCCTCATATCAGGGAGATCATATGATAGTTGTCTTTCTCCGATTGACTTATTTCACTAAGCATGATACCCTCTAGTTCCATCCACGTTATCGCAAATGGCAAGATTTCATTTCTTTTGATGGCTGCATAGTATTCCATTGTGTATATATACCACATCTTCTTTATCCATTCATCTGTTGACGGACATCTAGGTTCTTTCCATAGTTTGGCTATTGTAGACATTGCTGCTATAAACATTCGGGTACACGTGCCCCTTCGGATCACTATGTTTGTATCTTTAGGGTAAATACCCAGTAGTGCAATTGCTGGGTCATAGGGTAGCTCTATTTTCAACATTTTGAGGAACCTCCATGCTGTTTTCCAGAGTGGTTGCACCAGCTTGCATTCCCACCAACAGTGGAGGAGGGTTCCCCTTTCTCCACATCCTCTCCAGCATCTGTCATTTCCTGACTTGTTAATTTTAGCCATTCTGACTGGTGTGAGGTGATATCTCATTGTGGTTTTGATTTGTATTTCCCTGATGCCGAGTGACGTGGAGCACTTTTTCATGTGTCTGTTGGCCATCTGGATGTCTTCTTTGCAGAAATGTCTGTTCATGTGTGTCTGCCCATTTCTTGACTGGATTGTTTGTTCTTTGGGTGTTGAGTTTGCTAAGTTCCTTATAGATTTTGGATACTAGCCCTTTATCTGATATGTCGTTTGCAAATATCTTCTCCCATTCTGTCAGTTGTCTTTCAATCATATAAATTTTAACACAGCATGATGCTACTGGGGGGTGGAGAAGGCAAACAAGTACTTTACAGGAGCAGGGATTGGAAGGTTGCAAGACAGTAATGGAAATTTCACTGTTGATTATGACTTTTGCAAATTAGTACTCAAAAACTTGGCCTGCATCTGCATCGTGATTCAAAAAAGGAACCATGAGAGGCTTTGATAAGACATCCTGGTGCTGCCCACATGCTCTTCCTCCCTGAATTTATTATAGGTCTCCGGGACATTCCCACCCAGTTGTTGCAGGAGGATGCGTCAATAGGATTGTCCAGAAAGTGTTTTGGCATCTGTGTCACCACCCAGAAAGGGCTACTTGGTGGTGTGGACTCCTAGCAGGATATGACTCTTGTCAATGGGGTTTTAAAATGCCTCCTCCCAATGCTGCAGCAAACTTATGAAGAGCCACTCCCAGAGAGAACAGAACTGGTAAGAACACAGCATGTTCAGAACCCAGGAGCTCATGTCAGACAGAGAGCTGCAGCTTTGCTCAACCCCAGCCACAATTTTGCAGATTGTACCTGAGCAATGCAGAAACTTCCAGAACAATTCATTAGTAAAGACTCAGAAGGTAAAGTTTATAATGGGAAAAATGTCATAGCAGAAGACTGAGACCTGAAAACAAATGTCATGAAGCAAGCCATGGTCACCTCCCATCACCATGGGAGTAGAGTAATATGAAAACAGCAAAACAATCCAGTCCACTTAAAGACTTATCCATGATAGCTCACGCAGCCTTATTTGTAATGGCCAGAAAAAGAGAAATCAACCCAAATATCTATCAACAGGTAAATGGCTAGTCAAATTCTGGAATATCATACGATGGAATATTTCTCAGCAATAAAGAAAGAATAATCGGTTGATACACACTAAAACATTAATGAATCTCAACATTACCATGCTGAGCTAAAGAATCCAGGCAGAAAAGAACGCATGCATACTGTATAATCTACAGAAAATACTAGAAAATGCACACTACTCTATAGTGACACAAAGCAGATCAGTGATTGCTTGTGGATGAGAAGGTTGTACATGAACAATTACGAGGGAGCATGAAGATGCTTGTGGGGGTGATGGATTGTGCACGTGCTGACTGTGGTCCTGGGCTCATGGGTGTATGCATGGAACAGAATTTATAAGTTGCTAATACCTGCAGCTTTTGATATGTCAATTATACCTGCATGAAGTTGGGAGAGCAGAGACAGAGATGATAGATAGATGATAGATAGGTAGGTAGATAGATAATTGAAAGAAAGAAAAAAGAAAGAGAGGGAGGGAAGGCGGGAGGGAGCAGAGAGAGGGAAATGCATTTCCATTTTCCTGATGCTCCTTCCTAGTAAGGAATGGTTCTCCACGAGGATAATGTGGAGACCAAGCAGGTCCCAACCTGCATTTATAGACTGTTTTCTAATACTTGTGAAGTAAATTATAGCCCCATCTCATTGCAGAGTCTTGGTATGGATTTTCTCAACTGATGCTGTTATTATCATAATTTCAGAGTTGAAAGAAAACTCCACGCACTATTATATGTGGGGACTGGGTTGGTGGACATTCCCTAATGGTCAAAGTCAAGATTCTAATGAATCTTGACAGATGAATCCAGAAGAGGCTGTCCCTGCAGAACCCGAATGACCTCCTGCGTCTCTCTCTTTGCCTGCCTTCACACAGCCAGTGGCTGGACTGTTCAGAGAGCCATTGTCCCTCCCCAGCCCCACGCCCTGCCCAGGAGGACTGTCAGGGGTTCTGAAAATCATTGGGCTCCATGTCACTGAGAACCACGTCCTCGAAGGACTTCTGTGGCTCTGCTAGCCCCTCTGGATCCAGAGCTCAGCCAGGCCTCCTCTGCCCTCCCTCCTGCTGCAGCTCCGATCAGCCATCTCCGAAGCCCAGTGTGGAAAATGCACATCGGCCTGGCTCTGACTCTGAAACTCTCCCCTCAGGAGCTTCAATTGCTCTCCTGGCTTTCTTCTGAAAAATAGAATTGTCTACCATACAGTTCTGTGGAGGCCAGAAATGAGAAGACGCTGGCTGGAACTGTCACCCGGCAGACCCGAATAAGACATAAAGTCTCATTTCCTGCGAGCTGCTCCATCCAGAAAACATGTTCTCTGCGCTTGAGGTGAGGCAGGCCCTTGGTCACGTTCTGGAGGGAAGGAAGGATGAGCAGGGAGCCTCCTGCACTCGGGGAGGGTATCAAGGCATCTCTGGAAAATGTCTTGTTAAAGTGGGAGACAAAATGGTCCAGAACCAGTCACAAATATATTCTGGATCCAGCTAAAAGAGTCACTTCCTGAAAGAATGACAGGAGGGGAATATATAAAATATAACCCATGAAGACAAGACCTGTGAGTGTGGGAGCCTGGGTGGCTCAGTCAGTTAAGCGTCCACCTTCAGCTCAGGTCATGATCCCAGGGTCCTGGGATCGAATCCCACATGGGGCTCCCTGCTCAGCTGGGAGTCTGCTTCTGCCTCTCCCTCTGCTGTGCACTCATTCTCTTTCACTCTCTCTGTCAAATAAGTAAATTAAATTAAAAAAAAAAAAAGACTGGTTAGTGGGGGCAGCAGATAATGGGGACAACTGAAGTTCAGACAAAGGAAATCAAGCAGACAGGGTGCCTGGCTTGGCGGAGCAGGTGAGTTTAGGCCTAAGCCCGTGGGGAGGGGGACAACAGAACAAGCAGCGGCTACTCAACGATTCCATACCTCACCCCTCCTTGTTGGATAAAGAGGCCAGTTCCTTGTGGAGCAGCCGCCCATCCAACCCAAGAAGCAGACCAAGACTGCTCCCAGCCAAGCATGACACTCGTGGTCTCTAGCTTCCCGGACTCTCTTCTAGAGAGGTGTGGTTGTGTAACCTCTGAGGCTGAAGCAGAAACCTTCTGGGGCGGCTCCGAACAATTACTTTGCTTTCTTTCAAAAGGGGGACAGGGTCTCCTGGATGGACTCTCAGTTTTGGCTCAGGTCCTGATCTCAGAGTCTTGAGATCGAGCCCCATGTCAAGCTTGGCACTCAGCGGGAAGTCTGCTTAAGATTCCCTCTCTCTCTCCCTCTGCCCCTCCCATTCCTTCTAAAATAAATAAATCTTTGAAAACAAAAGTAAGCAAGTAAATGCACAGGGCATTTATTAACCCCAGGAAACTTTAAAATATTAGAGAGGAAATATAGTAATTGTACCCTTCTGAATAAATAATTCTTGAGCAATATCCATAGCCAGGATGTCATCCACACTGAATAATTTAGCTAACATTGTGCTCAAACTCTCTTTGGAAGGTGAAAAAGGGAATGTAAGTGGAGAAGTTGTAAGAAAGACCTTAAGCTCATCTACGGTAGTCATAAAGTCAACAAATAATATCTAAAATTGAAATGTCAAAAAATAGCAGTAAAATTATTTTGTTCAGAAATAAGGAAAGAGATGGGTGCATGGGTGTCTCAGTCATTAAGCATCTGCCTTCGGCTGAGGTAATGATCCCAGAGTCCTGGGATGGAGTCCCACATTGGGCTCCCTGTGCAGAGGGAAGCCTGCTTCTCCCTCTCTCACTCATCCTGCTTGTGAACCCTCGCTCACTATCCCTCTCTCTCTGTCAAACAAATAAACAAAATCTTAAAAAAAAAAAAAAAAAAAAAAAAGGAAAGAAGAAACCAGAAAAAACAGCCCAAAGCAGCAAAACATGGTTGCCTCGGGAAACACTGAGAGTAGACTCAGAGAAGTAGGGCCTGAAGACTGCTGTTTTTTTGTGATAATCTTTGTATAACGAGGTTACTCTAAGCTCTCCTTGGTACAAGTATTAATTTGTTCAAAGTTAACTATTTAAAATCACATCTGATGGAGGGAAGGAGCAAAGTATTCTTTGACAGTGGGGTTTTTGATGGGTGTTACAAGGACCATTCTAGTCCATCTTCAAGCAAAGGGCTCTTCCTAATCAAAAGCCACATCATCTCCCATTGCTCTATTAAAACTACTCCTCCTTCATCCAACACGCATTTAGAGCACTCCAACAAACATCGATGAGGCCAGCTCTGGACCAGGTACCAGAGGTACTTTCAGAAGAGATCTCAGGAGGACTTCACTGCCCATGACCTTGGCTTAAATAAGGCCCATATGAAGAGAAGCCTCCAAGACACCTGGATGATCTGCAACCTGACCCCAGCACACTTGTCTTGAACTAAGATGGTCCGGAAAGCTCCATTGTGAGACACAGTCCCTCCACCTTTGTTCCATATGGGCCATTCTCTGTGCAGTACCCAAAGGAGTCCCTTTAATGTAGATCCGATGCCGTCACTCCTCTGCTGCAGTCCTGGCATCTGACTCAATCAGAATAAAACCCCAATCCCTCCCATGGCCAAAAAGGTTACACAGTTGAGCCTCCTATTCTCCATTCCTCCCCAGCATTGATGTCCTCTGATGTCTCCCTATTTGTCCTCTCCCTGCTGTGATACATTCATTTATTATTTCTTTCCATCTAGTAGATGACAGCTAACCAGGCTAGAACTTCACTTTGGCCATCACTGTATCCTCAGCGCATACAACAGTACTGGGCACACAGCAAGCATCTGGTAATTAGTTGTTACTTAATAAATTAACAAAAAGCCAGTGAGGACCATATTAACAAGTCAACAATAACAGACTTGAGCACTGTTAAGCCATGACTCCTCTTTCACTGTGAAGAATGGGTTGCAAATGAGAACATCCAAAGAGAGTCAGGGGGGTCAATGGAGATACAGGCTTGCGCAGCGACCTGGGTGCGAGGAAGATATGGGCAGAGAAGAGAGCTGGAAGCCAGCAGCTGTAAGATTTATGGAGGGTACAGCAGGAGAGGTAGGAGTCAAACCAGGATGGTGCAGGGCTAAAGAAGAAAAAAGAGATGTTTTATAAACGAAGGATGCAGGTTTAGGAATCCTTGAGGCCAGGGAAGATACGTAATGAAAAATGACCATTGGCTTTAAGACAATAAAAAGACTACTGATGACCACAACAAGGGCTGCTTCATTGGGTGGTGGAGGTGGAAGTCAGACGTCACTGTTGATAGGGAACAGTCAGTAAGCAGAGATCTCAAATACATTCCAACTTTCACAGCACAGATGTGTCAGAAAAGAGGGAAATTCAGTAGAAAATGAGCTGTTCTCCTGGAGGTAGGGGATCTTTTGGAGTTGGGAGCAACTTATGCACAGTTAAGTCCAGGTGGAAAGAAACAGATGGAAGGCGAAGAAGAAGATCCAGGGGATGGGACAAGGACCCTGACGGAAGTGTGGAGAGTACAGGTCAAGGGAATGACCTTGAAGAGGGGGGCCAGGTTACGGAGGTAGGAATAAATGTTAGTGGGTGTGTATGTTTGGCCGTGGCAGGTCCATAAGCCTCTGGATCGTTCCTCCAGCCCACACATATAGCTCTGTGCAGCACGCTCTATGCCTGAGACTGTGCTGCAGCTGGGAACTCAGAGCTGAGGAAGACACATCCTCCAGAAATGACTCAGCATGAGTGTTCCAAGATGCCATTTTCTCATTATTGCCTGCTTATCCTTCTTGTCCCAGATGGCCAGGGATCTTGAACTTCAAGTTTAATCTCGTTTAAAAAGCCCATTAGCTTTGGCCCCAAATATGCTTCTGCTTCATGTAATTGCTTGCTCCTCCTCTCCCCCACTATAAAGTTTTCCACATAGTAAATCCCCAGCCTACTGTTGGCTTTAACATTAGGACTCCAGTATTGCTCTGATGGTCTCTATAGAACTTTCCCATAACAAAACAGTCCTAAGAAGAACCTCCACGGTCCTGGGCTTCACCCAGGACTCTGCAGGCTGGAGCACTTGCTATTACTATTCAATGAAGAAGCAAATAAATTCATCAACTATGTCTTCTAGTCTGTCGGGTGGGCATTATCTGTCAGCCGGCTGGGGAGATGAGAGGATCTGAGCCAAAGAAGCAGCTCCAGCAAGAAATGAATCTGAGTATGAGTCCAGCCCTGACACATGCCAGCCAAGCGAGCTTGAGTTAACTCCTGTGAACATCTCTGATGCCAACTTTCTTATTTTAAAACTGGGCAAAGGAATTCAAACTTTATTTTAAGTTATTTTAAGAATTGCTTAAGTTAACAGAAATGGCCAAGAAATGATCAACCTAGCCAGTAAGTGAAGCAATAAAAGCAAAAACAAGAAGAGATCTTCAGTTATTAAATTAGGAGGGATGAGAAAAATGATAAAAATGTGTGTGAAGAGGCAAAGGAGGTCCTCTTACCATAGCTGGGGGTGTGTAAGTAATACATTGTTTCTGGAGAGGAATCTGGCAGTAGACACAAAGTCATCTGTTCAAAATTTGCCCCAGAAAAAATTTAAAAATAAATAAATAAAAATTTTTAAGAAGTTGCCCCAGGCGTTCTGGCTAAGACGCAAGGATAGCTATGCAAAACTGTTTCAGAATTGTCTGTATTATAAACATTGGAAACAACTAAACAGTTAAAAATTACAGATCGTGAGAAGAGATTCATAATATACTATTGACAGAAAAGACATTCTATGGATCAGTAATATGTAATTCCATTTTGTTTTCAAAATCTTGTATTTTCTAACATATCTATACACACATACAAATTGATAAATATTTATGTATATAATTACAAAAAGAAGGTCTCAGAATGTTCTGGAAAGTTGCACACCCAAATGTTAATAGTGGATATCTCCCAGCAGTGGTCCTCTCAAGAAAAACTGTGAAGCATTATTTTTGTTTTCAAATTTATCCCTAACTTAATTTTCATACCTTTATAATAATCATAATGGATCTTGTTATGAAATCAAAAATAATATTTTGAAAATGAAAACAAGCATCATATTTAAAGCAGTACAGTGCCCCGGCTCTAATGGGTGCCCATTAAATGTCAGCCACTCATAATGATTTCAAATGAGAATATAGAACAAAATTAACTGACTTCTCTTCAGACCAAAATTACAGACTTAATCCTGTTCTCTCCATTCTCTGACCTACTTGAAAATATGCATTTTGATGATCTCGTCTCTGTAACACGTAGCCCTGTGCCCGACCCTTGGTCAGTACCATGTATACACGGGGGGGAGGGAGTAACTGAATGCACATTCGACTGTACAAAGAGGTCTTCCCAGGAATCTGGAAGGTGAGGGAGAAGCAATGGAATGACTATTTCTACGGTGCCCAGTGCTATTCTAGTTGCTTCGTTTAGGTATCTTCTTTGATCTCACAGCCCTTGATGCAATTTAACTCCCTCTTACAGATGAGGAAATGGGGCTCCAAGAGGCTCAGTCTCGTAGCCAGCAGCGGAGAAGGGCTGACACCCAGTTCCCTCTGACTGCTGACACCTGCCCCTGCCTCTACCCCTCCAGCGGGGTCTGCCGCACCCTGCGTGTGAGTGCATTAGGGGGGTTACAAATCAGCCTGGTCATCCAGACGCTACTGTCTTTGCGGTATCGAGCAGTGACGTCCTGATGGGGTAGTGGTTCCCAGATGAGGAACCGAACCTAGAGAGCTACCAATCCTCGGGTAATGGGGCAGAGCTGCAGCCCTCCTCGGCTGAAGAGATTGAAGGAATTTTCAGCCAATCCCCTAAATTATCCTTTTCCTTCTCAGGAAACATAGCAATCAAAGAGACTAGCAAAGAGAAGCAGTAGTCTTGGAAAGGTCAGTGGTGCTAAAAAATCCAGAATCTTCTTCCATTATTGCCCTAATTGTTTTTATCACGCACTTTTCACTCAAACGTCAAACTTCATCTCTGCCTTTCTCCTCTCCCAGGTCACAGGTGTTTAATATTCCTGACTAAGACATAATGAGCCTTTTTATGTCACTGTAATATTTAGTCTATTTAAAACATGATTAGCTCCATCCATTGTGCAATGCAGGGATGACTAGAAATTTGGGAGATGGGATTCCATTAGGTGGATATTATGACCAAGGCAAGCTGAAAGGGAAATTAAACCGGGTGGCAAGGTTCACTGGTATAAACTCCACCGACAGCCTGAGGTTGATTGTCTGTGAAACGTGGGCCAAAAAAAAGTAAAGGACGGGGTTATAAAGGGCTTTGAAAAGTTAAAATTTCCCACTTTGTGAAAGCCTGCTTCTCCAATGAATATAATTTTTAACGTTCTCGTTTACTAAGACTTTTTAAATAACTTGAGTCTATGTGCTCCTCAGTTGCAGTCCCCATCTTGAATGGTTCATTTGGCAAAAACAAGTTCACAAGTCAACGAGCAGGCAATTGCTCATAAAACATCATGGAAAAATGTAAAGTGCATTCTTCTGTTTTTTGTGCAAAGAAGCATGAGGGTGTCCATCACCTTTTTCTTATTTCTCGAAATAACTGATGTTGTCCCATGCTCATGAGAAAACACACAATATCTTTAAAGGTCCCCCAACACACCAAGAAGCAAGGGGAAAAAAGACCAAGCTGAACATACTTGGGGCTATTTGCGGCAATGACTCAACTGGTACACATTTCATTCCTGACCTGTCACTTCGACGTCTACCTAGGAGTTCACGCTTGATTTTCGTCTTCCGTTTTTTCTATTCTAACAATGACTTTAAACTCGAGCCACCCCACGAAAAAGAATTAGGACAATACTTGATATTTTTTGTGAATTACAATTAGCAAAAGCTAATGTAACAGGGGCATAGCTACTGAGGGGAGAAAGTAAGCATTTTTGTAACACTCAGCCTCTGCTTTCTGTCAATAACAATTAAATGTTAATAACAGTATTGGATGAATATTGAAGACATGGCACCATTTAAATGTTAAGCCCACCCCACCACCACAGGCCAAACTACAAATCTGGCTGACCTCACTTTTTTTCTAATTATTTTTATTAACATATAATGTATTATTAGCCCCAGGGGTACAGGTCTGTGAATCATCAGGCTTACACACATCACAGCAGTCACCATAGCACCTACCTTCCCCAATGTCCATCACCCATCCACCCATTCCCTACCCTCGCTGCCTCCCAGCAACCCTCAGTTTGTTTTGTGAGATTAAGAATCTCTTAGGGTTTGTCTCCCTCCTGATCCCATCTTGTTTCATTTTTTTCCTTCCTACATCCCACAACCCCCCGCCCTGCCTCTCAAATTCCTCATATCAGAGAGATCATACAATAATTGTCTTTTTCTCATTGACTTATATCGCTCAGCATACTATCTGCTAGTTCCTTCCACGTCATTGCAAACTCTGGCTGTCCTCACTTCTTTCTTTCTTTTTTTTTTTTTTTTTTTTAAGATTTATTTTTTTGACAGATAGAGATTACAAGTAGGCAGAGAGGCAGGCAGAGAGAGAGAGAGGAGGAAGCAGGCTCCCAGCCAAGCAGAGAGCCCGATGCGGGGCTTGATCCCAGGACCCTGGGATCATGACCTGAGCCGAATGCAGAGCCTTTAACCCGCTGAGCCACCCAGGTGCCCCTGGCTGTCCTCACTTCTTACGTATGTTTTAATCCAGGAGCACCTGGGGGGCTCGGTTGGTTAAGCATCTGCCTTCAGCTCTGATCATGATCTTGGGGTCCTGGGATCAAGCTCTGAGCCTGGCTCCCCACTTAGTGGGCAGCCCACTCTGTTCATCTCCCTCTGCCCTCTTCCCCAACTTGTGCTCTCTCTCTTCTCAAATAAATAAATAAAAGCTTTTAAAAAATATGCTGAAATTTATCTGCTCTTTTTCTAGATTATTCCTGCTAGAGCTGAAACCTCCCGACTCTGTGTTACACTGTTTCTGCAGGAGACGTTGAGCTAGTCTCCCACCCCCACACCCACCCCTATGGGCTTCGTTGTCCTATTGCAGGATCCGCTTCTTTTTTTTTTTTTTTTTAAGCTTTTTTCCATTTTATTTATTTTTTCAGCGTAACAGTATTCATTCTTTTTGCACAACACCCAGTGCTCCATGCAAAACGTGCCCTCCCCATTACCTACCACCTGTTCCCCCAACCTCCCACCCCTGACCCTTCAAAACCCTCAGGTTGTTTTTCAGAGTCCATAGTCTCTTATGGTTCGCCTCCCCTCCCCAATGTCCATAGCCCGCTCCCCCTCTCCCAATCCCACCTCCCCCCAGCAACCCCCAGTTTGTTTTGTGAGATTAAGAGTCATTTATGGTTTGTCTCCCTCCCAATCCCATCTTGTTTCATTTATTCTTCTCCTATCCCCCTACCCTCCCATGTTGCTTCTCCATGTCCTCATATCAGGGAGATCATATGATAGTTGTCTTTCTCCGATTGACTTATTTCACTAAGCATGATACGCTCTAGTTCCATCCACGTCGTCGCAAATGGCAAGATTTCATTTCTTTTGATGGCTGCATAGTATTCCATTGTGTATATATACCACATCTTCTTTATCCATTCATCTGTTGATGGACATCTAGGTTCTTTCCATAGTCTGGCTATTGTAGACATTGCTGCTATAAACATTCGGGTACACGTGCCCCTTCGGATCACTATGTTTGTATCTTTAGGGTAAATACCCAGTAGTGCAATTGCTGGGTCATAGGGTAGTTCTATTTTCAACCTTTTGAGGAACCTCCATGCTGTTTTCCAGAGTGGTTGCACCAGCTTGCATTCCCACCAACAGTGGAGGAGGGTTCCCCTTTCTCCACATCCTCTCCAGCATCTGTCATTTCCTGACTTGTTAATTTTAGCCATTCTGACTGGTGTGAGGTGATATCTCATTGTGGTTTTGATTTGTATTTCCCTGATGCCGAGTGACGTGGAGCACTTTTTCATGTGTCTGTTGGCCATCTGGATGTCTTCTTTGCAGAAATGTCTGAAGAACCATATGATACTCTCAATAGATGCTGAAAAAGCATTTGACAAAGTACAGCATCCCTTCCTGATCAAAACTCTTCAAAGTGTAGGGATAGAGGGCACATACCTCAATATTATCAAAGCCATCTATGAAAAACCCACCGCAAATATCATTCTCAATGGAGAAGAACTGAAAGCTTTTCCATTAAGGTCAGGAACACGGCAGGGATGTCCATTATCACCACTGCTATTCAACATAGTATTAGAAGTCCTAGCCTCAGCAATCAGACAACAAAAAGAAATTAAAGGCATCCAAATTGGTAAAGAAGAAGTCAAACTATCACTCTTCGCAGATGATATGATACTATATGTGGAAAACCCAAAAGACTCCACTCCAAAACTGCTAGAACTTGTACAGGAATTCAGTAAAGTGTCAGGATATAAAATCAATGCACAGAAATCAGTTGCATTTCTGTACACCAACAACAAGACTGAAGAAAGAGAAATTAAGGAGTCAATCCCATTCACAATTGTACCCAAAACTATAAGATACCTAGGAATAAACCTAACCAAAGAGACTAAGAATCTATACACAGAAAATTATAAAGTACTCATGAAAGAAATTGAGGAAGACACAAAAAAATGGAAAAATGTTCCATGCTCCTGGATTGGAAGAATAAATATTGTGAAAATGTCTATGCTACCTAAAGCAATCTACACATTTAATGCAATCCCTATCAAAATACCATCCATTTTTTTCAAAGAAATGGAACAAATAATCCTAAAATTTATATGGAACCAGAAAAGACCTCGAATAGCCAAAGGAATATTGAAGAACAAAGCCAAAGTTGGTGGCATCACAATTCCGGACTTCAAGCTCTATTACAAAGCTGTCATCATCAAGACAGCATGGTACTGGCACAAAAACAGACACATAGATCAGTGGAACAGAATAGAGAGCCCAGAAATCGACCCTCAACTCCATGGCCAACTCATCTTCGACAAAGCAGGAAAGAATGTCCAATGGAAAAAAGACAGCCTCTTCAATAAATGGTGCTGGGAAAATTGGACAGCCACATGCAGAAAAATGAAATTGGACCACTTCCTTACACCACACACGAAAATAGACTCCAAATGGATGAAGGACCTCAATGTGAGAAAGGAATCCATCCAAATCCTTGAGGAGAATGCAGGCAGCAACCTCTTCGACCTCAGCCGCAGCAACATCTTCCTAGGAACAACGGCAAAGGCAAGGAAAGCAAGGGCAAAAATGAACTATTGGGATTTCATCAAGATCAAAAGCTTTTGCACAGCAAAGGAAACAGTTAACAAAACCAAAAGACAGCTGACAGAATGGGAGAAGATATTTGCAAACGACATATCAGATAAAGGGCTAGTATCCAAAATCTATAAGGAACTTAGCAAACTCAACACCCAAAGAACAAACAATCCAATCAAGAAATGGGCAGAGGACATGAGCAGGATCCGCTTCTTGACGTTCATCTCCCTCCAGACCTGATGGTTTTCGGCGCCTTCCTCCGTGCTTCCCCTCCCAGGAACGCAGCTTTCTTCTTGTCTCTGGAATTTTTGTGGCTCTGCCTTTATAGACTTCCAGCTTGGAAGGATGAGGATAGAGTTTTATCTGAAGGAAACTGGCCTCCTGGAGAATCAGAACCTTTGTTTCCCTGATGACCTGGGAGTTCTGTGGACCTTGGAGAAGGAATGTACTCAAAAACATGGGGTGGACTAGACTGTGAAATTTTGTGGCTTATCTTCTTCATTCATATATCACAATATAGTGTCTTATTCTGCCTAGTACTCTGTGTGTGTGTGCACACAATCAATGTAATCATTACTATTGGTTTTGAATCATTACTATTGGTTTTGAATTACTATTGGTCATGCTATCTTAACAAATTATTTCACTGTTTTCATTCATTTTTGGTTAATTGCCTTGAATTTTCCAGGTATGTCATCATATTGTATTTAGTGATTATTTCACCTCCTCCTTTCAAATTCTTGTACATCTATCCTCTTTATCTTACCAGCACATCTAGCATAATGAGAAATTATAGTCCTCAGGGCATCCTTGTCTTTTGACAAGGATTTAGTGAATTTAGTGAGAATGCTTCAAGCGTTTCCTCATTCATCCTGAAAATGCTTTGGGGACAGAAGAGATATCACTTATCAAATTGGGAAAATACTATGAAGTCCTCTTACATTAAAATTTTTAAAGTTAAGAATGAATATTCAATTTTGTCTAATTTTGTATCTAAGAAGATTATCAGAAATTGTTTCCCTTAGATATATCAATAATTTAACCCAATATGATGGGTTAAAAAATAAAGACCTACATAGTTTTGTGTCAAGGAAAACAGAAGAGCAGAAGAGTGCTTCAAGGAAAAGGAATACGAGCAAAGCCTTTGCTCCAAAGTGGCACAGTGAACTAAAAAAAATTAAAAGAAGGGCACCTGGGTGGCTCAGTCGGTTGGGCATCTGCCTTCATCTCACATCATTATCACAGGGTCTTGGGATTGAGTCCAACGTCAGGCTCCCCGCTTAGCAAGAAGCCTGCTTGTCTCTCTGACTGCCACTCCCCCCGCTTGTACTCTCTCTCTGTCAAATAAATAAATAAAATCTTTTTTAAAAATTGAAAGAAAAAATAAATAAATATGGTTCTTATAAAAAAACCAATCTTGATTATTGAAGTAAGTACCATATAGTCATGTTGCACTTTTTTTCTAATGTGTTGCTGAATCATTTGTTAAAATTTTATTTAGGCTTTTGTACTATCATGTCTGACCACAGTTCATTGCTGGGGGATTTAAGCATATCCTGTGTTACTACTCAATTCGGAAAGGAGTCTTGGAAGCTTCTGCTTTCCTCCAGATTTTCCCCACTTGCTCTTTCCCTCTGTCAATTTTGCCTTATGTCATTTTGCTGTAATAACTTACCATAATTATTTTGGCATCTGACCTATGGGAGATTGAGTTAGGGATATATTTAGTGGGGATTTGTTCAGATACATGTATGTGGTTTGCAATCACCACCATTCATAGTTGACTTATTGCTAGTCTTCCTGGTGTAGGAATAGCTTCTGGAAGCTTCCACTCATGCTCTGTGTTAACTCACCCTGCAACGTGAAGATGCAGGGTTTTATCCTGATGGAAATGTGGTCCCTGGCATGAAGCATATGTGGCCAGCTGAAGCACAACTAGGTTTGCGATGTACACAGCCAGGAGTTTGAAGGTGGAAAATTTTTCCAATCAACTGTGTACAATTATAAATTTGGTTCTCCTTGATGTCTAGTCAAAACAGGAGTTCTCTCCTGCCAGCAGTATGCTCAAAATCTCAGCAGGCACAATTATAAATGCACTGTACATGTTTTTCTTTTGTGATGGGAATTATAAAAAAAAAAAAAATTGAGTGTATCCTAACCCCTGTGCTTGTAGAGCAGAAACCAACAGCGAACTATAAATGGCAGGTATCTCTGTGTGAGAAGTGGAGTGTTTCATGCATCACAATTGTATCAGATTGCATCTCACATATCCAATAAAATACATCTTGTCCTAAGTCGGCTGGTTGCTGATGAAAGAGAACACAAACATCAGGGTCACAGCAAAGCAGCCTAAAGAAACAGGAGACAAACTCCTACACATTCATCAGAAAGTCAACGGATACAGAGTAAAAATAGTTGGATTACACTAATAAGTAGCTCAGTACAGAGTAGTTGCAATTTTTGAAAGCATTTGAATTGCTTTTGTGTATGCCTTAATTTCAGATTCATTTTATATGTTTTCAGAATTAATAAAGCAAAATTCAAACTCACTGGGAAGTCTCTTAGTAGCAGTAAAAAAAAAAAAAAAATTAGACAAAGCAAGACCGGCAGAATCTTCTTCTGTTTTTCTTTTTTAATTGAATTACAGTTGATGCACAATGCAGCATTTTTTTCGGGTATAACATAGCGATATGACAAAGGACTGGCAGACTCTTCATGACGTCTGACCCTCTGAGTACATCACAACAGGAATTAAACCTCATGATCAAGGTCATAAGGATACAGACCAGAACCCTGGTAGCCAATAGCATCTACAAGAAATGACAACTGAAGTGATAACACCGAGTAGGAGAATCCGGACACTCCCCAACAGGAAGCACAAGAAGAAGGGGGATGCAAATAAAAGGATGAAGGGGGACAACATTTGTGCTAGTGACAACACAGGCATGGGGTCAGCAGCAGCTCAACTGCTCAGCTCATTGACTCAGTACCTGATGTGATCGCTCCTGATGGCCTGGGACAATGCACAATGTCTTCTTCATGTCTGACTCAAATATAGTTGCTTTTCCAGTATCACGTTCATAAAAATAGGGAGAATCATCTTATAAAGAAATACAAAGAATCAACCAACACATAAAATGGACATAAAAGATACTTTTCAGGGGTGCCTCAGTGGCTCAGTGTGTTAAGCCTCTGCCCTCAGCTCAAGTCATGATCTCAGGGTCCTGGGATCGAGCCCCGCATCAGGCTCTCTGTTCAGCAGGAAGCCTGCTTACTCCTCTCTCTCTGCCTGCCTCTCTGCCTACTTATGATCTCTGTCTATCAAATAAATAAATAAAATCTTTAAAAAAAGATACTTTTGAAACAAGTGTTTTTAAAAAATCAAGAGCCAGACTGCTGCGATCTTGGGTGTCCTGTGAGAGGCTGTACATATACACATATGCCCTATATGGCTGGGTGCGGTTTGGGTGGTAACGCGTGTGTCGTTAAGGGGTACCATGAAATAAACCAGACACTAAGTGGTATGCCATTACTGGAGATTCTGCACTGAAGATAAAAAACAGTGATGTGTGGCAAATACTGGGTACCACTCTTTTAACAGAAAATCCTACCAGAAATTGTTGACTCTTTGGGCAACAGACAACTATCTATCTATGATGCTATTCAGCAAAGTGAAACAAGTTTTTGGACTATTGTAGCCTGACCTTGAATGCCATAATGGAAACATGGCTATATTAAGGAGAACAAAAGTTTCCACATGCCCTTCAAAAATACTTTTTAAAATGGCGCGCAATGTGCAGAGAGCATCTCATTCCCTTGATTCTGTGGATGGAAAAATTGCCCCCACAGTGCAGAAGCTGTTAAGAGCTTTGGTATTCAGCTCCATTAGATAGTTTCCTTTCAGGTCTGAACTGTAGTTGTGTTATTTTATACACACAGGCCATCTTGGATTTTTCCCTAAAGATTTTAAGGGTGATAAGGTGGCCTGGTCGTTATAAAGTTATTTAGGACTTGCACATGGGCAAAAAGACATTTAAAGCACTCTGGCATGTATTTTTGAAGACAGAAGAGAAACCTGAGCACCAAGAAAATGTAAAACAACGACAAAAACCTTATTCAAAAAGTTGATAAAACTTCAATACACCATTTCAACTGAAATTTGAAAGGCATTTTGGAATGTTTCAGTAAAACAAATAAGAAATACCAGGTTCCTGAATTGGGTGTTTATGAAAGATACATTCTTTCATCAACGTGAAATTTATTTGCTAAGGAAATGAGAGGAAATTCAATTAAGAATTAATGGAAACAAAATAAAAAGATGGGGGTGGGGGGAAAGCACTAGAAATTAACCTGACATTTAAAAGCAAATTATAATGGAAATAATATTTAGATCACACTAAATGTGGTAATTGTGACTCTTGGATTGTTTGATATTTTGATCAATGCAAGAGAGTGAATTCTCTGTATATATTAGGAAGATATTCAAATTTCTGGAGGATTTGCAACAAAGCGCTGACATCAGTGGAGGTCATATAAAATACCATACTCAAATCCAAACATACTACCACAAGAGCAAATCATTACAAGCTGGCTAACAGAAGTCAGTAAATCAAAGATGATTTAAGATTTAGGTGTTATAGACATTTTAACAATGTTTATTCTTCCAATCCAAGAGCATGGAACAGTTTTCCCTCTTTTTGTGTCTTCTTCAATTTCTTTCATGAGTGTTCTGTAGTTCCTCAAGTACAGGTCCTTTACCTCTTTGGTTAGGTTTATTCCCAGGGATCTTATGGTTCTTGGTGCTATAGTAAATGGAATTGATTCTCTAATTTCCCTTTCTGTATTTTCATTGTTAGTGTATAAGAAAGCCACTGATTTCTGTACATTGACTTTGTATCCTGCCACGTTACTGAATTGCTATATGAGTTCTAGTAGTTTGGGGGTGGAGTCTTTGGGGTTTTCCATATAAAGAATCATGTCATCTGCGAAGAGAGAGAGTTTGACTTCTTCCTTGCCAATTTGGATACCTTTTATTTCTCTTTGTTGTCTGATTGCCATTGCTAGAACTTGTAATACTATGTTGAACAAGAGTGGTGAGAGTGGGCATCCTTGTCATGTTCCTGATCTCAACGGGAAGGCTGCAAGCTTTTTCCCATTGAGGATGATATTTGCTGTGGGTCTTTCATAGATAGATTTTATGAAGTTGAGGAATGTTCCCTCCATCCCTATACTTTGAAGCGTTTTCATCAGGAAGGGATACTGGATTTTGTCAAATGCTTTTTCTGCATCAATTGAGAGGACCATGTGGTTCTTCTCTCTTCTCTTATTGATGTGTTCTATCACACTGATTGATTTGCGAATGTTGAACCAACCTTGCAACCCAGGGATGAATCCCACCTGGTCATGGTGGATAATCTTTTTAATGTGCTGCTGGATCCTGTTTGCTAGGATCTTGTTGAGAATCTTTGCATCCATATTCATCAGTGATATTTGTCTGAAATTCTCCTTTTTGGTAGAGTCTTTGCCTGGTTTGGGGATCAGGGTAATGCTGGCTTCATAAAAAGAGTCTGGAAGTTTTCCTTTTGCTTCATCTTACACCAGTTAGAATGGCCAAAATTAGCAAGACAGGAAACAACGTGTGTTGGAGAGGATGTGGAGAAAGGGGAACCCTTTTATACTGTTGGTGGGAATGCAAGTTAGTGCAGCCACTTTGGAGAACAGTGTGGAGATTCCTCAAGAAATTAAGAATAGAGCTTCCCTATGACCCTGCAATTGCACTGCTGGGTATTTATCCCAAAGATACAGATGTAGTGAAAAGAAGAACCATCTGTACCCCAATGTTTATTGCAGCAATGGCCACGGTCGCCAAACTGTGGAAAGAACCAAGATGCCCTTCAACGGACGAATGGATAAGGAAGATGTGGTCCATATACACGATGGAGTATGATGCCTCCATCAGAAAGGACGAATACCCAACTTTTATAGCAACATGGACGGGACTGGAAGAGATTATGCTGAGTGAAGTAAGTCAAGCAGAGAGAGTCAAGTATCATATGGTCTCACTTATTTGTGGAGCATAACAAATAACATGGAGGGCATGGGGAGATGGAGAGGAGAGGGAGTTGAGGGAAACTGGAAGGGGAGATGAACCATGAGAGACTATGGACTCTGAAAAACAACCAGAGGGTTTTGAAGGGGTGGGGGGTGGGAGTTTGAGGAACCAGGTGGTGGGTAATAGGGAGGGCACGTACTGCATGGAGCACTGGGTATGATGCCAAAACAATGAACACTGTTATGCTGTAAATAAACAAATAAAAAAAAATAAAATTTTAAAAAGATGTAAATAAAAATATAAAAAAAAATAAAGTAAGGAGTAATGTATATTTTACTATGTTTTAAATTGTGTGCTACCCATCCTTCATATCAATAAAATTGGGAATACATGCCAAAAATAAATAAATAAATAAATAAATAAAGATTTAGGTGTTACACATGGTTGGCTCAGTCAGTTAAGCATCTGCCTTTGGCTCAGGTCATGATCTGGGGGTCCTGGGATGGAGCCCCACATCCTGCTCCCTACTCAGCAGGAGTCTGCTTCTCCCTCTGCCTCCCATTGGTGCTCACCTTCTCTCTCTCAAATAAATAATTTTTTTTAAAAGAAAGAAAGAAAATTGGAGCACCTGGGTGGCTCAGTCATTAAGCATCTGCCTTAGGCTCAGGTCATGATCCCAGAGTCTCAGGATCAAGCCCCACATCAGCCTCCCTGCTCAGCGGGAAGCCTTCTTCTCTCTCTCCTACTCCCCCTGCTTGTGCTCCCTCTCTCACTGTCTCGCTCTCTGTGTCAAATAAATAAATAAAATCTTTTTTAAAAAGAAAAAAAAGAAAGATAATTTAAAATGTCCTGCAATCTTACAGAAAATCTCTTGTAGAAATTAGATAGATTTTTCCCCAAATTGTTAACAATCCTAAAATCTATACGACATGACCACCCGTGGGTTGAGATGCTAAAAATAACTTTTCTTAACTATCAATAAAAACTATTTTAATTCGCCATGCTAGGAGAGAGGCTGAATAAGATTTCTATTGCATCATTAGAAATGAATACAAATTGTTGGCCTGTGAAGAGGCAATAAAAGAACATACACCCAAAATCTTTGGGAAAACATTAGTTATAGAAGTGTGCCAAGAAGTTAATACAAAATAATAATAATAATAATAATAATAATAATAATAATAATAAGTACTTGTCCTGGATTTTGTGAGATTATTTTGGATTTTATAGATTGTCAGTCTATATAATGTATTTTCTCAATCTAACTAAATATTCTATTTTAATCTGATTCTCTGTTCACAATGCTCTGTTCTTTAAAGAAAGTATGCAAAGTTGTATCATTACAGAGGCTGTGATAAGCAGTAATAAGATCTTACCCATAAAAACAACAGATCTGAGGGTAGCCTTAGCAAAGACAAGACTTTTAGGTAAAAATTCTGAGCCGTTATTTAAACTTTAATACACAAAAATTACTTCTCTCGTTGCTCCACTATTCAGAATCTCCTTCCTTTCTAAATAATTTGCAGTCATTGACCTATGTATGTTGTAACAAATGCTAGTTGTAGGTCGATGGAAAAACAGGAAAAAGACAAATTGACTTTTCAGAGCTGATTAACAGCAAAACACAATGACAGCCTATGTTTTCTAAGAAAGGGCCACCAGAAAACACTGCGTTATAGAGTGATCTCAAGATCTTTATCTCATCATTTGGGACCTGGAAGCATCTGGCCAGTCCAGGAGACCTGCCCTGCAGAGACCAGGAGACCAGCCCAATTGCTGACCTATGGGATTATTATAAGCAAATGAAAGGCATCTTGTTTTAAATCAGTATGTTATGGGGTGGTTTGTTACACAGCAAAAGCTGACTCATGTGCTCATGAAACTGCCTAATCAAAAGACACATAGCTATAAGGGTAAGGACGTTCTGCCCTGTACCAGCTCTGACCACAACCTTGAGCCATGTGGCTGTTTTGAACACATTGTATCCTCTGTCTTGAATGCCTTTTTCCCTCCTCTTTGCTGGTGATCTCAAACATTTCTACTCCTGCCAGTGTTGCATTCTCTGCAGGTTCCTTCTGTGACCCAGGTCATTACCTGTTCTCTCTCCTGGTGCCTCTGGTATGTTATATCTCCATCGTGTTATCTCACTCACCTCTGTGTCTTCAGTAGTGATCCCAGTGGCAGGCGGGCAATGTTCTGGGTGACCAAACAGTGCTGTGACTAATGAAATGACTTTCAACTAAGGAAGACGTCATTTCAAAGCCCAGCTTTACTACATACTAGCTGTGTGACCTTAGCAACTGGACTTAGCTGGGTAGAACAGGAAGCCAGAATGTTGGAATAAATGAGGGGGTGGTCATTTTCTGTCATGAAAGTTAGTCTGGGTGGGCAATCCCAAGTCTGCTCTGCTGGTGGCTCCATGGTGAGAAAGGGCTCAGACTTCTAGCATTCCTTCCATCCCACTTTGCTAGTGATTTCGGTTCTCAAGTTCACCTCATGGTCCAAGAAGCCTCTAAGTACTCCAGCCAACACATCCTTGTCCCAGGCAAGAAGGAGGAAGTAAAGAACCAGAAAAAGGATGTTTCTCTGAGTCAAATTATCTCCCTTTGTAGAGTTCCCCCCAAACCTTAACCAAAAATGTCTTCATCTGTCTCCTAGGCCATTCTCATCTGCAAGAGAAGAGACCATACGTTTCCATAACTGAGCCATTGCCATGGCTAGCAATCTGTGGAAGGCTTCCGCAATCAAAGAAAAAAGGAGACAGGATATTCAGTAGGAAACCTGGAGTCTCTGCAATATTTTGGATCCATCAGTTGAACTTTTCTGATCCTAAATTCTCTCAGAGGTACCTTGGGAATGAGACCCTTTCAAGGTGGCTGTGTGGTTTTTGTGGGATGACTCCTGGCAAGGACCCTGCAGAGGGTCTTCCCCATGTAGTTGCTCAACAAATGGTAACTCTTCTTAATGTGACTTTTTGTGAAAATATGGTACCTACTATCTATTTCTCAGTCCACTTTATTTTAAATATCTTAGAAATTCTTAACTGGGGCACCTGGGTGGCTCAGTGGATTAAGCCGCTGCCTTCGGCTCAGGTCATGATCTCGGGATCCTGGGATCGAGCCCCACATCGGGCTCTCTGCTCCGCAGGGAGCCTGCTTCTTCCTCTCTCTCTGCCTGCCTCTCTGCCTACTTGTGATCTTCTCTCTGTCAAATAAATAAATAAAATCCTTAAAAAAAAAAAAAAAAGAAATTCTTAACTATCCATGGCTGTTCATCTGTCTTTTCCCAGTGCCAAGCACAGTGCCTGGTATATTAGATAATCAAAGAGTACCTAGTCAAATAAAGTCAGCTGAAAACTAAGTATTGAAACTGCATGGAAAGCTCCTCCCAATACAAACGCTTATCTGGACAAATTATGGCTCTGCATTTGGCAATAGACTTTGCAGAAAGAAAGCTTGACAAAGGATTTCTTCAAAAGCACAATCAACCCTCAAATAGCCACTCAGCAAATGGATATTCAGTTACTATAAATCACTCCTGTCGGCTACAGAGTTCTGAGAAACTCAAGTCAATACAAATGTTTAATAAACAAGAAGTGTATAGAAATGAGCAGATTATGGTCATCTTGGTAGTCTAAAGTGTCTGTTCACTTCTCTATTCCCTCCTTAGAACCTATTTCCTCTTGCCTCCAACCCCTACCTTTTGAGATAAGCGAACCAGTCCTGGCCTTCCTCAGCTAACAACAGTCATGGAAAGTGGAGGATTTACAATGACGAACAAGAGAGGAAGACTTCCATAGCATCCCACTCGTGATGAAAAGTCCAGACCAATGAGCCTAGTATCCTAGACCCTTGCTGGTCTGGCTCATGTCAGCCTTTCCAGCACTAGGCAATCTGCTAGTGTCTGAAGACATGCATTGTTTTAAAAGATTTATTTATTTGAGACTGAGAGAGAGAGAGAGAGAGAGAGAGAGCATGAGCAGTAGGGGCAGGGGGGTAAAGAGAAACTCAAGCAGACTGAGTGCAGAGCCCAACGCAGAGCTCGATCTCATAGTCCTGAGATCATGACGTGAGCTGAAACCAAGAGTCGAAAGCTCCACTGTCCACACCACCCAGGCGTGCATTTCACCCACAAACAACTGTAAGAAACAGGTGTTTCTTTCCATAGTTTATTGATGAGAACACTGAGACTCAGAAGCTACACAACAAGTTATCTAGTACCATTGAGTTCCAACAGATAGAAAACCAGTTCAAATAAACTTACACCAAAAATTTAAAAAATTAAAAATAAAAATGTCTTTATAATTAGGAAGTCCAAGGGTAGAGTTGAGGTCAGGTAAAGCCAGATCCAGGAGTTCAACCATTGAATCAAGACTCAATCTTTCTCAACTCTCAGCACTGCTGGCTTCAGCTTGACTTTAGTCCCTGATAGCGTCTATCTCCACTATGGCAAGAAGGCCCCCAAGCTCTGTTTACATGGTCCTGAAAGCTCAGGACTCCACAGAAAGAAAAGACCTCCTTCTTGATCGCACAAGCAAAATCTCAGGGAGAAACTGGAGTCCAGTGTGACTCGCATGTGTAGCCTTGGACTAAACAATGTGGCCAGAGAAGAGGCAAAATAGGTCCCCAGGACCAAGCAGGGGCTCCAAGAATTTAATCCCACACAAGCCTTGTGGGTTGAGCATGATTTGACTAGAATGGGAATGCGGTTATTCCCCAGAGACAGGAGGTATATGCTGAGCTCATTACACAAAGCCTGGTAATAGATTTGGACTTTCATTCTGATTTACCTTTCTCCAAACCTGAGGATTTTTTTTTTAGTACAAAATTTGGGTATCAGATTAAAGACTAAAAAACTACACGATTTTTAAATGAAATGCTGTTTGTAGATGTTTATTCTTACTAGATAATGTTAACATTTACATGTGTGGCTTCACTGACGTCTTCACTATTGTGAACGAAGACCGCTCGTTAGGATGAACCACGCTGCAGAGGAAGAAAGTGACATCCAGAGGGACTGAGGTATGTAGCCCAAGTCAACAGCTGGCAAATGAGAGATATAGGACCCGTCTATTTCTACCCGACCTGGCAGGTGCAGAAATCCCACAAACCCCTGCAGACACTCCTCTGTCCAGGCCCACTTGGCAGTAGGTGCTGAGGCGGTTTAGGTGTGAAGTCAGCCCAGCCTGCTTGGGTGTAACATCAAAGCATTCCGCACTGGCGTCTTTACCATGCAGGAGTCCTGGACCTAGTACTGCCAGCCCCTGGCTCAGGCGGCGTTCCAGGTTGAGTCCGTTTTCCAAAAGTAGGGTCTACCCCCAGCGGACTCCTCTCACTTCAGCCCTGTGGTTAACTGACTACAAGCCAAGCCCTGACCCCCCCAGAGTCTGCCTGTGTCCACCCCCTTTACCGCGTAGCTTGGCAGCTCCCGCTACAGGGAAGTGAAATCTATGGGACGGCTGGGGGGCTCCATCGGTTAAGCATCTGCCTTCAGCTGAGGTCATGATCCCAAGGTCCTGAGATGGAGTCCACATCGGGCTCCATGCTCAGCGGGCGGTCTGCTTCTCCCTCTGCCTCCTGCTTCCCCTGCTTGTTCTCTCTCTCTCTCTGATAATAAAATAAATAAAATCTTTAAAAAAAAAAGTAATCTATGTTCCATCTCTCAAAACTGGGATGGCCTTGTGAGTTGTTTTGGTCAACGGAATGCAGCAAGAGTAATGTGGGGTGGGCTTTCCAGCCAGGCCTCAAAATTCTAGCCAGGTGGGAGGTGAGGGGCCATGTGGAAAGAGGAGGGAGCCCTGAGTAAGCCTGGGTCAATCTCCCCTTGCCCATGGCAGCTGACCCCTGCGAGTGAGCCCAGAAGACATTAGCAGAACTGCCTACAGGAGCCACACCTGAGCGCAGATGCATGCATGAGCCCTCTGAGGCCAAAAAAAAGTACAGCTGACCTCTAAACCCATTAACAGCAGTTAGCACTTACTGCCTTAGGATACTGAGTTTGGGAGAGGTTTGTTACACATTAATGGCAAACTGATACAATCCCCATAGACACAATGGGGCCGCTCAGATCTGACTGAGGTCTCCACATCCCTTTGGACTTCACTGAACACCTGGTCAGTTTCCTTCTTCATCACGGGCCACACCACGCCCCGAATCTATTCACTCTCTCTCCTAGGCTCCCAGAGGAGGTCCTGGCCTAGATACTGGTTGCTCCCAACCAAGTAATAATTCTAAACCCAAGGTTGCCATCAGTAGGGCCCATGAAAGAGCAGAGGGGAAGTCCTAGCCTGCAAGGGATCACCATCCACCTGAAAAAGGAAGATTCACATCTGAAAACAATCAGCAAGTAATTGTCCCAGTACTGCCTGATACACATATCAGCCATTGTCAGATGGAAAGTAACTGCTTATCAGTCTGTCCCAGGCACCAAGCTGGGAGACCCACAAGGGCAGGACCAACTCCAGCTTCTCCATGGATCCCCAACAGCTAAGCTCTGCCTAGACCAGAGCAAGTACACGTATACATGTGCCCCAGGAATGAATGGTACAAGGCAAGAGGCTCAAGTGTTAATCCAGCGGTTCAGCCTCATGGGAATCCGGAAACTCAGCAGGTGGTCGGCATGTACTGAGGGTCAAAGATGAATGAAGGAATGACAGATGCTGGCGAGGATGCGGAGAAAGGGGAACCATCTTACAATGTTGGTGGGAATGCAAGCTGGTACAGCCACTCTGGAAAACAGCATGGAGGTTCCTCAAAGAGTAGAAAATAGAGCTACCCTTCAACCCAGCAATCACACTACTGGGTATTTACCCTAAAGATATGAATGTAGTGATCCAAAGGGGACGTGTACCCAAATGTTTATGGCAGCAATGTCCACAATAGCCAAACTATGGAAAGAACCTAAATGTCCATCAACAGATAAATGGATAAAGAAGTGGTTCCATTTCAAATGGAATACTATGCAGCCATCAAAAGAAATGAAATCTTGCCATTTGCGATGACCTGGGTGGAACTAGAGGGTATTACGCTGAGTGAAATAAGTCAATCAGAGAAAGACAACTATCACATGATCTCCCTGATATGAGGAAGTGGAGATGCAATGTGGGGGGTTTGGGGAGTAGGAAAGGAATAAATGAAACAAGATGGGATAGGGTGGGAGACAAACATAAGAGACTCTTAATCTCACAAAACAAACTGAGGGTTGCGGGGGTGGGGGGTGTAGGGAGAGGGTGGTGGGGTTATGGACATTGGGTAAGGCATGTGCTATGGTGAATGTTGTGAAGTATAAACTGAGTAATTCACAGACCTGTTACCCTGGAGCTAATAATACATTATATGTTAATAAAAAAGAATTTAAAATTTAAAAAAAAGATGAATGAAAGCCTGAGTGCCTCACACATGACAGATATTTGCTGCATATCCGTCTGTGTGAATAGCTATGGGAAGAGTAGCAGTGAATGTCCTGTCCTTCCCTGACCATAGGCCCCCCAGGCCCAAGCTCATTATTCTCATTGTCTCCATTTTCTCACTATGAAGAAGACTTTAATCAGAGGATTTCCATGAGAATCAGAAGTGATCCTTGGTTCCTCCAGAGAACAAGCAATAATCAAGGGGGCAGCTCCCAGCCCCAAGTGGTTCCAAACCCCGACAGGAGCATCTTCGTGGAGGTGAGAGGAATAAACCTATAAGCTACAAACAGCCCGCTCTGAGGAAGGGGAGCCACAGCCAGAGTCCAGCAGACAGGCGCTCGCCAAAACCTCATGGCAGGGCCAGAGTGCACACAGAGCCTGTGATAAGAAAGCTGACCTTGGTCACCCACTAAGCTCCTGAAAGGTGCCGGCATCTGTCTTCTATATTGGTTCCCGTCTGTTATTTTCCACCTTTCACTCTGTGTGCTTCTCATTGACTTTTTTCACAGTCCACGGTGTTTTCCCATTACTTGTTTCACAGCGCTGCCCGAGGGCTCTAGCCCGTGACCCCAGTGACGCTGGCTGAATAAGGCAATGCATGCCGGCCTCCGTCCCCAGCTGTGTGAGACTGCTGTGGTCTGGAAGGCAGCTGGCCGGCGAGCCTCACTGGAGCCCAGCCCGGGAAGGGAGCCCCAAGCTCCCAGTTTTTCCACCAGCTTTGAAATCAGGTAGGACAGTGTTTGAACCTCAGCTCTGCCGTCCACCCCACTGTGTAAACTGCACAATTCAACCTCCTTGACTCAATTTCCTTATTGGAAAGACGGAGACGGTAGCACCCGTATCACTGAGTTTAAGAATTAAAGCTCTGGTTTTATGAGCACTTCTTAGGTGCCCAGGATTGTTCTAAATATTTTCATTGTTTTAAGAGTTTAATTCCTGTAATGTCGACTCTTAGAGCTCCCATTTTTCAGATGGAGAAAGTGAGGCAGAGAATAGTTACTTTACCCAGGAGAACATGCAGCTAGCCAAGGAGCTGTACTCAGGTGGTGCAAACTAACCCCTCTTTATACACCACGGCCCCCGGATCAGGATTCAAAGAGTTAAGATACGCAAGGAGCATGGCCTGTGTCCAGCACACAGTAGGTAACCTAAAAATAGTAGTTATTACCCAAGTCCTAAGGCACGTGGTAAAAAACAAAGCACCGGAATCCAGCTTCTCAATCCATGAAGGAGTGATAGGAGACCAAAGACAAAGATTACAATGACCCAGAGAGCCGACTTCCAGAGCAGTGGGTCTCAGCTAAGGGTGATGGGTGATTTTCACACCCCAGAGGACATTTGGCAACATCTGGGGATATTTTGGCTGTCACAACTAGGGTGGAAATATTCCTGGTATCTAATGTGGATAGGCCAATTATTTTCCTAATCATCTTATAACACACAAGATAACCACCCCCCAATTGCTACCACACACACACACACACACACACACACACACACACAATTATCTGGCCCCAAATGTCAGTCATATCAAGATTAGAAAATTGTCTTCAAACACTGAGTTTGGACCATGTTCACTGATGTAGGTTAATTGCTCAGAACCCACCTCACATGGAGTAGCCACATATAAATACTTATTAGACAAATGCACACATAAATGAATTAATGGATATATTTCCTCGTTCTAAAATGTTGCCAGTTGAACATCATACCATCAGTTTCACAGCGGTTGTCCAGAGGGGAAAGAAAGCACTACGTTCACTGTGAGACACACCCCGAGTCAGAAATGTTAAAATGCGTGTGCATGAGTGTGCTTCTTAGCACTGAGTAAACAGAGAATAACCCTCACATTTAATAATACTGTGATCAGGGACACCTGGGTGGCTCAGTGGGTTAAGCCACTGCCTTCAGCTCAGGTCATGATCTCAGGGTCCTGGGATTGAGCCCCACATCAGGCTATCTGCTCAGCAGGGAGCCTGCTTCCTTCTCTCTCTGCCTGCCTCTCTGCTACTTGTGATCTCTCTCTGTCAAATAAATAAATAAAATCTTTAAAAAATAATCATAATAATACTGTGATCAAAGAAGAGGCAATCCTTCCAGTTCTGGTGGAGAGAGCCACCAGAATATGGCCTGAGATCCCATTAGGGTCTTTCTCACCCTCCCAACAGCACACAGAGTATCAGGATGGCAAGGAGATGTTATCTTGAGCCTTAAGAGATAAGGTGAGTGCTGGGTTGAGAAGGATTATGAGAATGTCTCAGTTCAGCAGGATAGACACCCGTGATTGATTAGTGATATCTGCGCAGATATGGGAAGGGGATGATTCAGACATGACACAAACCAGCTGTCCAAAGAAACTCACTATAGTCAAAGGACAGTGGACTTTGCATCACACTAGATTTGAACCTCCACTCAACCATGAAGAGCTATTTCTTTGGGTGGATCAGTCCACTTTTCTGAAACCCCATCTATCCTCCTAAAAATGTCTACAATACATCTTAGTTCCATTACATGGTTGTTTTGATGAGCTCTGTTGAGTATAATGAAAATGCTAATTATTACAATGAGATTAGAATGAGACCATTTATTCTACTGTTTATTAATCTCAAGTTCCAAGTTAATATCTAGGAGCTTTCTGTTTTCTATATTTAAAAATATAACACCAACATCATTCTAGATGCCTCCTCATGGGCCATTAGTTAACAGTGTGGTGTGTGGTACAGCAGTTTGGGAGACATGCCTATGTTGTTGAGTTTATACTATTTGAATGAAGAGTTTTAAACCATCCTTTGTACTAGTCTCTGTCCTTTTTTAATCAACATATCAGGATGGGCATAGCTTCTATATTAGGAAATTGACTATAGAATGAATCAGTGGTCTAATAAATGTCCTTTTGGGGATAAAAGACCATCTGTCCACAGATAAAGGAAGATGCACTAAAGAGCTATCCTAACTAGCCTCTCCATGGGCCCTAGCAGGTCATGCCTCCCACTATTCAAACTCTTGCATAATCCTTGCCCTTGAACCTAGGCTGGTCTGGTGATTTTAGCCCACAGACTATGAAGAAAGTGATTCTGCCTGATTTCTGAGGCTGAGTCAGAAGAAATCTGTGAATTCCTCCTTGGCTTCTTAGAACACTCATTCTTATGGAACCAGATTCCACGTAAGCAATTTGATGACCATCATGCTGCCATGGTGTGAGGAAGACCACGTCTCTACACGTCTCTACATGAAGAGAGAAGCCCATCCATCCCCAGATGTTCTCTCCATCCCAACCAAAGCACCGGAAGTGGGTAATGACACCTTGTATGTTTAGCTCAGTTGAGTCTTCAATGACTCCACCCCAGCTGCCGTGTGACTTTGACCATGTCAAAGACCAGACCAGAAACACCCAGTTGGGACTTGCTGATCCACAGAATCAGGAGAGGTAATAAAAAAGTTATCATTTTAAGTCACTAGGTTTTGGGGTAATTTGTTACTCGGTAGAAGATATCTAAAACAAGAACCGTGGGGGTTGTCACAGATAGGAGAAAGTCTGCCAAGATAAACTACTTATCTTTTTGCCTGGAGTAGGTCACATTATGAGGTACTGAGGCTTAGGTCTTCAATATATCTTTGGAGGTGGAAGGGAAACAATTTAACCCATAACAGTAGATATTTAGAAAAATTTTTTGCCTGGAGTATAATGTCCATGCAGGTTATTAATAGGTGATAAATCTAGAAAGTTAAGTATCTGAGCCAGGAAGTATGTGTCTGACAGCATGCTAAGGACGTTAGATGTTATGGTCAGAGAAATACAGAAAAGTCATGTGATCAGACCTGGCTTTGGAATGGAAAATCATGCCAGCAACAAAAATTGGGTTAATTCAAGATAGGAAGCTGAGGCCGGTACCAGGGAAGAGGCTATTTCAAAAGTCAAGGTGAACCTCACACAGTACATAAAAATTAATTTGGCACAGTCCATAAACCAAAATGTGAAAGGTAAAGCAATGAAGCTTCTAGAAGAAAACATAGGAGAATATGTTCATGACCTTTGGGTAGACAAAGATTTCTTAAACATGCCACAAAAAGCACTAGCCATAAAAGAAAAGATTGATAAATGGGACTTCATTAAAATGAAGAACTTCTGTTCATCAAAAGACACCATTAAGAGAGTGATAAAACAAGGCAGGCACTGGGAATTGATACCTGCAGCATTTATATGGAAAAGGACTCCTACCCAGAATATACAAATAACTCCTTCAAATCGAAGACTGACAACACGATGTAAAAAAATGGACCAAATACACACACACACGCACACACACACACAAGTGTAGCACTAGCAAGTGTTGGTGAAGATATGGAGTAACTAGAGTTCTCCTCCATCCTTGGTCGAGTATCAATGGTTTCAATTATTTTAGAAACGTAGATATCTTACAGTCTGGAAATTCTACTCCTAGCTTTGTCCCTAAGAGAAAGGAAAATCTGTTTCCCCGAAAGATATGTGCAAGAATATTCATAATTTTATGCACAAAACCAGTATATGTAGCGGGAATAGATATTTATCTATTAGATATAAGTACCTTGTATCTATCTATCTACCTATCTATGCTACAGACTGAATGTTTCCATCCCTCTGAAATTCATCTCCTGAAATCTAATCTCCAGTGAAATGGTATGGGGAGGTGGGAACTTTAGGGCTGATCAGGTCATGAAGGTAGAGCTCTCGTGAATGGGACTGGTGCTCTTATAAAAAGAGACCCCAGGGAGCTCACTTATCTTCTACCTTGTGAGCACACAGCGCGAAGACAGCTGTCTGTGAACCAGGGCGTGGTCCTTCCCCAGACAATGAAACTGCCAGCCCTTGATCTCCCACTTCCGGCCTCCAGAACTGTGAGAAATAATTTCTGTTGTCCCTAAGCTATGGTCCCTGTGCTATTTTGTTACGGCAGCTGGAAAGAACTAAGAGAGCAGAATACTTCTTAGTAATGAAAAAGAATCTACCGCTCAATACAACAAACTTAATTTTCTCACGGACGTCGTGGTGAGAAGAAGGCTATATCTAGACTCAAAGAGTGCATGCTGTATAATTCCGTTTACAAAACATTTGAGAGCAGGTGGAGGTGATCTTGACAGGAGTTGGGGTCCGTGTGCCCCTGCACACCCACTGAGTGGGCACCAGGGAGCTGTTGGGTGCTGGACATTTCTGCCTTGATCTCGAGATTACACAGGTGTAAACACATATAAATCTTCACTGAGGGAACCCCGGATCCTACGTTCTGTACCCCATGCAAATAATACAGCCGTGGCAGAGGGAGAAAGCGCAGGTGAGTCCAGGAGGGCAGGACTGGGCATGCGCAGCAGCATAGACAGGCGCGCTCCTGACTGCTGCTGGGGACAGGAGCAGAGCATGGCCCTGCACCAAGGAGATGGAAAGCAGCGAAGAGGAGGGAAGACTCAAAGGCATCCCTTAGTCCTAACTGTGAGTGTGCAGGAGGGCAGGGAGGGGACAGGAGGGTCAGAAGGAAGCAGGACCTTCATCCGGGCCCTCAGTGATGGGCTGATCTTTGTTGGGATGTCCCGGCACACCCACTGCAGGGAGGCCATCTTTTTGCCTGTTAAAATCTTCCCAGCTTTTTGTGATAAGAGCCCGAAGTTTAAAAAAAAAATAAAATTTTAAAAAATCACAGTGTCTGTTTGGCAGAGAGGTGACAGAGAAGGCCCCGGAGTAGAAAAATAGCTACTCTCGTCAAATCGTCCTCCCAGACAGGAAAAAAGTGGGCGCAGGGGAGGTGGGGCGCGGCTGTATGGAAAATGCACAATGCTGCAATCTTTCAGCAGAAACGCTCTCCGCATCTGAAACCCACTTTATCACAACTGTCAAAACAGACTCAGGCAGTACATAATTTATGACCCTGGGGTGGCAGCTGGGGGGAAGAAGCCTAAAAGATTGGTTTATTTTTCTTATTAATATTTATTGGCTAAGAAACAGCCCTGCCCCCACTAGACCAGAATATGGGCTTAATTTGAAGCAGACACATTTGATTTGTGTTCTGGAGCCTCCATGGCTGGTCCTCAGGGCTGGCTGGAGCAGAGACAGGTGGGTGACGCCTCTTTCCCTCACTCACCATGGTGGTGGGGACTGAGAATCCAGAGAGACAGAAGACATGGGCCCTGCTGATGGCGCTTGCCCACAACAGGGGCACAGACAAGTGGAGTTCAGAGCCCCAGGCAGGCAGGAAATGAAAGCCACCGGCAGAGTGCCCAAGCCAGGCTGGGCTGCAGAAGATGGGGACACTGTGGCTGAGCTACATGTTGAAGGCCTGGTGGGACTTCACTGAGATATGGAGGAAGGGGGACCCAGGCAGAGGGAACAGCACGTGCAAAGATCAGGTGGCATTGACAAATGGCCCTTTTCTGGAGAACTGTCTCCCTTTAGGAACATTAAATAAATATATCATAAAAAATTTTAAAACAGCTTCTACCATTGATATTGGGGGGGAAAGAGGAAGGAAGCAGACCAGAAGAACTGTTAATGCTGTTAGCTACTTTCTAGAGAGGCCAGAGTACAGGCGAGGTGTGGAGAGGGTTTGGACAACCATGTCTGCAGGGCACCTCTGTGAGATGGGACAGGGGCAGGGTGGGCTGGGTCAGGGGCTACTGCCAGTGCCTAGTGACATAGAAGGGACATTGGCAACATCTGGGCTGGAGATGAGGCCTGCAAACTGTCGGGGTCTGTACCTACACAAAGTGGGGTACATCACCCCCTGCAGGACCTCGCCTAGGCCCTCACAGGTGGTGAGAGCAGGGTTCCTGACCTGACAGGGGTTCCTGTCACAGCCCAACATAGGGGAGGAAAAGAAGTCCCGACAGGGAGATCCTGCCCAGGTACACCCTGCAGAGTCCAGCCTAACTCCAGGCCCCTGACTCCAAATCCGGCATTGGCCCCGAACACCTCCTCTGCCCCCGCTCAGGCCCCCACTGGGACCATAAACCTTGGCCTTGCAGAGAGAAGGAAGGGTGGAGGAAAGGAGGGTCAGTGGGGGAAGAGGGCGTCGAAGGGAGGGGAGGACTGGGCTGGGGGTCGTCCAGGCTCCACCCCACCCGGCGACCTCAACTCCACGAGGCTGTGTCCAAATCTGAAAAAGACAATCATGCCCGTTTCATCAGATGTTCGTGGACTTAAGAGAAGTCATAGTAGCAAATGCGACGGAGCACTTCTCATGTGTCAGGCATCGGGCAGGACCCTTTTGGTCTTACTTATTTACCCTCTGGACGATTCTGTGAAGCAGACGTTGTGCCCGTTTCCCAGACGAGGAGATAAGGCCCTGAGTGGCTACAGCCACTTGCCCGAAGCTGCTGGTCTGGAGTCTAGACCCTAATGTTCACATGTTCCCTCTCTTTAAAAAAGTAGAGGAGAGGGGCGCCTGGGTGTCTCCGCCAGTTAAGCATCTGATTCTAGATTTCAGCTCAGGTCATGGTCTCGGGGTCCTGGGACGGAGCCCTGCATCAGGCTCCGTGCCCAGTGAGGAATCTGCTTGACTTTCTTTCTTTCCTGCCCCTCCCCCACTTACTCTCTCTCTCAAATAAAATTTTAAAAAATGAAAAATAAGAAGAGGAGAAAATCAAACCAGTCCAGACCAAAAGAAAAAAAGAGAGAGAGAGAGAAGGGGAGAAGCCTGCCCCCCACGAGAGAGCCCCGGCCCCACAAACCCACAGCTAGAATCCTCTAAGAAAGAATCGTCTTTCTTAGCTCTTTCCCTCTCGACTCAGTCTACTTTCCTTTGCCTTTTTCATTTTTTTCTTCGCCAAGGAGTCAAGATGGCTAGAGGGAAGGCTTCTGTTTTTAGGTGTGGTTTTTGAGAAGAGCTTTTAGGCCATTGTTTCAGCAATCTTTTCTGGGAAAACTCACTCACAGAGAGAAGTCTTTCTTTGGAGTTAGAAAATTGTGGGAGGGTAATGGATTCTGATCTTATCAGCTTCCCGCCAAGGCCTCTCATCCCCCAAGCCTTCACACAAATGTCTCCCCACCCAGCCCCCAGGACTGTGCGGTGGCCACCAGGCTAACAGGATGTCTTTCCTGGTGGAAAACCGCAGAGGAAGATCCCAAAAGAAGTAGTGATGGATTTGGATCAGGACTGGCGTGCCAACGGGAGAGAGGGACAGGGGGAGATGAGGAGGCTGTGTGGTGCCCATTCCCACTCTGGTAGGTTGAACAGTGTCCTGAGAAGACGTATGTCCTCATCCTGACCCCAGGTAACTGTGAAGTCACCTTATGGGGCAATAAGATCTTTGTAGATGTACTTGAGTTAAGGATCCTGAGATGAGATCCTCCGGAGTTTAGGTGGCCTGTGACTTGTCCTCAGGGAGAAAGGAGAGGGAGCTGAGACCCCAAAAGACAACGTGGGGAGGCCGTGTGAGTTGGAGGCAGAGATCAGGGCCTCGCATCCACAGGCTGAAGAAGCCTGAGAACCACCAGCAGCCACCGGAGGCCAGAGAGGCACTCATGATGGTCCCTCATGGCCTCCAGAAGGAACCGACCGCACTGACATCTCGATCCTGGACTGTTGACTTCCAGAACTGCAGGAGACTGCATTCTTGTTGTTGGAAGCCTCCTAGTTTGTGCTGGTTTGTTCCATCAGCCACGAGGAACCAGTACACGCAGCAAGGGCCAGCGCCGCGAGGATGTCCCATCTGCCACCGGTGACTCCCTGGCTCCCTCACAGCCAGAGGAGAGGGTGAGGCTGTTTGAGCAGTTAGAACTAAATGTCACTGCTCCGTGGCTGCGCCTCATAACTGTGAGCACGGCACCCCATCTCCCCGTTACGTCCAGGGGCCCAGGCCTGCCAGCCACGCCCCCCTTCCGGCTCACAGGTGCTGCTGGCAAACAGCCAGGCTGGGCCAGGCCTCACTGAGGTGAGGCAGCCCACCCAGCCCCTCAGTCTCCCCTGCCCCAGAGCTGCAAGCCTCCCTCCAGGTCTGTGCAGGCCGCTCCGGAGTCCATGAGGAAAGTTCCAGGGACCGCGCTTCCCGCAGGACACAGCTGCGGTCCACAGCAGCAGGGAGACCCCATTGGGGGTTTGACTCCCAGATCAGGCTTCGGTGCAAACCCCCACACCCCCCACCACTTCCCCAGGTGAGCTAGCTTTAGCAAACCGACGCCGGAAGGGTACAGCGCTCCTGGATCGGACAAACGTGCAGACGCTGAATCTCAGCTTCCGCCCATCGAGGGTCCCAAGGGCACAGGCTCCGCCTCTCGGCCCCTCGTCAGCACCCTGAGAGGCGGGCAAGCTGTCATCGGCCTATGTCAGTGGAAGACGGTCTTTGATTTGTTTCTTTTTTCCCTGTTTCATAAGGAGAATGTGCTTTAGCTCAGGCCCCCGATGTCTGCAGATGCCGTCCCTCTGCCTGGGGTGCCCTTCCTCTCTAGCCCCCCAAAGCCCCCTGAAACCCCCGGCCCTTCAGCGTGCTGCTCAGACACCAGCCTCGCTTCTGGGCTCTTCCCGCTTCCTGTTGGCAGAGGAGCTCAGCTCAGTGAGGCCAACGGCCTGGGCCAGATGCACACAGGCAGACCTGGCAGGCGAAGGCCAGAATGCAAGGCCCGCGGGCTGGGCTCTGCCCTCGCAGCGCTCAGGCTCTGGTGTGGCAGGAGAAGGAGGCAGGCAAGAGCACTCCGGCAAGTTTCAGGCCACTTGTCAGAAGTGTGACCGCTGCAGGGTCCAGGCCCCCCAGGGGCTGTGTTGAGTGGCCTCAGGGCAGCCGGTAACACCAACCCACCCACCCACCCATCAGAAGCCTGGGGGGAGCCCTGACGGGGCCCCAGAGCAAGAGGTGGCAAATTAAGGCCAGTGGTCCAAATCTGCTCACTTGCAAATAAAGTTTTATTGGGACACTGCCAGATGCACTCACTTGCACATCGTCTCTGGCTGCTTTCCTGCTCCTGTGGCTGCGCTGAGGGGCTGCAGCAGAGATCGACCTCGGCCCACAGAGCCTGAAGTGTTTGCTGCCTGGCCCTTTACAGGAAAGCGTTTGCAAACCTGTTCTGAGTAAGAGCGAACACCTCTCCTGTTCATTCCTCCTTCTGCCTCCAGCCTGGCTCCCCGTCAAGGTTCCTTGGGGTGTTCCAGCCCAGGACGTGGGTGATGGCGGCCCTCTCATGTGCCCTTGGATCCCTCCTGCCTGAGGCAAGATGCACTGAGCCCCCTTGGGTGGAGATATGTCCTTGGTTTGGTTCTGCATTTTGGTTGGTTGTCTCTGGCATGTTTGCACACCCCTTGCCACGACTTGGCACATCGCACTGTTATCCCCAGGGGCTGAGGGGGAGCTCGGCTGTCCCCTTCCTTGGAAAGGTTTGGGCAACACCTAGCTACTCTCACTCCCTCAGGCCCTTGTACCTGCTACTCCCTATATGTGATGGTTAATTTACTGGGCCAACCTGATGGGCCACCATGTCCAGATTAAACATTATTTCTAAGGGCATCTGTGAGGGTGTTTCCAGAGGAGATCAGCATTTGAATCCGTGGAGTTCACTGCTTCCCCCCAGCAGTATGGGCCGGCACCTTCCTGTCCCTGGAGAGCCTCCAGAGAACAAAAGGCAGAGGAAGGAGGAATTCACTCCTCTTTTCTGCCTCATTACTGGAGCTCATCTCGTCTTCTCCAGTCCTCAGCCTGGGATTTATCCTGTCAACCTCCTGAATCTCAGGACTTCAGACTGAGCCTGGATTATGCCACCTGCTAACTGCGTCCCCAGCTTGCAGGTGTCAGATCATGGGACCTCTCAGCCTCCATAACCGAGCAAGCCAATTCCTCATGATAAACCTGTGAGTGTGTCCTTGGGTGTGTCTGTGTGTCTGTGTGTGTGGGTGTTGCCTGTTGGTTGTTTCTCTGGAGAACGGCGACTAATATGCCATGGTGCCTTGAGATGGAAGTTAGCAAAGGATCGGAACAATGTTCAAAAAGAAGTGGTGAGGAGGACCCTTGAGGGAACACGGAAGAGAAAAGAAGTCAAACCATGGGCAAAGTCATGGCCAATCGGCCATGGCCTTGACTTGGATCATTGGCCCCAGCCCTGAACCACCCTTCAACAACTCCTGCCTTCTTTTCTGGCTCCCTGACAAAGACTGAGCCGGAGGGACAGAGAGTGTAGGAGTTGGGACCACTGAGTACAGACCATGAGCTCTTGGAGCTGGGGAGGGGGTGTTCCCTGGAGGCTATTTGGTCTGAAATTGAGCCAAGGTGCCAGGAGATATCAGGTGTCAAGACAGGATTGGAAGTGTGTTATAGTGGGGGCCTGCCATCCTGTGTCCAAGCACAGACGTCCCCCTCACTGGGGTGCAGGGGTGGCCATAGGACATAGCCCACTTTGCTCCAAGATTCAAATGTTCTCATCACCTACTCCCTGGAAGATCAGAAACTCAGACCAGGCATCCTCTTGCAGAAAGTACTCAGTCCACCAGGAGGTAACTCATCACAAAGTAAGAAGTCTAGAAGAAACCAGAGACCTCAGGAGTGGATCCTTCATACAGCGCCATCCTGGAAGAGGGGTCTCAGAAAATGGTCTCAGTTGCTGGAAACCCAGGCTGGGTAGACACCAGCCCAGTGCCCAGCAGCTCACGTGTCTTCCTCTCCCAAGTTCCCTTCTCTGCGCCCCTGTCTCTCCTTCCACCTCCTCCACCAGTGTTGCTGACACCCTCTGGGGCCTCTGGGGCCTGAAGTCCTCTAGGAGGGGATGCACCTGTTGGCCAGGTCACCTGCTAGGACACTGGTTCCCTTTGATCAGCTCATGGGTGGCCGAATTAATTAAGGTCAGATCCAATCCGTAACACCCAGCATAGGTAGGTCACACTGACATGAAGAAAAGGTGTCTTACACCTGCGACTGCTTTTCTCAGAAGGGAGTGGGATGATGGCATCACCTTGAGGCAACACGACCTCATCATACAGTGATTATTCATTCATTCATTTTGTATGTATTTATTGACACCGATTATGTGCCAGTAATTGTGTTCAGGAGCTGGAGGTGGGCAAACAGGACACATGGAGAGCCCAAGGAACTCATGGACTCATGAGGGAAATGAACAGGTAATAAGGCAGCCCCTACCCATAAGACCACAGCCTGACAATATCGTCATTGTGGTTTTAATTTCCCCAAAAGTCAACCAGAAACAAGGACTTGGGCATACAAATTTGATTTGTGAAATGTTCCCAAGAAGCAGAAAGAGGAGAGGGGGCAGGGCAGGCAAGGACAGGGTAACATGGGGCTGCCTGTGGGCGGGCCCCGCAGATGAACAGTGTGGCGCTGCCTCCTCCTGAAGTCAGCCACGGGTAACAGATGGGGGACTGAGCGTCACCCACACAGCACCCCACAGCGTGGACACCCAAGCGATGGAGTCTGCTGCACTTCCCCGATGTGCCTGCTCTTTGCTGAGTCTGGAAGAGGTCGGGGGGGAAACTGATGGGGTTGTTGCCACCAGAGCAGGTTCCCTGAGTGGTCCACCAGGCGTCCCTGAACTCAGATGTGCACGGACACTGGGGAATTTGTGACATGTGCCCGAGGAGTCGCAGCAGGTGCTCTGCAGGCAAAGATGGGAGTCAGTGAGAGAGGATGACTGATGGGGCTCCCCACCCAGCTGGGGACCAGCAAACAGGTGCCTGAGGAAGGGGGCGGGGCATATCTGAAGGAGATGGACAGGGAAGAAATGGCAGGAGAATCACAGGATGGGAGAGGGGCAGCGGGGGACATGAGCCAGACTGTGGGGTGCTGTGTGTAAGACAGACAGAGAGAGGGAAGCTGGGGGGACAGGGAGCTAGTAGGGTGGAGAAGGGGATAAATCTGCATAAAGGATTTAAAGGGAATTAAAAGGAGGAACAGGAACACATGACTATTGTCTTTGAAAGCTCAGATCCTCGGGCTCTAGGCTTTCCCTCCCCCTACCCCACCCCATTCCCTTCTTCTTTTTCCTCCCTTCCTCCCTCCCTCCCACCTTCCTTCCTTCCTTCCTTCCTTCTGTGGCTCCACCAAAGACAATCAGCACTTGTGTGTTTTATAAAAGTTTTGAAAGACACGCTTTGCCACAGCACTCTGTTCATTTTTCCCGAGACCACAAGGTCAATGGGTGGATAGCCTCCGTGAAGATGTGTGAGGAGGGACAGACAGACGTTCAGACTTCACCCTGCATGACCAGCTCCCACGGGGCCCAGAACAGCATGCCCAGGCTGCATAGACAAGAGGGGGCTGCAGAGGTCCGGGAGACCCACCAAGGGAGTGGGTGCCGCACTGACGAGAACCCCCCACCCATGCTCTCTGATCTGTAGCGAGACAGCAGGGAAGCAGGTAGTCTGAGAGAGTCCCTGGAAAATCCCGGCTCGTCCAGCAGCTTCCACTGGTCTGCAGTGGTCCTGGCTCATGTCTCTGCGCTTTTATCCATAAATACAAGGGTACTACAGATACAAATGACTTCACATTTTGCTGACCCTCAAGTCCAAAGTAAATCATTTTCTTGCTTAACAATGGTCACCAGAGAAGGAAACTATAGAGGGTAAAATATAAAAATATATTTTTATACCCTACAGGCAGGTTAAAACTGAGGTAGAACAAAGGAAAATGCAGCTCCTGTGTATAAAAAGCCAAAACAAATTAAAGCAATAAATCTGGAACAATGACAGAAGGCGACTTAATAAGACGTTCCAACAAAGGTACACTTTGAACAAAGGCGCACGCATGCATCGCCGCTGCTGCCCGCTAACCTCAGCACTATGAGCACCCCTACTGCAGAAGGGCAAAGGGATGCGATGAAAAGTGTGATGAGAATTAGGGCGGTTGGAATGTTCCTCTTGATTTTCCTGATAGTCTTATTCTGTCCAAGCCCTGGGACAATACACAAGTCCATTTTCTGACCTGTAAAGGGGGAACAAGAATGACTGCTTTGTGACTGTACTGGGAGAGTTGAGAAATAAACTTGAAGCCCCATAGGAAAAGTATAAAACCTCTATAAATATCAAGTGTCTTCATCAATATCATAATCGTTTTTATCAGAACCGAAATCTGATAAGAGCAATAATAATATAATAGCTGTTAACATTTACTAACCCATTTCTCTAAAGAATAGAAAACTCCATTTTATGGGTAAAGATAACAAGGGTCATAAATATTGTATTTTGTCAGGATTGAGACCACCATACACAGTTGCACACGTTGTGCACTGCACAGCTCTAAGGACGCCCTTTATGTTAATCGTCGTGGCAGTTTAGGACACTTTTTCAGCAGAGGGCAGTGAGAAGTCTTGAGGAACAGGCAGCATTTTGTTATTATCAAAAAGGTGCAGCAAAAGGACTGGTTAAGAGTTCAATTTAATTCTGTCTGACCAAAAAATGCATGTTCTTCCAGTGGATTTGAAATTTGAAAAAGAAAGTGTGATCTTTTCCCAAACTAAACGGTATAGATTCTCAATAACTTAAAATCCTCCCTGTCCTGCCCCTTCTTTCCTCACTGCCCTCCCCCCACCCCAGCTGTTCCCCAGTTAAGGATGTCCTTGGCAGCACCCTGGATTGCTGGGACTAGGGAGAAAGGTCTGGGTCCTCCCTGCCCACCACCCCAACATGGATGGGAGGACAAAAATGAGCCACTTGGGTGGAGCGTGGAGGACAGTCATGTGTGAACTGCAACCAGGGGATCTTCAGTTGATAACATGGAGGAGGTGTGTCCAGTTGTGTTCTAAACCCACACTGTGAGGAGAGCCGAACCTCACCCATGCCCCGCTCACCTGCCATGTACCACTGTACCCACAGACAGGACACCCTCTTCTAAATCACAAAAAGGCATCTCAGGGTAGTTGGGAAGGAAGAGGAGGTCGGGGAGGGGAAGGGGAATCCTGTATTCACTTGACAAGCGTGGCTTGGTGAGTAAGAGCCCAGGCTCTGTGGTCAGACTCCCCAGGGCCAAATCCTGTCTCCAACCCCTGCTAACTGACCTTGAAGATACTGACCTCTGTGACTCAGTTTCCCTCTCTTTAAAGTAAGATGAGAACAGTTCCTCCCTTTCCGGATGAGGCTTGCATGAGTTAATGGGAGAGAGAACGTGTGTTCTAGGAGTCAGGCTCATAAGTAAGATGGACCTCAGCTGGCCACAGAAACTGTGATGCTAGCCCAGATACTCAGGGGGGCCTGGGAGCCAATGCCTCAGGACTGAGCTGAGGGCCATGACCTCCCAACCCCAGCCCATGGAGCCTCTTCCTTCCTGCCCCCTGCCTCTCCATGCCCCAGGTTGGCTCCCTGTTCCCATGCTCTGCCCCTCCTCTCCTCGGCCCCCTCCCTCCCTCCTCCTGCTCCTGGATGGCTCCGCCCCCACTCCCATCTCAGCATGGTTTGGGATGCAGAGAAAAACCAGCTCAAATCCTGGAACCTAATCCTGGTCCCACTGTGTTCTAGTTGATCCTCTATGGCACCAGCAGGACTAAGGTCTCCATCCTGGCACATGGGGCAGGCCAGACCCCCATTCGTAAAAGAAGGGGACACATGACAAGAGTGGGGCTGGAAGTCACATTCATTCCTCTTACCTCGGGCAATCCCCCTAGCCTCACCGAGCCTCAGTTCCCTCACCTGGAAAGCAAGCACAGGTCCTAAAGGCGCCCGCCCCAGGGGGCCGTGAGGGTGGGCAAAGCGGAAGGATGGAAAGAATGAGAGCCCTGCCAAGCACAGCGAGTGCTGATCCACGGCTGTGGTCCTTGTCACGCTTGTGGTGCAAACCCTGCCCCACTCCCCAGATCCACTCAGCGGTCTTGGTGGCTTCTCACGGGGCCAGTTTCACCTCTACAGATGATTCCAAGTCCTCCTATAGAGCTGACTCAGCCATATTTTAGATGGAGAGAAGATGGTCTTTGCCCTTGCTATCTCACTCTTAGCGGAGAAGCTAAGTCCTAAGGAATTGTGATACAATCAGTCATTATCTCTCCCCTACTGCGTGCACATCTCTGCATAGCCCACACCCCCAGCAAGTAAATGTTTGCTCTTCCACTCCACGGTTCTGTGGGTGGACCGCGGTGGAGCTGGTCTGCACTGGGCTTGGCTGGTGTGGCTCGGGGCTGCAGATCAGATCCCCCTCTGCTCCACACTATAGCTGTCCTCTTCGGGCCAGCAGCTGGCCAGGGCAAGCTCTTCTCCATGGCAGATCACCCACCAATAGAAGACACCAGCCCCGCCGCACAGGCGCACTGGAAGCCTCCGCTCAGGGACCAGCCACTAACACCCGATCCGTCAAGGAAAGGCCCGCAGCTGAGCCCAAAGTCAAGGTGTAGGGAAGTATGTTCGCTGCATCCACAGAGGTCTAGGCAGGGCGGTGGATGTAGAATGTGGGGGTACCAAGACTTGGCACCCATCTCCTACTGGAATCTGGACTTTAATTCTTTCTGGCCACAGTGGAGGTGTGGAAGCAGAGGAATAGAGATCGCGCTGGTTACATTGTAAAGGAGGGATTGCAGGAGGGAGGGTCTGGAAGCAGAAAGACCCCTCGCAGGACACCCTCTGGGAACTTCCAGCCTGACCCTCATGAGTGACAGAGGGATGAAGAGCAGGGATGAATTCGAGAAGCCACTCATACGCCCTAATGCTGTGAGCCAGTCCCAAGTGTTTTCCGATAAATGAAAATAGCTCCCCTAGGTCACTCAATAGCTTCTGCAAGTTAGGTCAGGAGGGGGAAATGATTTTCCTAAGACTCCATTAGCAAGGATCAGAGGACCACCAGGATGAGCTTTTCCTTTGATGTCCCACCAGCATGGCTTTCCTACACTGCAAATGCAAATTATTAGTTGCCATTTGAGAAGTCTTAATTATCTGGGTCCACTGGAAACCGTGTCAGTTATTTGAAACCAAGAGGTCGATAGCTCGGATCGATGCCGAGCCATTAAGGCACAGAGCACTCTGTGGAAACAGCCCCAGCTCCAGAAGAACTTGCGATGCCCGAGGCGCCTTCATTTTCTGAAAAGAACAGAAAACTTTTAAAGTCCGATGGTGTGGTCACCGATGAAGCTGTAACCACAGCTGTCGGGAGGGTACAAAATTAGATTAGTATTTTTCATCGTAGATAGTTGTGAAGTTTTTGCCTTTTATCCCCTAAGGAAACTTATTTATTTTCAAGTTGAGCCCAGCCTGGAGGGGGAGGTAGGAGTCTTCACCTGTCTTCCCTATAACCAAGTCTGATTCCAAAGCAGCTCTGCAGGGAAGAGAGCTGGGCTCGGCTCTGATGCTGGCACAGCTTTGCTGGGTGACTCCTGTACTCGGTTGCATGGGAAGCACCCCCCCTTTGGGTACCCTAACATGGATCCTCTGGAGAGAGACATGAGGCGCTGTCATGGAAAAAGCCCCAGAAAAGTACCAAGTTGCCAGACTGAATATGAGAGACCCACATGGGCAGGCCATGATGCCAAAAAATAAAGAAAAATTTTTGTCACTGGTCATGGGTCATAAATCACTTATTTGCAACATGCAACGTGGATGCTTGGGTTTCAGACACTACATCCTCATTCTAGGGAGCCAAGTGGAAAATGGGTAAAGGCAGGAGCATTTCTAAAAGCCTATCCAACAAATTTCATATATCTTATTAACTGAACTCAGTCATATAGCCAAAGCCAACCACAGGGTCAGGGAGAAATGTAATTTCTCAGCAGGTCATTGTTCCCACTAACGAAATGAGAGGTTTTTTTTTTTTTTTTTTTTTTAACTTATTTTTAAGTATCTCTTCACTCAACGTAGAGCAAGAAGACAGCATTCAGGCCAAGGGGGAGGGGTCTGAGTGCCAAACAAGGTAGCTGGGTTCAGGGCAGTGCTCCAGCCCCATAGCTGGCACCTGGTCCGGTCAGGAGCCAGAACCAACTCGTCTTCCATCCAGTACAGCATTGGGGAAGCTCGAGCACTGAGTTCGGGTGCCATATTAAGGAGAGCAGCATGGATTTATAATTCATTATTTTCAATAAAATGGAGTTCTTTAGATTTTACTTTTTTCCTTTTCTAAATCTTTTTTAAAAAATGTTTTAGTTCCTTCCGTTTTAAAATAAGCCAGCAGGACTTATTTTAAAAGCTAATCACAAGTCCTGCTGGCACTCTCTTCCACGCCTTGGATCTGAGACCCTCCTTCTGTCCCTACTGCTCTGCCGCAGGCTGACCCTCATCTCCTTGTCTCTGGACCATCTCAAATGCCTCCCTGCTTCAGGTATCCCTGCCTCAGTTTCCCTTGCCTCCAGGCCATCCTCCACCAACTGCCAGGAGTGAGGATTCTAGAACTGTGGTGCTGGGTCAAGTAGCCGTGGCCTTCCTGGGAGCTTATTTGAAATGTTGACCCCCACCCCCCCAGCTCTGTATCAGACCTACAGACTGAGGCTTCCCACATACAAGGTACAAGAGGCACTGTGCTAACTTGCACCCAACCACGGTGTGTGTCCTGGACCAGCAACTCTTGGGACCCTGAAACTCAGCCCTCCCACCCACTTCTCCAGACTCATCTTTCCCTCTCACCACTAGAACCTTCCACTCCAAATACGGTGGCCCCAGAAGGCTCTCTAGATAGTCCTACTTGGCTTTAGAGGCTCTGGTAAGGAGATGAAGTGTGCTTACCTGAAGCTCCAACCTCAGTTATCCCATTTTTGGAATGACCAGGCTGAGTGTTCTAAAATGTCTCTCTCCAGGAAAAATTTGTAATTCTACATTATTCACAGAGGAGGTCCCAAGCAAGTAACTTGAGAGTTATCCCAGGTTTTCCTATGGTGACTACAAAATAGCAGCCATTGCTGCCTGTCACTTGGGTGGAAATATGGCCATATGTATGAAATTGATTTACTACCAGAGAAAGGGGCATTAATCCAGCTGCAAATTCTCTCTGCTGGGACACAAGGTGGTAAATTTCAGCTAGCCGGCAGCAGCTCTGATTCAGCATGAAATATAGTGCTTATGTTGTGCGTATGTGTTTTAATAAAGGCAACTCTTTTTCAGACTCTTAATTGACAATCACATTTTCCCATCTAAAAAGCATAGCACATGATGAGATCGTAAAAATGTGAAGCAAAGAAATGCCTTTTCCCTGCCCTTATTGGTACCTCAAACTATGGAGTTCATTGAATAAGACTTTTTGTCTGTAGTCAGGATATTCCAAAATCAAAAGGAAATTAAACCAACCAGAATAATTTATTGGACAACTGTTAAGTGCAAGGTAGCTTTCTAAGAACAAGGAATAATAACCATTATTATTATGACTATCTCCTACTGAATGCCTACCACGCACTCGGAGCCCTCTACAGCTCTCTCCTGTACATTGTTCAATAGACCCGAAAGACAGGCTGTTATTACCCCCCATGCTTCTCTGGATGAGCGGGATGCTCAGGCTGTCTTGTCCAGGGCTGGACAGGTAGATAGCGAGCCACGTGTGAACCCAACGCTGCATGTTCCCCCCTATACCACATAAAAGACACGATTCCCAAGGCTGACACCCCTCACCGTGCTCAGAAGTCAGCACTTCAAACAGCCTCCACTATCCTCAGCAGGACCCTGCCTCCTTGGGGTTCTTGGGAAGGTTCCGTAAGGCCCCCATCCAGCAGTTTCCCGGATTTACTAATCTGAACTAGACCTCACGGCAAATGTCCCCTTAGAACAAGGTCAGTTGCAAAGGGTAATTTTCCTGGCCTTCACACGAAAAGGGTTTTTTCCAGAGAGCAGTCATTTTCGGCCCTGATTGCACGCATTTCGTTAATAGTACTGAGCCCCTACTGGAGGTCAGGGTATGCCCTCAGCGCTGGAGAGGTGATGGTGTGCCTCTCCTGTTTTGGCAAGAAGAGAGGGAGGCAAGACAAGACAGGCAAGTTCATCACCCACACTTTGTACCAGGACCCCTGCCCCACACCCCCACACCGCACCCGCACCCGCATCCCAGCCCAGTGTCCCATGGAGCCAGTCTTCCTGGAGAGCCCGCCCCTGAGACAGGTGGAGGTGGACCGGCCAGCAAGCCCCGCCTCCCAGGGACAGAGGCTGGGAAGGCCGGTCTGCTCATGCTCAGACTCTACGCCTGAGAACGGTCACGTGACTCTGAGCCCAGCCAATGAGTGTGAAGGGGACCCCCCCTTCCGGCAGGATTTCAAACGGATGTTGCTTTTTTGGCTCGGAAGATGGGGGGGCACTGGAAGGAAGTCCGGCAGAGTATGCGTGCGTGTGCGTGCGTGTGCGTGCGTGCGTGTGCGTGCGTGCGTGTGCGTGCGTGTAGCGGAGATTTCACGACTGTCTGAGCCGACAGGGGGGACTGAAGCCGGGTCCCCCATGGCCTCGGGAAGCCGTGTCCTGGGCTGTGCAAGGAAGCGCGTGGCTGTAAAGGCGTGAGCCGCGGGTCGAGCCACGCACGTGCAGGCAGGCGGAGGTGGAAGACGGCCTGGAGAGCACTGGCTGCTTCTCGATCGGAGGGAGCGCCGGGGTGCTCCAGGGGTAGACGGGGCCGTGCGCTCTGCACCCTTCTGCCCGTGTCCGGCCGCGTGCATCGTCTCCGGGGTCCGCAGGCAGCCGCCGCCACCCTGGGCGGAAGCCGGCCCTGCTGTCCCTGCCCCTCACACGTTCGCCAGCCGCTTCAAGGGTTACGAGGAGCGCTGGCAGCCCCAGCCTGAAGTGCCCTCCTTCGGCAGCCCAGGGTGGAATCGAGCAATCCATCAAGGAGGAAACGAGGACACCGAAGTAGGGAATTGAAAATGAAGCTGGGACTGACGAGAAAGTAGATGAAGTATGAAAGGAAGCTCTCTTTTTTATGCATTTATACATGAGAGCATCAAAAACAGCGCGTCTGAGAGGCTGCATTTCCATGCACACAAGTAACTACAGGACTCAGAGTCCGCGGGGGTGGGCCTGCCCCGCCGCTGGGCCCCGCGGAGCCGAGGGCCTGGCGCACCCTCCCACCCAGGGCACCTTCCAGGGGCAGGCGGACAGCTGCTCCGGAAACGCGGGGCTGGCCTGAGCCGCTCAGACTGACAGCGGCCTTGGCTCTCCACTCTCCTGACGGCGGGAAGCGTCTCTCTTCCGCGGAGCTCTGATAGCCCTGGGCTCTGACTCGGCCTCCTTTCCAGCTTCCCCACCGCCGGTAAGCGAACAGGAGGATGGAGGCCAGGTTTCTCTCTGTCGCAGGACTTATAAATACAGATAAGAGTAAAAGAAGAGACTCTCTGGTGTTGGATCGGAATCAGACACATCGCCATAAACATACTGGTTTTCAGTATATGCAGCTAGATCTGGAGATAAACAGAGGTGTCCAGTGAGAGCACCCGCTAGCAGCAGCCTTCTGCCAGGAGCCTCTCACACCGAGCACACCTCTCGCCCACATCTTGGCTTCTAGGCACCATTCTCTTCTAAAGGGAGCCAGGGCTTCTTGAGAAATGGCTATTTCCAAGGCTAAGGCAGGGAATGTACAAGAGGAGCCCACAACACCCTGTGCCAGAAATCAATGTAGTGTTAAACGAGTGATGGAGGGGTGCCTGGGTGGGTCAGTCACTTAAGCGTCTGACACCAGATTCCGGATCAGGTCACGATCTCAGGGTTTTCAGATCAAGTCTTGCATGGGCTCCACACTGAACATGGAGCCTGCTTAAGATTCTCTCTCTCCCTCTGCCCTTCCCCACCCCACTCCCTGAGAGCTCTCCCTGAGCGCTCTCTCTCTAAAAAGAATGACGGAAACATACCCAAAGAATACAGAAGCCAGGGGCGCCTGCGTGGCTCCATGGGTTAAGCTGCTGCCTTCGGCTCAGATCATGATCCCAGGGTCCTGGGATCGAGCCCCTCATCAGGCTCTCTGCTCGGCAGGGAGTCTGCTTCATTCCCGTTGCTCTGCCTGTTGCTCTGCCTACTTGTGATCTCTCCCTGTCAAATAAATAAATAAAATATTTTTTAAAAATACCGAAGCCATCTCGAAGGAACCCACACTGGCCACTTGGAGAAAATAATACATGAAAAGGAAAGTAGCAGGATATAACCTGTAGCCTAGGAAGCTGCAAATCCATAGTGATACAAATGAATAAACGAATGCATGGAAAATCTCTTGAGGAAAGGGATATCCACATACTTGGACTGTAACCTCCCTACAAAATGCTTATCACTTGCAAAGAGGAAGTCATTTGCAGGAGACGCTCAGGACATCCCATCTTAACTCAAATGTTAAAGTGACAGGACAAGTCGAAGCCAGGCACCCATCACTTCTGTGATATGGTCACCAAAGGTGCACGCTCTGGATCTTCTGGGGGAAACATCAGCCCACTGGGAGGGATATTTACAAGAGAGCTGGCTGTGGTTTCGAAAATGTCAAGGCCACCAAACACAGGGAAAGAAGAGTTCCAGAGACACCCAACAACTAAAACAACAGTCCATTTGCTCCACAGGGTGTCACTGGCTCAGCTCAGGAAATCCAGAGAGTCCGAGGAGGGGGTGGAGGTGAGGCACCGGCTGATGTATGGACTTCGGGCCTTGTTTCAGGAAATACACACTGCACCACGCACAGAAGACAGCAGCAGGTCAGGGACAGACTCTTAAGTGCTTCCAGAAATGTGCCCCCTACTTCCAACCTTCTCTCGGTTTGCAGTTTCTGATATAAAAAGAAGTAAGGAAAAGGGCATGAGTGGGGCCAAGCAGAGGGATTAGGAAGGCTGTGGCAGAGTCAGGGAAAGGATGACTGAACCGAGGCTTCCTCCCTCCCATCCTCCCTCTCACCCCAGTCACTCATCATTCATTCACTCACTCATTCATTCACAGAAATAGTCCCGCCAATACCTTATAGAGGGATGAGTAAGGGTAAACAAACAAACGAAAAAGATGAATTCCCTGCATTCAGGGCCCAGGGATGTGGATGATGGAATGGCAGTAATAAATGCAAAATTACACGTGCTTTAACAGCGAGGCTTGTGAAAATCAGAGAACGCACCATAGAGAGAACTGACTGTGTCAGGAGGGTTAAAACAGAATCTCTGTGGAAGGAAAGACGGAAATGACTGAAGGAAGGTTCTTGGCTAAGATTCTGCACTCCCAGGCGTACGTGCGTTAGTCAGGCAGCCTGAGCTGCTGTAACAAAGAGGCTCACAGCTACAGAAGTCAAGGGAGACGCCGTTTCCATCTCAGTCCGGGGCAGGGTGGGTCGGACAGGGGGCTGCTTGGCTCCACAGGGAAATTCAGGTCCGGGTGCCTGCCCTCCCCTGCCTGCGTGAAGCCGGCCACCTCCCACACCTGAATTCTAGCTGGAGGAAAGGTAGAGCCTCAATGGGGGGAGGCAACAACTTCCTTTTAAAAACACAGGGCCGGGAGATTGTATAGGTCACTTCCATTTTCACCCACTGGCTAGAATTTGGCCCACAGGAAATGAGATGCAGGATGGGGGATAATTAGCAGCATCCCCCAGGCCCCATACCTGTTCTGTGTGTCTGCTGGTCGTTTCCAGATGGAGGCAGTAAGAGGGTTACACTGAAGTAGACCTCTGGCCCTGCTAGGGTGTCCATGTTACCCTGTCCCCAGTCCTGAGGGGTGCAGAGGGCAGACAGAGAGGTGGGTCAGTGATTAGGCAGGGAAACCGGGCAGCATCCCGGGGACCTGCGTTGTTAGAACACCCAGTGGGTGCATTATCTTAAGAACAACGGCTCTCATCGCCAGTTTCCCAGGGAGTGCCCGTGCTTCCTGTCACGTAAGGCCTCTTCCCCTCTCCACACTGAGAAATGCCATGAGCTCAGTGCTGGACAACCCAGGCTCTGTGCTAGCTTAACTCCTTATTGCTGTGTGACCCTGGGCAAGGCACTGATTCTTTCTCATACCAGTTGGATCATGGTTAACAGGATTCAGATAACCTCCCTGGTGTGCTGTGTACCCCCCCACCAACAACCCCCGGAACATGGTAGAAACTTAAAAAGTGCAAGCACCAGCCCAAACCTGTGTACCTATCTGTTCACGGTATTGAGACTAGGAAACCCCCCCCCCACTTCTCTCTCTCTCTCTCCCCTTTACCACATTGGGCCCCACTTTGTCTTTCACTTTCTCTTGGTAAACTTTTTCTCTGTTTTGGGGCTCTTCGTCTCACCAAGTAACCATCCTCATCCCTGCCCATCTGAAGAGCGCGTCACACCATCGCTACTCCAAGTGTGGTCTACCAGACAGCAGCACCACGGGGGTGAGGAGGGATGAGGGGTGCTGTCAGGAATGCAGAGTCTCAGGCCCCGCCCTTGTCCTCTTGACTCAGAAGCCTTGGCCTTGTTTGAGCAGGATCGCTGCTGATGCACACGCTCGTGGACACCGAAGTTTGAGAAGCTGCCGCTGCTTCCCCAGCTGTTCCCAGCTGTCACGTCATAGGATCTTCTCGACTCCCTGAGCAGAGACCTGTCATCGCCCTTTTCCAAATGAGGAAATGTGCCCTGAAACTGAGAAGCAGAGGGGGGACTCAGACATGGTCCCCTGCCTGCCCCCCAGGACCCTCGGGCACCCCTTGACCCGCCGTCCTACTCGACAGTGTGCACACAGCTCAGCTGGGCTCCCTTCCTGTTCCAATCCACCTCCCCAAAGCCCTGCAACTCAGAATTTAATATTACTGTGGGTCACCTCATCACCACCGCATACAAGGTCACCAGGGGAACAGGAGAAATTAAAGAGATCAGCAAGGAAAATAATTACGGGGCTGAAAGACCTGATAATTGCCAAATGATTAAAGTTTGCAGAGAGCTGGAACTATGGAGATTGGCTAATTGATCTTCTTGACAAGGGTTAAGAAACAGCATCACTACCTGTAGCAGTCATGGCTGTTTGCTAGTCCCTAGAGGGAAAGGCGAGATTCTGTCCCCAAGACAATGATCTGTGTGGTCACATGGATACCAGTTACATGCCCCCGCCACCCCAACCTCTGCCAGCCCTCACAGCACAGCGAGGAGCTCCACATACAGGCTTGGGGGTCAGGGTGGCCTGCTTTTGAATTGTTGTCGTGACACTTACTGCCTACGTAGTCCTGGGCAAGTTCCTATTCTGTCTGGGCCTCAGTTTCCTCTTCTATAAAATGGGTTTAATAATACAAGGAGCACGAGGTACGGGAAACATTAAGTCATGTGTAAAGTGATCATTACTGTTGGAGCCCAGGGAAGGTGGCACCTCCCACAGTGACACCATCTTCTGACCTTAGAAGCGGCTCTGATGAAGAACCAAATGGGGGCAGAGGAGTTCAGAGAGGAAAGCAGAGCCGGCTCAACGCAGGAAAAAAATAAAGATTATAGAAGAAGTCTCACTTTCTCCGTGGCTTCTCCCGGAGGACTCACCCGTCGCTCCCTCCCAGCCGTGCTACAGCAGGTACAGGCTGAGTCAGACCCCCCTGGACTATGCCAATACGCGGGCTGCCCTTCCAGCACAGAGCAAGTCAGGGACCTCTCACCTGGTGCTCACACTCGCCTCGGCTCATTGTAACGTTCCCTCAGCCCCCAAATTACCGTCTGTGTCTTTTGAGTCTAACCTTGGAATTGCTCTCTGGACTAATAACAGGTTTGGCTTCTGCGGGTCAGACCTTTGGTTTTCCCAGTCTCGCTCTTGCACGCGTGCTCTCTCTCTCTCTATGTCTGTGTGTGTTTGTTTCTCTCTGTGTCTGTATGTCAGTCTGTGTGTGTTTCTCTGTCTTTAAGAGGTTCACCTCTGCTCCCTAGCTCTCAGGAACCCCAGCCAGGTTCCCCGGGCTCCGGGAAACAGTGCGGTTTGTGGTACTCTGTACCAGAACACCCCTGTTGTCCTGGAAACCACGCATCACCACCTCAGCTCCCTCCTCAGGGACTCTGCAGCTCCTGTTCCTTCCTCTAGGACCCTCTAAACCCAGGAGTTTTCAGGAATGCAATGAGACTGTCTACCTCTGGTGCCAGAGGTCACAGGATATGAAATTCCCCCCATTTGTGCCTCTGAGATGCTGATACCAAGAACATATCTGCCTATCGTGCTGATTATCTCACAGACTATGGTCACATTAATCCTGGCCTCCGATCTTGGGCTCACCACGTATTCCAGTTAGGTGGGTAATATTTCCATACGCCTGTTTTTTGGGGGCTCATTTTGTTATTTTTTTGGACATATTTAGCATGCTATTCACCAGACATCATGCTACTCTCAGTAAAAAAGCAACCAAACAAATATGGGCCCTATCCCTGTGGAACTTTATATCAGTGCGGGAAATAGATTTTGATCAAGTAGTCACACAAATCGGTGTCTCAGCGCTGGTTCAAAGCTTAGGAAGTGCCCTGGGCGGAATCTGAAACCCGCACTTCTACATGGAGTGTAGGAGAGACGGAAGAAAGAGGCAGCCCACTGCAGATGGGTAGGCGGCTGTTTAATAAAAGGGACTCACTGCCAAGACTTGTCTTGGAAAGATGCAAGATGAGTGGATCTCTGCACCTGCCCTTCAGAGTCTTGACAGTTTATAAAGACTGAGTGGAGTTCAGTCCAGACAGTTCAACAACACCTTAGTCTCTCAAGGCTGAACCCTTGGAACAGCTTCCATATGGAAAAGGGACATTGCAAAGACCGGGAGGGCGTGAGGAGCCCCTGATTGCCCAGGGGCCAGCTCCCAGGTCAACCAGCTGTCCTGTCCTCTCGATGACCTCCTCCCACAGTCAGTTTGAATCCAGTGAAAATATATAAGCCCAGCACTTTCATATGGTTCAACCTAAAATTTAGAATGATAAAGCCCCGTGTCTTACTTTTCCAGCATGAGTGATAAACCACTACTGGGAATATTTCTAGTCATTATCGACAGATTTGTCCAAAGTTCAAATCAAAAATCTTACCTGTTTGTCTGGGATTTTCCCCCTCCATTCGTGCACTTGTAATTTTTAAAAAAAGAAGTGCACACACACACAAAAACCTGCTTTAACATCGACTTTCTCCCCCTCTTGTTTCCTTATATCCTGCATGTTGCAACTTACATTGAGCTTGAAATTGAAAAAGGGAGTTTGGAAATTCAAACCAAAGCTAAGCAAAAGAAAATAAATAAATAAATAAGTCCCTCCATGTGCCCTGGCTATTTCTGCTGATGTACCTCTTTCCTGACATTTACTGACAGCCAGCATTTGATGGGTTTCTCCCTCCCCTCCCTTCCCAACCCACCGTCAGCCAATTTAATGATGATGTATTGAAACCATCGCTGACATAAGCAAGTAGGACTCCATGGCAGCCACTCGGGTTCCAAAGTAAATTTTCAGCAAAGATGAGCAACTGTGAAGGTCTCCAAGGGCAGCTCCTCACCCACAGCCCTCAGCGTGCCTGGTGGGCGGCCTGGAGACCCCCGCAGGTGTTCTCAGAGGGAGCAGCAAGATTGTGCGGCCACAGCCTGGGCTGGGACGGGAGAGGGCAGATGGGGAGGGTTGGGCAGAGTGATGATCCCAGCTCATCCGCTATGGAATCTTCCAGAAGATGGCCTGTTCTCTCCTCGTGAGCTGTCCCACAGCCTTCTCTGTGAGCTCTTTCCCAGTATTTGCACAAATACCTTCCGGGACAGGGAGCTCTGAACAGAAGATGTCCAGTTTATGTGGGCCACCGTACGTCACACACATTGTTGATCGGTCCTAGACATCGGGTTCTTACATAGCATGACTGAGTCTCAGGACAGACTTTGGAACATGACTGGGGGATGAGAAAACCAGCTCATGTCTCTCCCAGTGGTCTTTCTGGGCTTTCATAGAGTCGAGTTGGCTTTTATTTCTTCTATTGTAATGACTACGTCCTTTCTCCTTCGGCAAGTGAAATGTGCAGCAGCGTGCCTCTGATGGGGCTGATGCCATCCAGCAAGAAGGGACGAGGAAACCGACTCTCGAGCTTGACGAAACCCTGACTGTGCCTAGCATCAGTCACCCCAGATCCCCAAGAGAGCTCTGCGTGGAGGTTGTGGAAGCCAAGACTACTTTAACTTTTTTTTTTTTTAGATAAAAACATTACTACATTATAATTTATTCATAGAGTTGAATATTCAGCAAAGAAAATGATGGCATGATAGCTGAACACATCAACGCAGAGGAATCTCGATGCAAACCTTTGAAGAAGGAAGTTACAGAAGAATATGCTGGGTTTTACCACATTTACGTGACTTTTTGAAACTGTGACATTAAGTAATATGTTGTTGGGGATATGAAAATAACTTATGTAAACTTGTATGAAGTAAAGCGAGGCGTAGATACACACACGCACACACTGACGGTCGATCTCCCGTGGTCCTCAGGAACTAGCCCATCCCCCTGCGGGTCAGAGCTGAGGTTGAGCTGCTCGCCCACCGCTGCAGTAAACACTAACCGAGGCCCTTCTCCGTGCTAAGAAAACCGAGAAGGGAGAGAAACGTGGTTCTTTCCCCAGAGAGGCTCCCAGGGAGTGGGAGAAAGAGAAACAGGAAGAGCTCATGTCCTCATATTGGCATGACCAGCACTGAGGACGGGCCCAGGCCATGGAGGGGTGAGAGGTCGTCCGGAGCAGGCAGCAGCCAGGCCAACCCCGGGGAGCCAGGGGGCGGAGGAGCAAGGGTGCTGGGACTGGCCACTTGGACTCAGACTCTGAGTCTCTCACCAGCTGGGGAACCAGGGACTCGCTCTGTCTCTGTTTCTACCACCGCAACTGTAAGAAGGACTAGAGCCCGAACCTGCCTCTGGGAGCCACTGGGAGAGAAAACGAGCTGGGACATTCGGGGAGTCCGTGCAGGCTCACTGGCTGGAGAACAGGTAGGTATGGCCATGGGAACAGGGGCAGCCCCCGGGCCCAGGAGCAGGTGGCGCACCTGGGTGGAGGGCTAAGCAGGAGTGGGGAGCAGTGACACTCGTCACATCCCTCTGCCACCGTGTCCTGGAGCCTGAGCCGCCTCCTCTCACCAAGGGACCACACCAAGGCCACCTCTGGGGCTAGCCAGCAGCCATCTGGGAGGACCCAGGATTCCTTCCCAGTCAGCTAGAGGCCAGTATCTTCTCCTTCGGCTCTGAGGACACCTCTCTAGGACCAGATGCCATGTGACGAGCTCTGCAGCCAGAAGGAGGCTCCGGACCCCAGACACTACCTCTGGCTCACTGCCGCCCCCGGGGTCAGCCTTCCTCGTGGTAGCCTGGTGGTCCTGCCCTCGGAAGCCTGACCTGGAAGCTTCTGAAAGGAGCTGGACTCAGGGTTTCTGGATTGATCCCAAGGCCCTGGCTGTTCTTTCTCATCAGAAAAAAGCCTGCATGACACCAAGCCCGCCTTTCTTAAGATGCAAGATGTGTGGATGATGACGAATCAGGGCTTGAGCCCAGGCTTACCTGGTCTGTGCCCCTTCGTAGCCTGGAATGGGGCCATGGCCCCGGTCCATGCATCCCGCCCTGACCTCCTGGCTGGGCCCTGGGCGAGGGGCACATGGGACAAGGCAGGTGTCCCCCATCTCCATCCAGTACGTGACAGGCCAGGGAGGGCAGGACCGTGGGTCATCGGGTTGGGGACAGGGACTTGGGGATGGGTCCACTTCCTCCCTTGCCAGCTCTGGGCCCTCAGCGTCTCACAGATCAAAGAAGATGATGGTTATCGGAACTCATAGAATCATCGGGATTAACTGAGGTAACTCAAGGAAAGCTCTTGGCCCAGTGCTAGGCTCATAGCCAGGACCAAACAAGTTTATCTAAAAAAGAAAACCAGATTCGGTGCCCACGTAGGTGAGAGGCCTGTGGTGAATATGGCCACCAACCTGTCTCCCTTTTGCCTCTTTTCTGGAAGCAGGTGATGCACACCCTTTCCAAGACTGGACGGACTCACCAAAGTTACCTCCTGGGGGTTCTCAGCACTGGCTGCAGTGATTCTCAGCCTGACACTGTGTCAGAGTCACCGAGGGAGCGTTGGGGAAATTCCCCGGACCTACGAATCAGAGCCTTCAAGGCAGAGCCCAGGTGTGTGCATTGGAAACCTCTACACTGTCAGTCCTGCTGGGGTGCCCGGACTGAGGACCCCAGGCTGGAGGCTCAGATGGGAGTTCTATGGCTTAACCCTGACCATGATCTGGGCCAGAAGGGCAGGCGTCCCTGATCTGTCATCCAGTTGCTGTCTCGGAAGCCTGGGAAGTTCTTTGGCCCTAGACCTTCCAGTCCTCTCCTTCCAAATATGGGTTTCCAGCTGCCCCACAGGTGTGAGGAGGCTCCAGACACTGTTGAAGCGCAAGCCAAGTGGCTGACCCAGGGGGATGGCTCCTGCCCTGCCCCTCCCCTTGCCCAGAATGGACAGCGTGGAGTCCAGCAAGGAGAGTGGATTGAAGGCCTAGGGTAGTTCCCCTGGAACATAATTGTCATCCTCACATTCTAGAAGCATTGTCAGTCAGAGAAGAGGTTGATGGGTTTTTTTATGCCTAAAAGTCAATGAGTAGAAGCAATAAAAAAGCAAGTTTTAGATCAATATGAGAAAGTACTACTTTCCCCCCTTCCCTACCTCTTTGCTCTCCTTACATAATGGAAGGAGAGCCTTACTTCCGTCTACATATGTGGGATGACTGGGTACTGCATGCCCAGCATGGTGCTGATGGCTGGACGTACTGGTGAGATACACTCCCTACACTCCAGAAGCCCCCTGTCCAGCCGAGGATGACAGAGCTCCCCCCCACCCCACTCCGGTCCCTCTAGCTCTTGTCCCAGCTTCTGTCTTGACACTTCCCACACTGTCTTGCCAACACTGTGCAACAAGGAACAAACTGCCTTGGTAGATAGTGAGTTCCCCGTCGGTGGGGGTGTGCAAGCCAAGCAGAACAGATTGTCAGTGCTGTTTTTGGAGGAGGGGTGAGAGAGGGGTGACAGTCTTACGGTGAAGGGTGGGCAGGATGATCACTCCTAAACGTGGAGGGCTTTGGTCAAAGGAAGGCGACATTCCCTGTACCTTCACACATCCCCGCTGTGGCCCGGGCTGCTGACCAGCAAGGAGTCCTGGCCTCCCATGACTGGGAGAGCTCCTCCACTGCTCCTCATTCCATGACCCTTTATCCCCTCTTCATGGATTCCTAAGGGTCCCCACACTTTCCCTTCAGCTGTGTGGCTCAGTCCCACCGGCAGGAGTCACTCCTGTAGCGCTTGGAGACCATTACTCGCCATCCCTCTCTCCTCTCCCCTCCCTGGCTCCTCTCCGGCCCCTCCCCATCCCAGATGCTCTGGAGGCCCAAAGCTGTGCATTTGGGAATGGGCTATTGCGACAGCTCCCCAGTGACCAGCACCCAGGGACACAGAGGAATGGCTTTGCCAGGCCTCAGAAGACCCTTTCCACCCTTTCTGCGGGCCGCCCGTGCCCATCAAAGGGGCCATCCACCGGGCTCTTGTCCAAACTACAGACCCGCTCAGACAAATGCCGCCACCTGCTCCAATGAACAGCCCTCCACCTGCCTCTGGTGACCAGCTACGGCCGTGTTCCCAATGCCATTCGCAATTATTTTAACAAAGAAAAAAAAAAATAAAAGCACATGTGGGTGATGTCACGATCCTCCCGCGTCCCCTGTGCAGAGCTGGCTGCAGATGTGAGCGGCGACGGGCAGGGTGGCGGCGGGGAGGGGACCGGACTGCGTGCGCCATCTCCAGCAGGCTCCGGGAGCCAAGCAGCCGGAGCAGTAAATGCACGGCCCCTCCCTCTTCTTTTTCTTTTTTAGGTTGTACAGTGTGATGATTTTTTTTAATTGAGACATAGTTTACATATATTAGTTTCAGGTGTACAACCTAAGTGATTAGACAATTCTGTATGTAACAACATGTTCCCTGTGATAAGTGTGGCGGCCATCTGTCACCACACGGAATTATTACCATAGTATTGACTCTATTCCCTGTGCTGTACTTTTCATCCCTGTGACAGATTCATTTTGTAACTGGAGGTTTGCACCTCTTCATCCCCCGCACCTAGTTTACCCAGTTTACCCATCCCCCCGCGGCGCCCCAGCCTGTGGCAACGCCCAGTTTGTTCTCTGTATTTATGAGTGTCTCTACTGTCTATTTTATTGTTGTTGGTTCATTTGTTTTGTTTCTAGATTCCCCATATGAGTGAAATCGTATGGTGTTTGTCTTTCTCTGTCTGTCTCCTCTCCCTGAGCAGAAGAGCCTCAGGATCCATCCCTGTTGTCGGGGACAGCGATGTCCCCTCCCTCCCTGCCCCCCCAGGCACCTGGGAGCTCAAGGAAGGGCTCAGAGGCAGGAACGACTTTTCAGCCCAAGTACCTGTTACATATATTTTTCTCTGCTGATTTTAAATTGCCTTTATTTTGTGTAGGGTGTTTTATTTTTTTTTTTTTTTTTGCTTCTTTTATATGTGTTTTAATATTGTAAGACTCCTCAAATCCTTTCCAGGGGTAGACAGAATATAAACGATAAATGAATAAACACATAAATAAGTAACAAGGATACAAATGTCTTTTCCAAACCAGTTTTTCACTCCTCCTTGGGTGTTTGCCATTCAAGGTAAGTGCCCTGCTCATGACTGTGCCCGGACAGTTTACCCCTTGCTGGCCTTTGCCCACCCAGCATGTATGAAGCACCTACTATGTGCGGACACGTGCTGGGCCCTGGGGGGACACGGAGGAGAGGAGAGGGTTCCTGCAGAGCATGCTCTCCGGGCCCTGGGAAGGAAGCAGCTCCCATTCATCATCAGCTACCCCCTGGAGCGTGGGCACGTGTGGTGTATGGGGCAAGTTGTTCCTAACTGAGCCTCTCGTGGAAAGATTAGGGATGTCTGGGAACCTGAGATGGCCAAGCCTGTGTTCCACTAACCTCCTCCACCATCAAGATGCCCAAGGCCCAGGGACACCAGATGAAGACAGAGGCAACTGGGCTCCCACCTCTCACCCCAGAGCTGGACACTAAGCCTGCGAGCCGGACTCAATTAACTAGTTAGAGGCTGAAGAGCAGACTAGAGGGCCATATTAAGGCTTTGCCTTTCTTCCTAATTGGTTTTTGCGTGAATGGGGCAGGATGAGGAGACTGTGTCCCTCAAGCTGAAGGGGCTATACAATGGGGCTGAGAACCCCAGTACCAACAGGGGCTGGCAGGGCATGGTGGAGGCTGTGGCCTAAAACCCTTACCTTCTTGTGGGAAGGAGACATAACACCTCTGAGACCACCCAACCCCAATGCTGTGCTCACTGTGTCCTTGGCCTTGAACTAGCCTCTAGGTACCAGGAGGAGTCCTGAGCTTCCCCTGGAGTCTTATCCCTAAGAACATTCCATGTGGCAATAGGGAATTCCCAGATGCAAAGTTGAGCCCGGAGACATCCTCTAAGTGTAATCAGGGCACCTCATGATAGAACCTTCCAGAAAGCTAGGAGGCCTCTACCTGAAGTTGAGGAAAAACAAAACAAAACAAAACACTCTATGGTGACCCACCCTTAGAGTCACTGGGCCTCATGGAGGAAGGCGCCTCCAAGGTTGTCTGATGCCCTGGTTTTCCAGCACTGTTCACGCAGCCTGGGCTTCCCAAGTGTGAGCACAGGAGAGTAGCCCGATGGGCTCCAGCGCATGGTCTTAGCCAGTGCGGTTCCTACTTCGGGGCTTGTTCACGTGGATAAGATTCTGCTTGGAGAAATGTAGGAATCCCTTCCCCGAACAGAGGAAGCGTCCAGCAGCTGTCTGAACCGCTGTGTAGTCCAGGCCCAGAGTCAGAACCAACCAAGAACTTGTAGGTCAGGTGAGTGGAGATTAAAATGGCACCTTCTATTACTTGTTGCAGAGGCTGGAGGTTGTCACACACTGTTCTTTCTCTCCTTCTTCCTTCATAGCATTATTTCATGCACGCTGTTAAAAGACTCCATTCCGGCCAGGATTGCTAAGTACTGGACAAGAAGATAGGAAGCAAAATGCTGTGTCAGGTTTCCAAAACAGTCGTGTAAGAGGAGCTGCCCTCACTGGGACAGATACCCCTTTAGTCCTTTCTCCTTCTGTTGCCAGCATGGAATGTAAAGGTAATGGCTAGAACTCTAGCAGCCACGTGGGCCTGTGAGGTGACCCTTAAGATGGAAAGTCTGTACCTCAGTGGAGACTGAGTGGAGGAGAGAAAGGTCAGAAGCCTGATGGCCCTGTAGTCATTGTACCAACCCTACGTTACCTTGCTTATTTGAGGACATCTTTTATGAGAAAGAAACCAACTTCTCTTGTGTTTGAATCAGTTATTTGGGGTTTTCTAGTATATACAATGAAATAACGGTTCCTCGTGAGTAAGCTTGATGTGGCTAAACGGACTTGTCAATACTTTTGCCTCCCGGATGATCTAAGTCTGGAACTCAGGATGGTCCCCTCTCTCCCGAGGGGAGTCTGGTTCTACATTGATGGCATATTCTCTCAGATCACGACTCCCACTGGTCCTGCCCATGGAATGTAGAGAAGAGAGAGTATCCCAGTGTGCACAGGAGTCTAAAAATGAGCCCCCAGCTGAGAAGGTGTAGGGGAGCTCCTTCTCATAGGGTTATAAAGGGGGGAACACAAGTTCCACTAGCAGACACCCCTCCCTTCCTCTTGGGAAACCAAATCTTTCTGCCACTGGCAAATTGACTGCTGGAAGGTTCCTTATCATACTGAGCTGGGAAATCATTCCGGAGAGGGTGATGCCTGCTGGGGATAAGCTCTGCCCGCATCCACACAGACAAGCGTAATCTCTCTTGGAAGGCCTGGGGATGCTTTAGAATGAATGGAGAACCTAACTGTAGCGTTGTCCGATGAACCAAAGGGCATCCAGTGAAATCTGAGTTTCAGATAAAGAAGGAAATTTTTTTTTTCCGGTAAATTATGTCCCAAATATTGCCAAGGTCATGCTTGTGTTTGAAGACTTTTTTGTTGCCTATTAGAAATTCAAATTGTACATGGCATCCTTTATTTTCATTTGCTAAATCAGACAGCCCTGGCCTAGAGGCACCCAATTTCCAGACACTCAGATGGGCACGCTCCAGTGCTGGAGAAAGGATATCATGTGAAGAAGAATGGAAAGGCAGCTTCTCTGTGACTCCCACCTGCCCTGCTCTCCTCTCCCCTGCCCATGGTCCTTCAGGCTGAGGCAAAGCCTGCCTTGCCCAGAAATCTGAGCCTTCCCTGTCCACCGTAGCCCACAGCAAACCCACCTTGGACGGTCACCCCCAGATACCCACCCGTTTATGGCAATCGTATCCCAATTTTGCCTTCCCTCTTACCTCCCATGCCCAAGAGCAGACAGACTCAGAGCCAATCAGATTCCTCATTCCGGGGGTTGGCAACATGGGACCCAAGTCTGTCCAGCAAGTGATGGCGGAGTTTTGGCTGGGTAAGGGTGGCCCGCATCTTGCCTGGAAGGATACTGAGCGCCCTGAGCCCTGAGGACCGGCCAGTCCAGAACCAGCCCCAAGAGACCATCTCGTTCTCCCCTCTGGACTTTTCTGCTTCCTGGAATCAGGAATTCCCTTTTGACGGAAAGCCAGGTTGTTCTGGATTTTCCGGACTCGTCCCAACAAAGGGGCCCTGATACAGATCTCAAAAATCTGCTTGAGATTCCAGAGCTCTGTCCTATCCATAGGTAAAACGCTGGTACATTGCTGCCTCTCAAAGGTTTGGGATCCCTCACCCCTTCTGCGGTTCCCAGCGTGCTCCCACGTCACCCTAGCAAAGCTCTGCGAGAGATCCCCACTGCAATAATCAGAGAGATATCCATAAGAGTAGCCGCTGGCATCGGATCTGCACCCCAATTCTGAATTGGGTACTGTGTAGTCTACAGAGGAGGAGACGCGACCTCACCTGCCCCTGGCAACATGCATAGACCGGAGGTGAAGGTGGGGTTTTCCTGGACGGTTCCAGAGCCTGTGCTCCTTGTCACAAGGGGCCCCTGTTCTCATTATAGGCATTTCGAGCAGTAACAGAAGCCACCAGCTAGGACTGTGGGCAAAGCGCTGCTCTGGAAGTCCTAGGGGAGGGTCATGTCCTGGCCCTGGCCCTCTCAGGCCCAGAAAGGTCCGCCTGCCCCCCTCTCCTCACCTCTGTGCGCTCATCTCCCCTTTAGGGACCTGAAAGCCCCTCTTCCCTGGATTGGCAGGGTTTGGTGTATGGGGAAGAGGAGGAGGGGCAGGTAGGTTAGGGATGGTGATTACTCCTTGCTGCCCTGTGCTCAGGGGCAGGAGAAGGAGCCCCATGAGTGGAGCCAGTTTGGGAGCACACAAGTGGGTTGGCCTGTCTTAGTGAAGCACCTCTGGCCCCCTGTAGACAGCAAGGAGGTGGGGGAAGATGCTCCTTTAGCCACGGGGAGACCCGCTCCTATGGACAGAGCCTCCTGGGTGCCAGGTGGCAGCAGTGGCTGGGGCTGAGGTGGGAGGGTCTCTGGGCAGCCCAGGCTTTCTGAACTGGCCACTGCTGGCCAAAGTGTCCTTCCACATTGCCAGAACACCCTGGGCTCCCTCTGCTGCCTGGGTCTCCAAGAAGCAGGCTGAGTCAGGAGGGCTGAAGACTGGGGATGGGGCGAACCTTGGCTTCAGGGGGTCCTTGCATCTCTCTCCTTTCTGATTCGCTGTGTAGCCTGGAGTGGGAGACGGGGCGGAGACCAAGCTTTGGATTCAAACAGGTGTTCTCTCTCCCAGGATTCTTGCTGGAGCCCTGGGCGGTCTCCAGGCGGCCTGCCATTCCCTTCCACAAGGCAGTTGGCTGCTACGAAAATATGCATCTCAGGTGCCACTCCCCAAACTAAACCCCCAGGGGCCCTTCACTGCTTCAGAGTCAAATTCTAGCTCCCCAGCAAGGCAGCACAGTGTTCCTGGACTTCTCAACAGTGACCCCCGTACCCCTCCCACCTCCTACCTGCCGCCTCCCAGTCTCACGGCCCCCCTCCAGCAACTCCGACGGGCTTGCACCAGCTGCGCACACTCTCCGGTTCTGCCCACCGTGTTCTGCTCACGCTGCTCTTGGCCTTCCTCCCCCAGCCACACTATCCCAACCCGTAAGATGAAGTTCAAGCATTTCCTCTTCCAGGAAGGCTTCCTGGTCCCACCTTGTTGCCTTCTGCACCTGAACCTCCCCGCTGCCCCTGTCCCCCGGCTGATGGAGGCTGCTGTGTGTTCTCCCTGAGGGTCGTACCAAGGTCGTACCTTGGTCCCTTGAGCCTTTGCAGTTAGCCTCATTCAATGCTTTTTGCTTTGGCTGCTGGGATGCTCAGGAGCCCATCTCAGGCTTTACAGGGTGCACGTTCCTCTCCAATCACACCCTCCTCTGGCTGTAGCTCATTATCTCAAGTCCACTGGTCTCCCACCCCCCCCACCACCACCATTTTCTCAACTTCTCCTTTTCTGGTCTGGTACAGCACACGCAGGAAACCATCCCCAACCCCTTCTACGTGGAAAGACACCGGCGCCCAAACAAGGCCACAGAAATTACAAAACTCCCCCCGACTTCTATGAATCCAATTACGTAACTAATGAGAGCAATACGTTTCTCGGGAGAGGCAATGAGATAGCATGTCTTCTCACAGAATAGAAAGTGCTGGTGGTATTTAAGGGAAAGGAAAAAGAAATCGCTCCTGTTCCTTCCCGATGCCCACCTCCTGCTGAGTCTTTTCCTAAGCAACCTTCGAAACCCGTCCGAAAGTCGGAATTGAGAGGTCGCCTGAGTCACCCCACACCTCCTGGCTCGTTAGAGGAGCAGGTTGCCCCCCCGCAAAACCTTGAGCATGTTCGAGCACAGTCCGGGGGCACGGGAAGGGCCTCCGAGCTGCGCGTCTGTGTCCTGAGCCTCCGGAACAAGTCACTGAAACACGGGGACACACACAGCAGACTTACGGTCTGAAAGCTCCGGGTTAGGCTCTCGCCGGGTCTCGCTGGGCTAAAGTCGGGGTCTTGGTAGAGCCCCCAATCAAGTTCTCCAGTGGAGAAGCCGTTTCCTCGCCCGTTCTTGCTTCTGCGGGGACCAGCTGACTCCCGGCCTTTCTGGCCGCACTCACTGCCATTCTGATAAAACTCGGCAAGCGATGACTTTTGTCCGGTGAATGCCCTCGAAGTGGCCCCAGAGAAGGGGGCACAGCTTGGGTAGCGCTCGGGACCCCCACCTCTGACGTGTTCCCAGCTCTTCTCTGCAGGGGTGTTCCTGGAGGCAGAGGGAGCGGGGCCCCAGGCCCTGCAGGGGCTGCCCCCCACCCACACCCACCAGCTGTTCTGTCCAGCGTCAGTCTACAAAGCAGGTCAAAGAGAGCACAGCTGTCTCGAAACAGAAAGCCACTATGAGCAGACAAGTGTCTGTGCTTGTCCTGGGAGAGCTGGGACAGCTTCTGTCTTCCTTCTCTGCTTCCCTGCCCTGCCCCCCTCCTTCGGGTCCCACCCCCCCACGGGCTGGGGACCTGGGCCAGCTGTACCCAGGTTTCGCTTTGATTCTCGCAACCAGCCCCGTGAGGCTGGGCCATCACTCCGGTTTGACAGCCGAGGAACCCGCATCTCAGAGGGTATGGGACTGTCCCCAAATCTGGAAGCCAGGAGGTGGCAGAACTGAGAGGGGAAGTGGGTGGGTCTCAGGGGGGTGTCCTCACACCGCACACACCACGTCATGCCCACCGGGGCACCATGTGGAGACAAGTGCTACGGGCCCTGGCTTCTTGAAGAGATGCGAGGACGGCTGGGGTCCCTTTCCCAGGGAGCCAGTCCCAGGGCAGCGTGGCCCTAGGTTGCTCCCAAGCTGAGCTCAGAGCTCTGAGCAACCCCTCCCTCAAAGTCGGCTTGACACAGCTGGGTTTCACAGGCACCGGCCCTCCTCCCCCTGCAGTGGCCGTGGCCTTGGCCCTTACAGGGAGGACAGCCATGCACTTGTGTACCAGGGGCCCAGCACAGGCCCTGTGGGATCTGAAGTATGCGGAGTCCTCCCTTCACAGCTCTCCCTCCTCCCAGCCTCTTCCGTTCCTTCTCAGGCCCTGAGGACCTACTCCTGGAAACCGACAAGGACACTGGCTGGTCTCTGACTCTACATTCCGGCTGCTTCCCTTTCAGGGGTCCAGGCCATGTGGGGATCTGTGGTGCGACCTCACCGTGATGAGCCTCTCCGTTCTGGATTCCAGCCTCCTCCCAGCCAAGCGTGCTATGAGCTCCTGCCAGGGGCTGGGGTGGAGCCCTTCAGCAGTGAATCGGGAAGTGAGCTCTCCGGGATGGGGGATTGTCTCTGGTGCCTTCTGGGAACAAAGCCATATAGGAAGCCGTAGGCACTGATTGGCAAAGGGGTCCCCGCCTTGGTCCAGGAGGTCCTGCCTCCACGGAAGCACTGGCCAGGACAGCTATAAAGCAAGGATAGGAATGAGAACCTGCTCACTTGACAGAAGGCCCCTGGGTGCCAGAGAGGCTGGATGTGGGGGAGGCAGGGTGCTCAGCGGCGCTGGCAGGGGTGGGGAGGGGAGGGGAGGTCCGATTTGGCTCTTTGGCGGCAGTATCTCTCCTGCCACTGATCTGGAGCCCTGTGGCAGGGCCCCTCCTTTCTCCGCTGCAGGGGCTGCTGTTGCTATGTGTCCCTGACAGGCTTCCAGGCTTGGGGGCTGTCAGGCAGTCAGCGAGGGGAGGGCAGGCGTTCCCCCGGGGAATGGGGATGGGCACCACTCCCTTCCCACATCCTGTGCTGCCAGGAACCCAGAACACGGGCACAAGGAAGGCATGTGTGTGGTTGAGTGGTTCAAGTCACCATCGGACTGTGGTACAGGCAGGGGACAGAGTTGCCACTCTTTCTGGCTAACTTGACTTCCTCCCGCCACGGGACAGTGAGTCCTGAAGATGTTTCGCTGCCGGGCCCCGATGCCAAATGCAAAGGAGGCGGAGTGGTTACCAGCCCCCGCTGCAGCGGGCTGGGTCCACAGGGAAGGGGGACTGGGCCACACCGCGGTTTGTGCGGACCGGGGGCCGTGTGGAAAGCGGTCTGAGGCTCTGGATCATCCGCTTTCTCTTACAAAGCCAGACGTTTAGGGATTTGTGGGGAGATGGCTGGGAACCGGTGAAGTCAGCCAGAGGACTGTGTGAGCAGAGGAAGCTTGCTGGTGGGCAGGAGCGGAGACACGGGCATCTCATTTAATATTATTTAATGAAAAGAAAAATTTCTCTGGAGCATCTACAGTTTGACCTCAATTATTCAGTATTATAGATTTGCAGGAAAAAAGGTCTGAGGGAAATAAATATTCTGTAATACGATTGCACCGTTTGGTTTAAGATGGAGACATTGAGTCGTAGAGGAAACATCACCTCAGTCAAGCCTGTGTAGTCTTTGGGTTGATTAATGTAACATGTGTTTTTTCACTATGAAAATAGGTTCTGGAGGCCCGTTAGGAGTGTTGGAGCCCTCCCAATCTGGAGAGTTCAGGCCAAGAGCCCTACACCACTTCTCCCTCCTAGAACTTTCTGGATTTAAACCTCGTGTACAGATGCGGACACAAACAGCGCTGCGGCCACAGGACCCAGACGTGTGGTCTTGGACTCCGCTGCCCCAGCTTTGCTGGCCTTGGGCTTCCCCCTTGTGAGGAGTTTGGATCTTGCGTCTGTGATCATCTTCTGACGTTTCGGAAATCATGAATCTCCTGCCAGAAAAGGGAAGCAGATCCAGTTCCCTTTGTCTGCACGGTTGTGTCACTGGGATGCTGGCTCTTTGGGTGTTGACACTGATTTTCCCTCAGCAGCCGCAGGCTGCTGCCCTGGGGCTTGGCGTTGGGAGAATGAATGAGCACATCACAGCCTGCTGGTGCGGACAGCCTCCTGCCTTTTGTTCACCAGAAACATCGAGTGAGGCCAGAGATTTGAACTGTTCTCTGGATTCTGGTTTTTGCAGAATGTGTGTGTGACCCTCCAGCCACCTTCTCATCTCTCCTCAGTCCGTGAGTTACCCAAGGGCAAGCATATCCTCTCTTCCTAGAGTGGGGGGACCCAGCCCGGCAGCCAGACAGCAGGTGCTCAGCCCTCGCTGAGTGAATAAACCCCAGTGACACTTTCCTTCGTCCTGCCTGGGGCCCATCTGTCTTCACCAGCACCAAGCTTCTGAGGGTCTCTCAAAAACATTCCAGGGCCATCCTCAAGAATGTCCATTTTACAGATGAAAGCACTAAGACTTGGGAACAGTTCTCCCCGCATCACTCAGCTGATGGGGAAGGAGGGAAGGCGGAAACACACACCTGGCTCTTGAGGGCCAATCTGGTGAGAGGACATCAGGGGCTACGAGATGTGGCACCCTGCCCGAAACCCAGGTGGTCTGATCTGGAAGAAATGGGCAGAAGAGCTGCTCGCTCAGCCTCTTGCTTCCAGTGGGCCCAATGGTTGGAGGCAGGGCCCAGCAAGTGTCTCCAAGATGGGGGTCCCCTGACAGAAGAGAGCCAAGAGGAGAGCTAGGGTTTGGGGGTGGGCGGTCGACGGCTCTGGAACCATTGCAGTGGGAGATGGAGGATGAGCAGGGAAACGAAGGCCAAGTCCCCTGGGGGGCCGCAGGGGTTAAGGGGGAGGCTGTGAGCCTGGGCGGGCAGAGCGAAAGGCTGAACCCTGCACACCAAGTACGGAGCATGTGGTGGCCGGCAGCATCAAGGCTCCACCGGCCGGTGGGAGGGAAGGGGCTGCCAAGGCTCCCCAAGGTGGAGGACCCGGCCTTCACCTGGCAGGCCTTTCCCTGGGCGCCTGCTTGTATGCAGAGCCTGGGTCATGTGGGGAGGGCGGACCCTCAGGAGGTCACTGTTCTAGGAGGGGACGTGGCGTGATGGCTGAGGGTTTTCACACCCGCAGAATCAGGGGACGGCTTCTATGTTGGAAGTGCACGTGTATGAGGGCGTGTGTGCGTGTGCATGTGCGTGTTTGCACGCGCAGGGGGGTGTCTCCACAATAGCTAACAACTAATTTGTATCACGTGCTTACAAGGTGCTGGGCCTCACTCTGACAACCCCCTGGAGGGAGGCGCGGCGCTACCCTCCCCATTTTGTAGGTAAGGACATAAGGCACAGAGATGGAAAGTGACCTGCCAGGCATGGTGGAGGGGTGGTTTCCAGCACCCCCCCCCAGATCCTTGCCTCCTGGCGTTTGCCCCCAGCTGTGTGCAGTCACCCCATACTGGAGCGGGGGTGCCTTTGCCCAGGAGCCTGCTGGGGAGGAGATGCTATGTTACATCTGGGATTCGGGTATGAAAGCCTGTGGCTCTGTCTCGTGTGTTCTCTCTCATGGACTCTCCCTCTTGGACCACTTGCTCTGGGGAAGCCAGCTGCCATGCTGTGGGGACACGGAGGCGGCCGGTGGAGAGGCCCGTGGGGACCCCTGGCCAACAGCCCGGGAACGGCTCCATGAGTGGCCCCCGCAGCCCCAGCGGACACTCGGCCATCCCGTGAGAAACTCCAAGCCAGAATGTGACCCAGACTCCTGACCCGCAAAAAACACGGGACATTGTAAATGTTTGCCCTTGCAAACCTCTGAAAGTCTGGGCTAGTTCGTTCGGCAGGAATTGATAACCGAGACACTGGGTGTCCACTCTGGTCAGCACCGGACTCCAAAGGCCACGCTCTGACTCGCCGTGCTGGGCTCTTGCCAGGAGCCCCAACGAGGGCCGCTTTGGAGGAAGGGCGTCTTGGGTCAAGGGCAGAGCAGTGGAAAAGCGCCATGTGGGGCAGGCTGCGTGGGAAGGGCCCACGCATACGTTCCAGTGTGTGGACAGGCCACCGAGGTGGACCCGGGCCATCGGAACAGAGGTCAGAGCCGGACATTCAGCAAAGGGTCTGCAGGGAATGAAACCCCGGAGGTCACTGCTGAGCAGGGCCACGGAGGAGGGGCTGTCCGCTTCCCACAGAAGCACCTTTTTCTTAGAGATTCCAATGGGTCAGTGCTACAGCCCCTGGCCCAGGTCGCCCTGCAGAAGACGCTCAGACCACGTCGCAGCCAGGGTTACGGGGACAGCTCCGTGGAGGAACCTCTTTAAAAGGCTGGCTTCAGGATCGAATACGAATGTGTTGAAAAACCCATCGGCTGTTATTTTTAAGACCATGAGAAGTCACTGGGATCCTTTACAGTCAGATGCTGGAGTGGTTCTTTCAGGCTGCCCTGCCGGGAAGGCTGCTAGGGGCCGCGGAGGAGACGTGGAGGAGGGAGCTCAGCTGTCTGACACGGACCAAAGGGAACTCAGCTGGAGAAACGTCAAGTCATCAAGTCCTGTTTCGCATCCACAGGCTTCCTCTGCTCAGCAGCGCTCCTGTGCTCAGTGGGTCACTGGCTGACTCTCAGGCTTTCCCCCAGCTCCGAGGCGTATCTGTGGGGACACCCAAGGAGCCTTGGCCAGGTCGGGCCCTGGGCCGAGTAGGGAAAACAGTGCCCTGAGAGGAAGTCTGTCCTGTGGGCCAGAGCCCCCAGAGCAAGGGGGCCTGCACCCTTGGAGCCCTTGCTGGCCCCCGACTTCCCACCCTGCTCCCAGGGCGTCCCGTGCTGCTGGGGCCCAGCCTCCCCTGTGGGCCACTCCCCTGCATCCCTCCCGGCGCCTCCCACCCCCCTCACCTCAACTGCCCCCTCTCCAGCAACTTTTCTCGAATCTGCTCCCTGCTCTCACTCTGCGAAGACACCCAGGGTCACAAAGGCCTCTGTGTGTCCCCACCGCCAATCCCTAACATATCCCTACTCCTCCTGCGTTTTCCCATCACAGGGAGGGATTTATTTCCTCAGCGGCCCTGCACCAGGTCCGCTGTGCCGTCCACTGCCGCTGCCCTGCGCTCCACATCAGCCCATGGACAGGCTTAAGGGCTTTACTTCCCAGGCACGTCTGGAGCTTGGCAGGTCCCCAAACTTTGCACGGCTGCCCGCGGGGCCAGGCTAGCATTTCCTCTTCCCTTCACTGCCATGGCCTCTGGGGGGGCATCTCCAACTGGCTGCAGGACAGCCCATTCTCAAGGAGGCTGCCAAAGTGACTTAGAACACACGTTGGGTTACACCACTCCTCTGCTCAAAGCCTCCCGCACACGTTCCCTTTTAAATAAAGCTCTCAGGCACCTTCCATGCTCCAGATAGCCCCCGCCCCCGCCAGTTTCACTGTCCTCTTCCTTGCCCCTTGCTCGTGCCACCGCTTCGACACCAACACCCTCCCTGCTCCTCAAGCTTCCAAGCCTGTCCCCGCCTCAGCCCCTCTGCACTTGCTCGGGTCTTGGTGTGGCTCACGCGCTTCCTTTTCTGGGTGCTGCTAACCTGCTGCCTTATCAGTCTAACCCCCGCCTCCCCGATGATGCGCTCCTGTTCCTCCAGGGCACCAGCACCACTGGGCCCTCTCAGGGCTTGTGGCCAATGGCCTGCCCCCTCCGGGTGGAAAGTGAGCTCCCCGAGGACAGGCTCTCTGATCTGTTCTCCGCCGGCTCTAACTTGTAGGGCAGAGCCCAGCATGGAAGAAATTCTTGACAAGTATGGGTTTCGTGAGTTAAGTAAGGGAGGAGTGGGAGTGAGGAGAAGGGAACAGACGGGAGAGGACTTGGAGAGTTCGAGTCCCTGGGACTGTTGGTGAGTCTATGACTAGTGTCCCTGACTCCGTGGTGGAAAGACTGCAATGAGTAAGCTCAATTTTTTTTTTTTTTTTCCATTTGTAACAATCTGGCTTATGTTTTGAAGTTCCTGGTTGTTCAGTTAATTTCAAAGAAAGGGTCCCTGGAGCTGTCACTGTGCACAGCCCTCCTGACCGAGCACTGAGGGGCGGGTGCCCACTTGCTGCCCCTGCGGCCTGTGCTGCACCCTCTCCGACCCGGGTCTGTCCATCCTTGTGCTTCTGAGATGCACATCTGTGTGTGACAAGTGCAAAGGCATGATGGCCGAGTGGAGACTGTTTTTCGGATGCATCATGAGAGGATAAGGAAAAGCGAGCTTCTTACAAGTTACTTGGGGGTTAACACAATGCTCCCAATGTGGCACGCTGTCGAAGTGAATGTCTGAGAGGAAATGTGTCTTTGAGGTAGGAGAGTGACAATTTAACAATGCACAAGACTGTTCCTGAAATTCCAAGACTAGGAAACATGTTGTGTGAGCTTCCAGCAGAAGGAATAAAACATCCTCCTGGGGCATACCGAATTAAAGTCACAATGTACCAGTAAATGAAGAAAGGAGAACGAACAGAATAATACTGTCCACAGGGATTATGACCTTTATGTTCCATAACAAATTACAGAGAGGCATGAAAATCGGCTTTCTTTTCTGGCTGTACCACTCTGCTTCCTGCAAAAACCTTTATATTAAACTTTTACGTGACAGGATGCTTTTGTAAGAACACGTCCATATTTACTGGTCCATAACTGAGACACACAAATCATTTTCACATCTGGACTATGTATATAATCTGGACTTCTCTCAGTGAGTTTGCAGGCATAGATGGTTCTCGAGTGTGCAAAATTTAGAGCTTGTTGAAATAACAAGACTTTGTTTTTCTAGGTTTATAGTAAAGTGCAGGAGATTGAAATGGGCAGCTTTTATTAAGTAACACACAAATCATTTGTTTGTTTTTGTTAGGAGACCACAAAACAAGATCGATTTTCTTTCCTTTTTTAAAACAGGCTTTCCAAATTAAAAAAGCATATCATTTTATAAAACATTTCACAGGACATAAAATTGTGAAAAAAATTCAGATGATTTTTAAGCTCCCAAGTGAATTCATTTACTGACTAGGCACATTGGTGAGTCGACGAATTCTAAGCAGTCCGTAATTCGAAGGAAAGCCCCTGAAAGAGAAGAAAATGAAATACATTTGTATACATCAAGAAGCTAATAATTATTTATGCTCTGTTGGGGACTGCAGGATTTAGGCAGAGGAAGGAGGCAAGTAGAAACTTAACAGAAATAAGGATATTTATGGAAAACGAGGCAAAATAAGAATTATAGAAATTTAAGAACATAAAATATTTGTGTTCAGTAAGGCAGATGCCTGGTAAATTAGCGTGAGGAGGATCAAAATACTCTCCATTACAAGGCTTTTGGGTCTGATTTCAGAACGGCCCTTGTTTGACATGGAACCTCTAATACCAAAATGTGAAACGGGTCCCTGGGGGTACACACTGGACAGTCCTTGACATCCTGTCCTCTGAGATGAGACCCAACGTTTAGATGTATTTACAAGTTTTTATTAACTAACACCAAGGAATATATTTTAATGTGCTACAAAGAACATAACTGTTGTTTCAAAAACCCAATGGGCATCAAGAAGGAAGAAGAATGAACCCAATCAACGTGGAGAAGTGGCCGTCACGACACTTATTCCTCACGGCTCTGGTCACACACACCTGGTCCTGCGGGGACCTGTCAGCACCATACTGCTCGTGGTGCCCCATGACCTGGCCCCTCCCAGCTCCCTGGCACTGCCCCGTTCCTCTCCCGGCTCAGGTACCTGCTCAGGTCCCCCCACATGGCGCAGCTTCCTGTCCTGGTCAGCGCCCGCCTCGCTCACCTACACCAGCCTGGCCATGCCTGCCCTTCTCTGCGAAACCTTTTCCTGCCCCTCCTCCCGGGGTTCGCCCCCTTGCCCCATGGCTGCACCACCTCCGCCTTCACTTAGCCTCTGATCGCTGCACATGGCCCGAGACAGGGAGCCACGTCTCAGGAGCCATGTGGTGCCACCTGCGCGTGCTTCGGCGGCGGCGGGGGGGGGTGGCGGGGGGGTGTGCTGGGACCCATCGATGCCACTGCAACAGAAACGCTGATGCTGTAAAAGGTAAACATTGAATGAAGTAAATCTATTAATTGGGGTTTTGTTTAGTTCATCGATGGGTCCTTCCAGAACAGCCTGATGACTGTATCAGGGCACACAATGTGACGGACGCATTCCTGACCCGGAGGGGCTCTGGCTGGAAGCTCCAAATTAGGTGTTTGCCAATCGAGTGCAGCAGCCGGGACTCTCAGAGTGAACAGAAAAAAGGGTTCTTTGGCCAAAGAAGAGAGGGAAGATCTCAAAGCGTGGGCAGGATCTGGGGAACAAGAGCACAGGAAAAGCTGGGCGGGGACACTGTAAAGGAGCACCCCGGGCCCCCACCAAGCAAATCTGTTCAGGCTCGGGAGTGGGGGGAGCCTCACAGCAGGAAGGGCTCCAGGGTCGGCGTCTGTCAGCTGACCCTGTCTCCTAAGACACGGCCCGGGGGCTGCTCTGATGGGGTCCGATGCCCCCGCATGCCTCACTCGTCCACGCCAGGACCTGACCCACACCGTGCCAGCCCATGCCGGGCGCCCACTTGGAGGGGGGCACAGGTGCTAACAGCTGATAGTGAGGAATGCGTGCAGCATGTAGGGTTCGAATTTCCTCGGGAAAGCAATACAGTAATATTCACAAAAGATGGAAAGGTTCAACGACCCTACGTCAGAAATTGGTTCTTAAGTTGTATACAGACGTGTGCAATCGGAGACGGAGGGCTAGGCTTCCCAGCACTCGCACTGACGAGCGCAAATGCTGGGGGTGGACTTCATGTCCATCAATACTCGTTTGAAGTACAAGCCACATAACTCTTATTCAGTCAATAAATAGAAAAAGGTAGGCTTACAGTATAGAATGGTAGAAAATGAACTTTAAGATGCCCTCTAAAGTGAAACAAAGGGGGTAGAAAACAGTGTACTGTTTCGTATGCGAAATGGTAATAGTTTGAAAAGAAACATGTGCTTTGCTTATGCACAGACTATTGCTGGAAAAATATACAAAAACCAATGCCAACAGCTTCTTGGGGGCGTGGGGGTTCCATCATATACCCCTGGAGTTTTTGGATTTTGTACCAAGCACATGTATTACCTATTAAATAAAGGACATCTTTTGGCTTCCCAGCTTCCCATTTCCTCCCACTAAAAAAGTCAGTCGTCACAGAAGTAACTATCTTATTTCCACTAAGAAACCAAACTAATATTGCAAAGTGCTCAGGGCTGGCATTTTAAGAATTACAAGGTTGTTGGCTCATTCATTCCCTTCCTCTTGTGTTCCACACTGAACACCTCATCAGCCCCCATTGTGTGCCAGGCATGATGCTGGCATCTGGGTGGACCAGTCAAGAAAGACACGATTCCACGTTCAAAAAGCCTCGTCTTGTAGTTGGTGAGAAAGACACGTCAATGAGCGGAGCAGAGATCCAGCCCGGAGACAACGCCTCCGGCTCCAGCCCGGCTCACTTCACACGGCGTCTGCCCGTTTCTTCTCTCTCCCCATTTCTGGGCCTGTCAGAGATGAGGCCGCAGATATGGACACATGAGTAAGGCCGGGGTCTTGCCAGCAGTGGTGGTCAAATGAGACTTTTCGGTATCTCTGTCTACACCTGAATGGCCACATTTAAGAACCTGCCAAATTCTCTGCAAGTTCAAGGATGACTCTAACTCCACCTGGTAAGGCCAAGGACGTCCCAGTCCACTCTCCTCTGCTGTGGAGACACTGAGCCACCTCATTCATTTCACTCACTCGCATATTCAACTGTGCGTACATGGGTCCTTTCCGGGCATAAGCACGGCATAAGCATGGGGCACACACTAGAGGTTTCTACGCTGGTGGGGGTGGGTGGAGAGGTGCATGAACGATCCGTTGAGGGACAGTTGTTGCAGAATTCAGGCAACTCCAAGGAAAGCTTCCGGGACAAGGGGAAGCTTCCAGGCTCACTCTGAAGCTGGACAGACCTCAATGACTCACTGGGCCGAGAGCTGGCTGAGAGGGGTAAGGAAACGTGATTTCAGGCAGAGGACAACCCAGACAAGAAAGCACCGAGAGGGACGTCCAGTGGTAAAGGTGGTGCAGCTGCGAGGCTGGAACACAATCATGCTGGGCTTTGGGTTCAAAGCCAAGAGCCTGAGCTCTACGCTGCACGCCAGAGTGTGAGTGGGGGGTGGGGGACGGGGCGGGCAGTGAGGGGCTCATCACACTACGGTCTGAAACAATTTTGGCGCTAGGTGCCAATCAATGAAATCGAATTCCGCTGAGAATCAACCTCAGTTGGATGGGATTTTCCATTAGATAAGAGGAGGATGCAATTCAGATCTGAAAACGTTCTACAGCCTTTCTGAAAGATGGACACAGAATCAAGACAAAGTAGATTTCATGATTTTCAATATAATCATAGGGTTTTTTTCCCCTTTCTATCTGTACAAGACACTGAATATCATTGCAAATAGATCTTATTTGCATAGAAAATAACAAACTTTATTATTTATATTCATTACCTAAACCCTATAAAGTGGCTTCTATTTTGGCTAATTGGACTCTTGATGACATTTTTATTTTTTTCTCCAAATTATTGGTTTTAGACTCTGGGATTCATTTCTCTGTACACAATGACCAGAAGCACTAATTTTGAGTTAAACCAATGGAGCTAGACCTTCTGAATTATAATCCTGTGGACATGAGTAGGGTTTTTGTTTTTGTTGGGGTATTTTTTGGTCTCTGCTAACTATTCCCAAGTGCCCCTAACACTGTCTGCAGGGAATCCTATTGATCCACTGACAAAGTCACTCTCTCATAGTCATTGACTTGCTGAACACTTACGCTGCTGAGAGGAGACTGAGAGGATGAAAGGTTAGAGCCCTATTTTTTAAGACACTCTGTGTCTGGATATCAGATCAATAGCCAGTGCAAACAGAGATTGGTACAAAGTTCTTGTTGAAGCGGAGACTTACAAGGCCCTCCTCTGCCCAGGGGGAGGGAGCGGGCAAGCCGAGAGGTGAGGAGGATGTTACAAGGGAAAAATGGGGTCACTGTGTCTAAGCTTCTTAGAGGGACGTGTGCGACCCTTCATTCTGTGCTCCCTGCCGCCCAGACAGCACATCTGTTGCCTTCTCTGATTACTTCATAGAGCCGCCGTCTCCCGGATAGTCGTGCTTTCTTACCATTCCACGCATTCACGTTAAGCAACAAACGAGCAAATCCCTACATCAGTGTCGCACGTGTTTCTAATCCTTCCACAGTAACACCGAGGCAGCCAGCATTCCTGGGCCATTTTCTGGGTGGGACACTGCCATCTCGACTGCAGTCCCGAGAGGTCAGGTAATTAAGCAAGGTCATCAAGCTGGTAAACGACAGAGCGGGGATACGCATGCTTCCCAGAACACCTTCCCCTCTGTGCTGGGGTGATCTCCTACTGGCGCTCACGCCCCTGCTGGCACCCGCCTGGCAGACAGGTCTCTCCTCCACGCGCCTGCACGTGTCCTACGGACTCCTTCCTTGCCCATCTCCCCAACAGGCTGTCGCGTCTTCAAGGACAGGACTATGTCATGGGCACTGAACTTCCAGGATCTGTAGCACAACGTATCTGCGTGGACACGGATACTGATTCAAGCTGGACGTCCTGATCAGAAGACGATTCAGAACCTAAATACTGTCCAAGAACTTCTCCCGAAGGAATCTGGTGCGGGGGCAGAAGAGACAGGGAAGGGACTACAGGACAACAGCTGTGTGCTGATGGCGCTCGGGGCCCTGGGGGTTACAGGCAACATGTAGACGAGCCCCTGCACTCAAAGAGATGATGGGGGAGTCCGTGCTAGTCCAGAGCTTGGCCAACAACAGAGACTCTGGATTAAAGTTTAAAATTGGCTCTACCAGTTGCTGGGTGTGAGTTTTTTACCTAAATGATTTCACGTTTTGAAGCTGAAGTGTCTTCCTCTGTAAAATGGAGGCCACACTTACCTTTTTATAGTTGTGAGGATTCAGTGAAATCATTTACTGAGAATGACAAGCTTATGCTTGGTCCTAATGGCAACATGTGACCAACCTACATTACTAACATGAGTATAAACTCAGCGTGCTACTTCAGGAGGGCACTGGGCCAAGTCCTGAGGAGCGGGCACGATTTCTGTAGGTGAAGGAACAGGGGCGAGCACGCTTCCTTTCCATCCTGAATTACCGCTGTCTGAGGAAGGCCCACGTCTTAAAGATCTTTACGTTCCCGGTGCCTCTTCTGTGTCTAGTACAGAACTCAAGCTTAGTACATACTGTAAAATGAGGAGAGAAACTAATCCCAGGAGGGTAGATGAAGGTTAGAGGAAGGATCTGGGAACAGTGCAACGTGCTCTGAGGGGTGGGGAAGACCGAGTGTCTACAGCAGAGTCTTCATGTGGAAACTGGAAGCAAAAAGGCTCGGCAGACTATGTGCTAAAAATGGGAAGCCCTTGGAAGCCAAGCAGGAGGATTCTTGTCCAAAAGTATTCCTGCTGGTTCCTGACCTTTCTGGTTCACGATCCCTTTTTATAGTCAGTGGGGCTATGGGTTCTCTATAAAATGAAAATAAACATAACACTGAACAATAATTCCTATGAATTAGCTCTGAAGACCATCTGGGGGTTTACCTTCTAGGGACCTATCTATAATCGCTCACTTAAGAAACCTACATTATTATTCAATATGCTAATCCCCCCTCCAAAATTACTTACTAAGGAGGAAAGAGTGAAAAATTCCAATATTAAAACCACACATTGAAAAAACGCATGATGAGTCACATTCCCTTTCTATGCAAGAAAAGTCCCCCTACCCCACCCCCCCAAAACCCCCTCAAAACCAAAAATCTTATTTTGGTCCATGAGAATAAAGAGACCTATTCTCTTCCCAACAGTTAAGGTAATTATTTCAGGTGAATTTTGGCTATTGGAGGGGAAAAAGGCTCAGCTATTTCCCATACACATTAAATACGGGCATTCAACTTGACAATTAAACTTCACATTTACTGTAATACTTTTTAGGTTACAAAACACTCACAATATCAGCTCAAACACTCACAGTATTAGCTCACTCAATTCTTAGCAACAACTACATGCATTAAGCATCATTCTCCTTGTGCTGATGTCCAAAGGCACATAGTCAGGGGCAGAGCTAAAATACAACTACTTTTAAAAAGCAAGACACTCGGGGCACCTGGGTGGCTGAGTGGGTTAAAGCCTCTGCCTTTGGCTCGGGTCATGATCTCAGGGTCCTGGGATCAAGCCCCACATCGGGTTCTCTGCTTAGCAGGGAGACTGCTTCTTCCTCTTTCTCTGCCTGCCTCTCTGCCTACTTGTGATCTCTGTCTGTCAAATAAATAAATAAATAAAATCTTAAACAAAAAAAAAATTTAAAAAAATTAAAAAAAAAAAAAAGGCAAGACACTCGGTGATGTCAGGGCCTAAGTAGTGTTTTTGATGGTTTAGAAAAACAAAACAAAACAGACAAAAAACAAGAATACCCTGAAACCAAACTAATGATGCATTTTCCTTACAGATCCCTAACTTAAAAAAAAAAAATACAAAATAATTTTATAAAACAACTGTTATGTTACTTGTCTTATACAAATAATAACTTGTTTTGCAAAATTCAAAAAGGACAGAAACATGCACACACAAAATCATACCTTCACAAGCCTAAGATAATTATTGTCAAAAATCTGGAGCATACCAGCATAATTTTTTACCTACAAATATATAGCAGGTACACATAGTCAGTTTTTAAAAAAAATAAAATTGGGGTCGTATTATACGTTAGGCTTGATGAACTGCTTTTTTGCCTTAATAGTTTGGACATTTTTTCATGTTACTGCCTGGGCTTCGATTTCTTATTGAAGAAAGCAACCCAAGTATTAACTGCTGTGACGACTTACGCCTCTGCCTTCCGTGGCACCAGCAAGGCTGGCTGGGTCTGACTTGTTTATATTCAGGGAGCTTCTGTTCTGACTGGAGGAGTTAATTTGCCGTAATCACCAGTGCTGGTAATAGGAACGAACGTGGGATATTTTCCATGGGACTTTACATAAGCATGAAATTGTCTTCATCTTCCATAACACATCACAATAATTGGAACAAAAGGCACTCACCTTTGTTTGCTCCTTGGGCACAACCAGTTCCTCTGACTTCCCAAGATGGCTGACATTTCCTAACAAAAGAAAAGACTTTTTTACTCAAAGAGAAGGAAATCTCTTAAGAAACAAAAATTAAACATTTTACATCATCTACAATTAAAAAAACAAACAAAAAAAAACCAAAAGAACAAAACTTAAGCCAAATGATTAAAGAATAACTTTATTAAATATTTGTCAGTTTTAAGAAGTGCCCTCAATTACTAACCAAAGAATGTATTACAAACAACTAGTTATGAGGTTTTACATTTGTTTAATAGGGAATAATTGGCCCCAATTAAACTGACTGAACTAAGGCTTTTTAGATTACTAAAACAAATTAAACTTTTTAAAATGAGAATTTAGGTGATCTTAAAACCTCTCTAAAATGGATAATGAAACTTGCTAAGTTGTAATCTCCCTGGTTTTATTAGTTATATTAAGATAAATTAAGTGAGATTAAAATCTTATTTGATTTATTTACCTTTGACAATGAAGACCGTTTAAGGGTTACACATCCTCAGCCTTGGCGAGTGCGACCTCAATTAGTCAAGTCAGATTGTCTTTAAAAGCTTTGTGCTTATTGCTTCCAGCATGGAGCGAGGTGTTCATTAAGGTACCAAAATTCTCATAAAAAATCCAAAGTTGCACTAGTGAAAAAACGCTCAACAAGATGAAAACTGATCACATCTTTTTCAGAAAATCAGTAGTTATTTTAAAACCAGTTTTTAAACAAGATTTGGTTTTGCGTCGTTTTAACGTGCTACTCACGCAGCTTAACACCATGTGGACTCTTTAAACAGCATTTAAATCTACGGTGAGTATAGAATGGTACATTTAATTTTATACCATTTTTTAAGTCAGTTGTACAATGTTTAGTGTGACCCTTTTATGACAAGCGTTGTTAAATGAACTCTTTCCCTGTTTACAACTATTTATGAAGGCCTTTTTAAATAAGAGAAACATGAAATTGTTAGCTCACACACACGGAATTTCTTTCAAAAGTTTATTTAGTATCAAGCAAGAGGAGACTTTGCTCAACACTACAGAACATTTCAAGACTTGAGTTACAAAAGAATACCACATTATTTGCACTTGTAATTGGCTTCCCTTTTTACGCATGTTGGCAAGAGAAAAAAACTAGCATATGGCTGAAAGATAAAATAACTAATTGCTATGGAAACCTTTAAAATGAAAGGTGAGGCTTATGTTAAAAGGATGGATTAACATATTTAGTAAACCTAGTTTTTTGTTTAACACTAGTTAATCAAAGTTATTTTTTTCCTTTTGATGACCTATTTTTTTCATATACAGACTGGAAATAACAAAATTTTACATGTCTTTTTTTTTTTTTTTTCTGCCCAGGTTGATGTTTCCACAAAGTAGTTTTAAACTTCCATCCATTCAGATTTTAAGCATTTTGATTTATTTAAAAAGGGATTGTTCATAGAAAAACATTACTTTGAACAGTACACAGGACTGGTGGAGACTGGCTATTTCACAACACCAGACAGTACAATCAGTATCTCCCGTAGGGCTGGTCTCTGTAGACGCCCTTTGCGGTCCTCGCTGCAGGTGCCTTGTGTCTCGAGTTAGTCCAGTCCTCTTGCCCTAAAATCAGTAAGATATCGAATCACAATTAGATCATTGCCACGGATCCCGCTGGCTTCATTTTTCAGAATCTACCTTAACCCTGAACCAGTGGTAGATGTCATATTGAAGACAGATAGCCCTGAGGTACTAGGGGTAAAAAACAGAAACAAAAACAAGGGTAATTACTTAGAGAAAAATTACAAACACAATAGAAAATGGTTGCTCCACTAACAATACCTATCAGTATGGGGGAAAAAAAAATGATTTTTGTGTCTTAAATGGAAACCGACTTTGTAAGAACTTTCCTTTTGGTCAGTCACTTTTAACAAAAGCTCACACACTCAAACAGCAAACTGAACTAACTGCCTTTTGCTAAACATTAAGACATTTATGAATGGGAAAGAGAATGGGAAGAGGATCACTCAGACTTCTTTTGACGGCAAAAACAAAGACAACACATAAAGATTTGTGCAGGCAAAAGTAGAGGAACACAATGAGCAGTGTGGGGGCGGGCAGGGTGGGAGGGAGTCCTGGGTCCTGACACCGACAGAGTGAACTGAAGTCCTGTTCAGGGGAAATGTAGCCTCAATAGTACTTTCCGAATATGAAATAAACTCGAAGACAGAATGTCAAATCTCTCTCATCATAATACTAAATCCATACCAGACAAGTGTACAAATAACAAAAGGCATTCCATCATCTCGATCTCCTGAAATTAAACACCTGTTCCATCCCAGCGCTCTCAACGAGTCATCTACAAGTCTCCGACAACAAACAGTTAACATCTCTGTGGCAACATACAGCAATTTAAAAGCCATGTGTCCACTGAGACCAATCTGAAAAGGCTGTGAAGGAAAAATACTTAAAATGACCTCTTCTTTTGATACAAACATGCAATCAACGTCATTCCCTCAAGCTAACTTGCATCCATTTAAGTAGACAGCATTCAGCAAACCAAGGTATTTCTCTTAAGTGTTTGTTACAAAAAAAAAAAAAAAAAATCCAAGGTGAGGTCATCACGGCTTGGGGCAGGTGATATAACAAAATGCACTTCAAAAGGAGCACCGGAAAATGGTTTTTTAGTTATGTTCAGAGAAATGTCAGAACATCCATTAATCAGAATCCTGATTCACTTGCACTGGGTACCGGAGGCATTTATCAGAGCTTTGCAACTGATTGAAGCTTCCTGTTCTCTGATCTCTTTGCCCTCCGGCAAAGGAGCTTCTTACAATCATTAGGTTGCTGCCGCCAATTCTTTTAATTAAACCTGTCCTCCTTCTGCATAGAGACTTTGGACCTGGATTCCCCAGCATCTCTACCAGCGCTCACTGAATTAAGTGGGGTTTAGCTGTCTCCTCATAAGACAGAGAGCACCTTATGGCCCCCCACCCCCTGCTCAGTGCTTTTGTAACCTTTATGGAATAACTCCCACTGTAATGTTTTTCGAGGGTTTGGGATCAGAGATGCATTAGAATACGAGGATGGGGGTGGGACAATCCTTTGGGAGCTACAGTCTCCAGGGCTTCGTTTTCCTTCACTGTCAAGAAGCAAAGATACTTCAAAAAGTCCCGAGCTATCAAGTGTCTGCAGTCTGGCAAACGACTCTATAAATGAGAAAATCAGCACATGGCAATCAACCCAAACAGAAAATCTAAGTTGAGAATGTGAATGTAGGCAATTTTCTTTGAGTTTTTAGTCCTCTTTAAATATTAAATTTAAATCTTAAAGGAGCTGAAAATAGCTAGATATGCACAGATGAACTGAAAGGGAAGCTGCTGTTTCAGTGAAAATGTCCTTACGGATTTCTCCTCAGTTCCGGTCTGGAAGGTGTTTCTGGGACCACTCTACCCGCTCTATTTCTGGTTCGTGTCAGCCAGTTACTCACCGTAGGAATCATAGGTCTCTTCACTGAGTCCATGTCCATAATCATAGTAATCAGCACCACTGTATTGAACGAAAGACGCCAAAAAAAAAAAAAAAGGTGAAAACAGGATAAAATAACTTGACCGAGCTTAAATCATATTTAGTGAAGTATTCTAAAACTTAAAGATAAGCAATCGAGGGCAGGGCTACACACTGAAAAAAAGAATTCCCACTGAGATGGCAGAGATCCAGCAGGGAAACTTTAGACCTCAAGATCAAAGATTTCCAGCTGTAATACCTGATAAAGGTGCCTGGAACTTTAGCCACAGACATCGGCCAATGAGCACCATGTGAGAGTCTCCGTGCACGACGGATACACAGCCTGTGTGTCCTGGAAGGGCAGGGTCCACACACAGGACGGGTGTGCCGCGGACAGAGCACTACTCCTGGCCGGGCCCCATTGCCCTGGAGAGGACGGAGAACCACAGGTCCAACAGAAGGAAGGCAAGGATGTTCCCTCCTCTCTAACTCCTGCCTACCAGAAAACCCGACGCTGCGCGATCTGTGGGCTTCACAGCACTTTATAACCGGGCCTGAGGTCCAATGTTCTGTTTCACCCGCACTGTGGCATCACTGTCAGGAAGTCGGTGTGACGACTGTGTTTTGAAGGACAGCAGGGTGACTCCACGCCCTCTGGTCATGGTCCCCTTGCAATGTCCGTGAGGATGGAGGCGGAGCATCTTTGCACAGCACCGGCACATCTATGTTCTAACGTAGGGCATCCTTGAGATACTGGGGGAGGGGCGGAGGGAGCCTGTTATCAGGGCCATTGTGCAGATAATGCGAAACGGGCTACAGATACACAATGTATTTGAACCAGGCATAATTTTTTATAGGAACAAACCTATGGAAAACCTAGATTACTAAGCCATGGCAGATATAAGTAGTTTATGATGCTATTCTGAGGATCCAGGGAGGAGCTTCCACTCACCCTCTCAGGCCTTGTGCTTTCCCACTCTACTTAATTTTGTAGGGAAACAATCGTCCTGAATTTGTTATCCTGGACTGTCATGGAAATAAACACTCTCATTATTCCAACCTCATGCAATCAAGTAAGAAGTTCTAATCAAAATAGAAAATGATCCAGCTCAGCTGCTTAACACCTTAGGAAGTTGCAAGATGAATAAAAAAATCTGTGGAGTGAGTGTTGCTGAGTGCCAGCTGCCGAGGTCCCACGGAGTCCCCACAGCAGCCCCGGAGGTGCGTGGGGCTGTCATACCCATTTTAGAGATAAGGAAGGATGCTGCTGCAGATCGGAAAGCCAGGATGCCAGCCAGAATCTCAGAGAACAGACAAGTGATCAAACCCACACCTGGCGCTCTTTCCACGCATCCTGTCAGGTGAGCGGCTCCAGAGACTCAGCCACTCTGATGGCTGCGGCACAGCAGGGCGATCCTAGGATGAAGCGGTGAGCAAGGGAAACAAGCCTCAAGCATGTGCGGATGGCTCTTCACCTCTGCTCCTCTGCCAGAAACGTTCTTCTCTGCTCTCCTAATCTACCTGCTGCTCAGTCTGTAGCCCAAATGCTACCTCCTTGGAAAACCTTCCCAGTTTCCCAGGGGCTGGCTCCCCGAGACGGCACACTTTCCTTGTCCCGCCTGCCCGCCCCCCCCCCCCCCACCCCAGCCCCAGGACCTCCCTCTAGATGGACTGAGGCGGCGCCTCACCAGCGGCTGCATCACAGGGCTTCCCAGAGAACGTAATGCTAGAGCAGTTCTGAGCCACTCTCCCGGCTGAGGAAGGGATGCAGAGAAGGCACCGACAGGGGGACGGCGGCAGGGGCCTTCCAGGCAGCGCCAGCTGCACACGTAAGGCACAGATGCACGAAAAAGCCTGAATAATCCGAGTGTCTACAAGTACCTCCATCACACAGAGCTAATAAGCACTGATAAAACGCCGGGGCTAGACTATTCCTCAGTATAAAATGCTTCCTCCACGTGCAAAATATAGGTCAGATCTTGATATCCTGGTTTAATCACATCCTCTAGTTAATTACACACAGTGTAACATACTGGTTATGATGGGAGCTCTCCGGAACAGGACATAAGCGCTCTGCAATGTGCCGTGTTAAGAAGCTCCACGGCTTTTTAAATGTTGCCCAGGAAGAGAACAGTCGCTCCTACAACTGACCTATTACACCACGTGGCAACGTGCAGCTTTTCTGAGGAAGGGCACATGGTGACAGAGTTTTATAAAAAGGTCTTCAGGCTGAGAGCCGAAACTCCTAGAGGACGTGGGAGAATGGCAGGGTGAGGGAGGACGGGCGCGCTGCTTAGTGAGACCCCTTCACTGACCACGTCTCCATGTGCATAATTGCACTTAATCTCCCTAAAATCACTGTCCTTGAAGACAGAGCGGCCGAGGCTCAGGGAGGCTGGGCCACCTGCCCAGAGTCACACAGCTCAGAAGGGACAGCGCCCACATCACGTGCTGAAGACCCACACCAGTTGCGGACTGTGCTCGCCGTGGGGCCACCTTACACTAGTGGGGGGTGGGGAGTTCCCTGTCCACTCTGACCTGCTCTGTCACTCTTCCAGGGTGTCTGACTTGCCCCCTCTGGGGCATCCAGGATCCCTCCTCATGCTCGGAAATAGAAGGAATAACACAGAACTCATTGCCGTAGGATCGTGGTGAATTATCACTGCCTTCTCTGTCTGGTCTCAAATTCCCTCTCTCCCTTTCAGTAGCCCTCACTTCCTCTCGAGGCAACAAATTTATCTATGGTGAGAAGCAAACGGGAGGAACTAGCAAACATTTATATTAAAAAACAAAAATTCAGCAACAACAAGCAATATAAGAAGTAATATTGTTTTCCTACCTCTTAAGGTTTTATAGTTTTAAATATGAGAATTGCCTTTAGAGTATTTTCTTTTTTTTTCCATCTTGAGTTCAGAAATTCAGAAACTAACCCCTGGACACTGGAGTCTGAACTGGGGCCCCCACCTGCCGTGCTCCCTGGGAGATCTGTCCTACTCGCTGCCTTTGTGCTCCATCCGTCAAACCATGGGCCTGTTCTAGAAGCTACGCAGACCCCGGGCTGCTCTGACATTCTCGATGGCTCACGCACAGCATTTGGCCACAAAGCAGTCAAAATAACTTCTCGTTTTGTTGCAAATAAATTGGCTAATGTTTCATAGAAACTCAGCACTAAATTAAATGAACTTCAATCCTCTTTCCAAAGGTCAGAAGTTACACCATAATGGCTCCTTAGACAAATAAAACCCTGATGTTCTTGAGAATTCTATCTGTTGCACAAAGTGAGTTACGTCTTCACAGGCCTAAGAGAATATGCTTTACAGAGGTCCCCTCAGCGCACCTCGAAGTTATAAATAGCAGGCACTGAAGCTCACCAACAGAGAGGTCGAGCAGTTGCTTTTTGACCCAACCAAGTCTTGATTAAACGGACTGAACAGTAATGCACATCAGTTTAGACTGGACATCAGTCTGTGACGTGCCCTAAAATTGTTCAGCATAGAAAAGTCTGGGGCGAAGAACGTTTCCAATGAACAGTAGGATGAGAGGGAGCACAATTTGCTGCTCCGCAATGGTTTGGTGATAAGACCATCGCGGTTTTGACAAGTGAAAACTTTAAACTGACATTTGCTATCATTCCACCCACTTTCTGATTATTTATTGCAAAACTGTCACTGAGCCAGGAAGCTGAGAGCAGCTGAGCCCCATTCTCAGACCTGTCAGTTCCACTGAATTGCTTTGCCAGTCCTTCGGCACGTGCCCCTCAAATGTCTACTGACCAAAGATGTGTCCTATTTCCCAAGGATAAACTCAACACCCAACATATGACAAAAGGAAAAAGACACGAAGAATCTCTTCACTTATGCACACGACATTATAACATAACATTAATAATAGATTAGAAAACACATTAGGCCACGTAAGCCTCAACTCCATCACAAGGGATCCATGGAGCTGGTCCTTGAACGGATCAAGAGCTGTTCCTGCTGGTACTAAGGCCATGTCTGCCCAGGGCCTTTTATTCCCCCCACATTCTACTCCATCCCCGTGGCCGAAGGAAGTATGAGGATGCGGCCTAACTCCTGGCTTTCCTGGAGGTTCTTGGTTCCATCAACCAGAGTCAAGAAACAGACAACAGAGGGGTCAGGGAGCAAACTGCAGCCCTGGGACCAAGCCCACCACTCTCTAGACCTTCTATTCTCCATTGACAGGGGACAAGAGGACGACAGAAACTGAGACCCCATATCACCTTGGCCCTGTGGGATCAAGAAGACAATCCCGACATTTATATTTATGTCTCCTGCCCTTTCAACCTCTTCAAGACTCTCCACCAATTTCTACTTTAAAGTCACTGAAACCAATCTCACGAAGCCCCTTCCTTGTATTTACGTCAGCTCAGCAAGTCCTAGACCACGAGATGCTCTTACCCATAGGCCTCAAAGTCCTGCCCACCTGTTGCTGTCTGTCCTCAGCTCCTACCCAGCTCTGCAATCCTTTCTCTGTGCCCCCTGGAATTCATGGCCCACTGCTGGCAAAACTCCCTATATAGTCAGTTTCCAGTGTCCTCAGGGCAAAAAAAAAAGTTGTGTAGTCATTCTTTTCACCAGCCATTCCCTTTGCCTGGAATGCTCTGACCTCTAGGTATCTGTGTGGTTAACTTCATCTTTCTCAAGACTTTGCTCAAATGAGGCTGTCTCAACAAGGTCCACTCATTACGACTGCAACCCCCCTGCTCCGGCAACCCTCACCCCCAGGACTCTGCTCTATTTTCTCCTACAGCATGTGTCGCTTTCTCTCGTGCTTGGTACTCATTTATTATACGTACTGTTTCCTCTCAGCAGAATGAGAATATATGCTCTTCAGGGAGGGACTTGGGCTGTTTTATTCGATGACATACCTCAAGCTCCTTCAGAATAATACCTAGTACAAGGCAGATACGCTGTAAAATTTATTAACATCACCAAGGCAGTGCAAGAAAGACAAAGCGTTATCAGTGAACAAAGGTGAATAAGACACTACTCCTCTCGCCTCACTTCTAAAGGTACAAAATAAAAGGACTTAAAGGATTTAATATTTTTGGATGTGGAATAAACTTGGAAAATACGGTGCGATCATTACTCTCCAGAAGCTAACGAAGATGAACAAGTACATTTCCACAGAAGAGGGTACAGGAGTGTCTGAGCACAGAAGGGTGGCCAAAACACCCTGGGATCAGAGTCTCATTACAGTGGGAGGTGAGAGGAAGGTAGGAAGGTGACATGGACTGGCTGAGGGACTGAATGAGGAGGGAAGAGGCAACAGGTGAGTCAGGGTCAGGCTACAAAGAAATTCACGAACTCTCAAAAAAAGGGGAATCACTCCACTAGGTCAGCTGGTATACACAGGGGCACAGAAAGTGTGCACCCATGTGTATTTTTTCTCATTTAACTTCATGACAAATTGATGGAAGTAGATATTATTCTATCACTTTAATAAAATTTGAAGCTCTGAAAGTTACCTAAACTATCCAAGGACGATCATGAACGCGTAAGGCCCAAAGCTGTTAAGTCAGGTCTGTCTTGCACCACAGCTGATGTTTATCCGTGAGGAGCTGCCCTCTCCTCTTCTGTAATGCTAGAAAGTCTGAAGTTAATCCTTTCAACAGGAAAGTTAGGGCAGTCTGTTCATCCCTGGCATTAATTCTTTCCTCATCTCACGTGAGAGTCACAGCTCTCTGCACACTTGGTACGCCCTTCGATGTATGTAATAACTTGCGTCTTCAACTTCTCAATTTTTTGAAATTCTCTCTTTCCCTTAATCTTATTTTTTTCCGTCCTGGTAATGCCAGTGAGGTTCCTTTTGAAGTTTTGGGTTCTATCTTCCATCCAGCTTTTCTATCCTACTTGGTGACTCTTTATCCTTTGGTGATACTCAAAGGCCTTTCTGTTGACTTTAAATCCCAGGCCCCCTAACTGGTTTGGCCTTTGTGGCTTCCGTGTCCTCTGACCCATATGAAGATTTAACTACTTACTTCAGAATTCCTTCTACTCTTTGAACTCTATTCTGTCCCAGTGTTAGTTTTTCAGTTTGCTGAGTGTGTGTGTGTGTGTGTGTGTGTGTGTGTGTGTGTGTGTTTAACGCTGGATGTTTTTGATTTGAGATTTTCAGTTTGTTTGTCTAGGGATGTTACCTCTTATTTACTTATTATTATTTTTTTTAAATACTGAACAGGGCTTTTTTTATTAACATATAATGTATTTTTAGCCCCAGGGGTAGAGGTCTGTGAATCGCCAGGTTTACACACTTCACAGCACTCACCATAGCACACACCGTCCCCAATGTCCATAACCCCACCCCCCTCTCTCTGCCCCCCTCCCCCCACTAACCCTCAGTTTGTTTTGTGAGATTAAGAGTCTCTTATGGTTTGTCTCCTTCCCAATCCCATTTTGTTTCATTTATTCTTTTCCTATCTCCAAACCCCCCACATTGCATCTCCACTTCCTCATATCAGGGAGATCATGTGATAGTTGTCTTTCTCCGATTGACTTATTTCGCTGAGCATAATACCCTCTAGTTCCATCCATGTCGTCACAAATGGCAAGATTTCATTTCTTTTGATGGCTGCATATGTTACCTCTTATTTAAAATAGCTTTCTTCTGGCGGTTGTGGAAAGGGGAAAGTATACTATCGGGTGGGATACATAAGTAATTTGTCTCCTGTGCCTGGGGCTCTGGGTTGCCCTACCGGGTGGCACAGTCAACTTTCGCTTTGCATGGCCACAACAGTCATCTGGGAAGAAACACTACCACTCAGCACTGCTGAGCGCCTCCCAGTGGCCAGACTAGCCTGGCTACTCCAAATGCAGCTCTCCAGTCAATTCTCTTGGTGCCCCGTGTTGACAGCCACTGGTGTGGGGTTGCGTCTGCCCTAAACCCCCCACCACAGCAGCACACTTCTCTGCCAGGGCTGGGCTTTGTTTCATTTTGCTTTCTCACAGATTGCCTTCCATTTGCTTTCCCTCCCTCAGGAATCTTTCAAAACTTGATTCTGTCACTTTCTGGATTCTGAAAGGGGAGGATGGGTGGATCAGGTATGTGTTCTCAGCCCATCCTCCTGACTCAATCTTCCTGTCTCTTTTTAAATCCTTTTTTAGCTTTATAATGCATTACAGATTATCCCTTAATCCTCAAAGCCCCTGTCTGAAGCAGACATTTTTAATTTTACAGGTGAAAAATATGAGGTCAGAAGATGGGAACCTGTCTAATTCGTAACTGTCTTCCGTAGAGATCAGAGGAAGACTGATATCAACACTAGGACTGAACCCTGTCCATGTCTCAATCAAGAGTCTAAGATAAGGATATCTTGTTGTGATGGTTTTGGAAATTTTGGGGGGTGGGGAGGTGAATCTGGAATTCATCCCAGAATTGATCTTTAGTAGATCTCTTCCAAAGTTAAATTAGTAAATTCTGCGCTGTTGAAATTTAACATAAAAGAGTTGGTGTTTTTCTGGATTGTCTTGGCTCATTCCTTTGAGAAAAAAATTTAACTATAATCCTTTGATAAAAATTAATATTTGAGCAGGCATTTAGTGAAAATTCATTATCTGACGGGAAAAACTACAGGATGGGGCACATGTGGCCCAGGCAACAGCTCTAGTCTGGCGGCCCCCAGGCCAGTGCTTCCATTCTGCTCGGAGCCTGGGATCCTCACGCAACCATTAAGAATTTTTATAGATACAGCAGAACAGATTAAAAGTCATATTTAAAATGAAATTCTGGGACTACTCTCATTTTTCCATTATGGCAGATAACTGAAAGATCTGGAATTTCTTTAGGGTAAGTGACTAAAAAAAGTCCAATATGCTCTCAGTAAGAGCCCTACTTCTCGAATAGTTCTTTCATAATATTTAATAATATTTTCCAGGAAAGATGCTGAATAAATACGCTTCAAACTGGGTTGCACAGGTCAGATGGGAGAAGTCTAGTCATTTGCTCACTGCTCTGCTACCTTTGGACCTTCCAAATCTGCTTGGTCACTCCAGCTCCTACTGGGGCTGCTCTCTGAACTGAACCACTGCCCTATGAGATGGGAGAGGGCAAAGCATGACTTATTCCTATCTTCTGTGTTCTGCTAAATGTGCTGCAGATCTAAATGCAAGGCTGTTCATCTTCTGCCCCTCTTCCCCTGAGGACTGCAAATTTGGACAATGTAGCTTTGATGTGGGAGGGAGGCAAGGGCCAGCTGCTCTTCCTAGACATACTTGGGGTTCACAGCATCCCACTGTGGGACAGGCACCCAATAGAAATATGTCTGCCCTCAGGGAGCTTATGGTGTGAGGACAATGCACTGAATGGGAAGGCTGCACAAGGCTTACCCTGATTTAGAGAACTTGCTTCATCCCTCTCTTGGTGGTGGATCCATCTCTGAGAGCTCTCCTAGAGCATTAATAGTCTGCATCTCCAAAATTGGAGGGGGAGATGAACCAGGAGAGACTGTGGACTCTGAGAAACAAAACTGAGGGTTTTGGAGGGGCGGGGAGTCGGGGGATGGGTGAGCCTGGTGGTTGGTATTAGGGAGGGCACGTACCGCATGGAGCACTGGGTGTGGTGCATAAACAATGAATCTTAGAACACTGAAAAAATAAAACAAATAAAGTATGGGCTGTGGACTCCTAGGAGCCCCTGCCATTCTATAGGGGGCCCACCAAGTCAAACTATTCTTGTGAAAACAAGCTAATGCTGTTCATCTTTTTCACTGTGCTCACATTTCAAGCAATGTGGTGGGTAAAATTTTCAGTGTTTTGGGAAGAACCAAGGCAGTGGCATCAAACTATGCTAACAGTTAAATTAAGAAAAGTACTATCATTTAAAAATATCTTGTAAAGCAGTAAGAACTGCTAATCTTAATAAATCTCAATTGTTAAGTCCAAGCCTTTTCATGATTCTGCGTGAGGATGTGAAGTGTGCTTACGGGAGCTCTGCTGCTGAGTGCAGGATAGGCTGAGTTCAGGCTCTGCTCACAGCACCCCTTTCTACTCGCAGGAATGAAGCACACCAGACCATGGCTATGCAGACTTACATATGTGGCTGGTGTGTTCTCAAAAATGAATGAAGTGGGGGAGGAGTCAAGATGGCGGAGAAGTAGCAGCCTGAGACTACATCAGGTAGCAGGAGATCAGCTCGATAGCTTATCTAAACATTGCAAACACCTACAAATCCAACGGTAGAGCGAAGAGAAGAAGAACAGCAACTCTAGAAACAGAAAATCAACCACTTTCTGAAAGGTAGGACTGGCGGAGAAGTGAATCTAAAACGACGGGAAGATAGACCGCGGGGGGAGGGGCCGGCTCCCGGCAAGCGGCGGAGGAACGGAGCACAAAATCAGGACTTTTAAAAGTCTGTTCCACTGAGGGACATTGCTCCAGAGGCTAAACCGGGGTGAAGCCCACGCGGGGCCAGCGTGGCCCCAGGCCCCGCAGGGTCACAGAAGGATCGGGGGTGTCGGAGTGTCGGAGAGCTCGCAGGTATTAGAACGGAGAAGCCGGCTGCAGAGACAGAGCCGAAGACTGAACTCTCAGCTCGGGGTTACCTTGAACTGGTCGCGGGCTGGGTGAGCTCGGAGCGTGGCTAGAGGCTGGGGATACGGGAGTGATTGGGTGCTGTCCTCTGGGGGCGCACTGAGGAGTGGGGCCCCAGGCTCTCGGCTCCTCCGGGCCGGAGACTGGGAGGCCGCCATTTTCATTCCCGTCCTCCGGAACTCTACGGAAAGCGTTCAGGGAACAGAAGCTCCCAAAAGCGAACCCGAGCCAATTACTTAGTCCGGCCGCTGGTAAGGGCGGTGCAATCCCGCCTGGGGCAAAGACACTTGAGAGTCACTACAACAGGCCCCTCCCCCAGAAGATCAGCAAAATATCCAGCCAGGACGAAGTTCATCTATCAAGGAGAAAGCAGATTCAATTCCTAAGACAACAGAGCAATTCCAGAGGAGGAGAAAGCAAAGCACGGAACTCATGGCTTTCTCCCCATGATTCTTTAGTCATGCGGCTACTTCAAAATTTTTTTTTTCTTTTTTCAATTTTTTTTTCTTTTTTCAATTTTTTTTTCTTTTTTCTTTTTTCTTCTTCTGCTAAATTTTTTAAAACTTTTACCCTTTTCTTTTTTAACGTTTTTTGACTAGTTCATCTAAATATATATATTTTTTCTTTCTTTTTTATATTTTTTTGTTTTATTTTTTAAATTTTTTTCTTTTTTTTTTTTCTTTTTTTTTCAGAACCTGTTTTTATCCCCTTTCTCCCCCCCACAATTTGGGGTCTCTTCTGATTTGGTTACAGCGCATTTTTCCGGGGTCTTTGCCACCCTTTTAGTAGTTTATTTGCTCCTTCATATCCTCTTATCTGGACAAAATGACAAGGCGGAAAAAATCACCACAAACAAAAGAACAAGAGACAGTACCGAAGGCTAGGGACCTAATCAACACAGACATGGGTAATATGTCAGATCAAGAGTTCAGAATGACGATTCTGAACGTTCTAGCCGGGCTCGAAAAAGGCATGGAAGATATTAGAGAAACCCTCTCTGGAGATATTAAAGCCCTTTCTGGAGAAATTAAAGAACTAAAATCTAACCAAGTTGAAATCAAAAAAGCTATTAATGAGGTGCAATCAAAAATGGAGGCTCTCACTGCTAGGATAAATGAGGCAGAAGAAAGAATTAGTGATATAGAAGACCAAATGACAGAGAATAAGGAAGCCGAGCAAAAGAGGGACAAACAGCTACTGGACCATGAGGGGAGAATTCGAGAGATAAGTGACACCATAAGACGAAACAACATTAGAATAATTGGGATTCCAGAAGAAGAAGAAACAGAGAGGGGAGCAGAAGGTCTATTGGAGAGAATCATTGGAGAGAATTTCCCTAATATGGCAAAGGGAACAAGCATCAAAATCCAGGAGATGCAGAGAACCCCCCTCAAAGTCAACAAGAATAGGTCCACACCCCGTCACCTAATAGTAAAATTTACAAGTCTTAGTGACAAAGAGAAAATCCTGAAAGCAGCCCGAGAAAAGAAGTCTGTAACATACAATGGTAAAAATATTAGATTGGCGGCAGACTTATCCACAGAGACCTGGCAGGCCAGAAAGAGCTGGCATGATATATTCAGAGCACTCAACGAGAAAAACATGCAGCCAAGAATACTCTATCCAGCTAGGCTATCATTGAAAATAGAAGGAGAGATCAAAAGCTTCCAGGACAAACAAAAACTGAAAGAATTTGCAAACACCAAACCAGCTCTACAGGAAATATTGAAAGGGGTCCTCTAAGCCAAGAGAGAGCCTAAAAGTAGTAGATCAGAAAGGTACAGAGACAATATACAGTAACAGTCACCTTACAGGCTAATAATCGCACTAAATTCATATCTCTCAATAGTTACCCTGAATGTTAATGGGCTAAATGCCCCAATCAAAAGACACAGGGTATCAGAATGGATAAAAAAACAAAACCCATCAGTATGTTGCCTACAAGAAACTCATTTTAGACGCGAAGACACCTCCAGATTTAAAGTGAGGGGGTGGAAAACAATTTACCATGCTAATGGGCATGAGAAGAAAGCTGGGGTGGCAATCCTTATATCAGATCAATTAGATTTTAAGCCAAAGACTATAATAAGAGATGAGGAAGGACACTATATCCTACTCAAAGGGTCTGTCCAACAAGAAGATCTAACCATTTTAAATATCTATGCCCCTAACGTGGGAGCAGCCAACTATATCAACCAATTAATAACAAAATCAAAGAAACACATCAATAATAATACAATAATAGTAGGGGACTTTAACACTCCCCTCACTGAAATGGACAGATCATCCAAGCAAAAGATCAACAAGGAAATAAAGGCCTTAAATGACACACTGGACCAGATGGACATCACAGATATATTCAGAACATTTCATCCCAAAGCAACAGAATACACATTCTTCTCTAGTGCACATGGAACCTTCTGCAGAATAGATCACATCCTGGGTCACAAATCAGGTCTCAACGGGTATCAAAAGATTAGGATCATTCCCTGCATATTTTCAGACCACAATGCTCTGAAGCTAGAACTCAATCACAAGAGGAAAGCTGGAAAGAACCCAAATACATGGAGACTAAACAGCATCCTTCTAAAGAATGAATGGGTTAACCAGGAAATTAAAGAAGAATTGAAAAAATTCATGGAAACAAATGATAATGAAAACACAACAGTTCAAAATCTGTGGGACACAGCAAAGGCAGTCCTGAGAGGAAAATATATAGCGGTACAAGCCTTTCTCAAGAAACAAGAAAGGTCTCAAGTACACAACCTAACCCTACGCGTAAAGGAGCTGGAGAAAGAACAAGAAAGAAACCCTAAACCCAGCAGGAGAAGAGAAATCATAAAGATCAGAGCAGAAATCAATGAAATAGAAACCAAAAAAACAATAGAAAAAATCAATGAAACTAGGAGCTGGTTCTTTGAAAGAATCAATAGGATTGATAAACCCCTGGCCAGACTCATCAAAAAGAAAAGAGAAAGGACCCAAATCAATAAAATCATGAATGAAAGAGGAGAGATCACAACTAACACCAAAGAAATACAGACAATTATAAGAACATACTATGAGCAACTCTACGCCAACAAATTGGACAATCTGGAAGAAATGGATGCATTCCTAGAGACATATAAACTACCACAACTGAACCAGGAAGAAATAGAAAACCTGAACAGGCCCATAACCAGTAAGGAGATTGAAACAGTCATCAAAAATCTCCAAACAAACAAAAGCCCAGGGCCAGACGGCTTCCCAGGGGAATTCTACCAAACATTTAAAGAAGAACTCATTCCTAGTCTCCTGAAACTGTTCCAAAAAATAGAAATGGAAGGAAAACTTCCAAACTCATTTTATGAGGCCAGCATCACCTTGATCCCAAAACCAGACAAGGATCCCACCAAAAAAGAGAACTACAGACCAATATCCTTGATGAACACAGACGCAAAAATTCTCGCCAAAATACTAGCCAATAGGATTCAACAGTACATTAAAAGGATTATTCACCACGATCAAGTGGGATTTATTCCAGGGCTGCAGGGTTGGTTCAGCATCCGCAAATCAATCAATGTGATAGAACACATTAATAAAAGAAAGAACAAGAACCATATGATACTCTCAATAGATGCTGAAAAAGCATTTGACAAAGTACAGCATCCCTTCCTGATCAAAACTCTTCAAAGTGTGGGGATAGAGGGCACATACCTCAATATTATCAAAGCCATCTATGAAAAACCCACCGCAAATATCATTCTCAATGGAGAAAAACTGAAAGCTTTTCCGTTAAGGTCAGGAACACGGCAGGGATGTCCATTATCACCACTGCTATTCAACATAGTATTAGAAGTCCTAGCCTCAGCAATCAGACAACAAAAGGAAATTAAAGGCATCCAAATTGGCAAAGAAGAAGTCAAACTATCACTCTTCACAGATGATATGATACTATATGTGGAAAACCCAAAAGACTCCACTCCAAAACTGCTAGAACTTGTACAGGAATTCAGTAAAGTGTCAGGATATAAAATCAATGCACAGAAATCAGTTGCATTTCTGTACACCAACAACAAGACTGAAGAAAGAGAAATTAAGGAGTCAATCCCATTTACAATTGTACCCAAAACTATAAGATACCTAGGAATAAACCTAACCAAAGAGACTAAGAATCTATACACAGAAAATTATAAAGTACTCATGAAAGAAATTGAGGAAGACACAAAAAAATGGAAAAATGTTCCATGCTCCTGGATTGGAAGAATAAATATTGTGAAAATGTCTATGCTACCTAAAGCAATCTACACATTTAATGCAATCCCTATCAAAATACCATCCATTTTTTCCAAAGAAATGGAACAAATAATCCTAAAATTTATATGGAACCAGAAAAGACCTCGAATAGCCAAAGGAATATTGAAGAACAAAGCCAAAGTTGGTGGCATCACAATTCCGGACTTCAAGCTCTATTACAAAGCTGTCATCATCAAGACAGCATGGTACTGGCACAAAAACAGACACATAGATCAGTGGAACAGAATAGAGAGCCCCGAAATCGACCCTCAACTCTATGGTCAACTAATCTTCGACAAAGCAGGAAAGAATGTCCAATGGAAAAAAGACAGCCTCTTCAATAAATGGTGCTGGGAAAATTGGACAGCCACATGCAGAAAAATGAAATTGGACCACTTCCTTACACCACACACGAAAATAGACTCCAAATGGATGAAGGACCTCAATGTGAGAAAGGAATCCATCCAAATCCTTGAGGAGAATGCAGGCAGCAACCTCTTCGACCTCAGCCGTAGCAACATCTTCCTAGGAACAACGGCAAAGGCAAGGGAAGCAAGGGCAAAAATGAACTATTGGGATTTCATCAAGATCAAACACAGCAAAGGAAACAGTTCACAAAACCAAAAGACAACTGACAGAATGGGAGAAGATATTTGCAAACGACATATCAGATAAAGGGCTAGTATCCAAAATCTATAAGGAACTTAGCAAACTCAACACCCAAAGAACAAACAATCCAGTCAAGAAATGGGCAGACACACATGAACAGACATTTCTGCAAATAAGACATCCGGATGGCCAACAGACACATGAAAAAGTGCTCCACGTCACTCGGCATCAGGGAAATACAAATCAAAACCACAATGAGATATCACCTCACACCAGTCAGAATGGCTAAAATGAACAAGTCAGGAAATGACAGATGCTGGAGAGGATGTGGAGAAAGGGGAACCCTCCTCCACTGTTGGTGGGAATGCAAGCTGGTGCAACCACTCTGGAAAACAGCATGGAGGTTCCTCAAAAGGTTGAAAATAGAACTACCCTATGACCCAGCAATTGCACTACTGGGTATTTACCCTAAAGATACAAACATAGTGATCCGAAGGGACACGTGCACCCGAATGTTTATAGCAGTAATGTCTACAATAGCCAGACTATGGAAAGAACCTAGATGTCCATCAACAGATGAATGGATAAAGAAGAGGTGGTATATATACACAATGGAATACTATGCAGCCATCAAAAGAAATGAAATCTTGCCATTTGCGACGACGTGGATGGAACTAGAGCGTATCATGCTTAGTGAAATAAGTCAATCGGAGAAAGACAACTATCATATGATCTCCCTGATATGAGGACATGGAGAAGCGACATGGGGGGGTAGGGGGATAGGAGAAGAATAAATGAAACAAGATGGGATTGGGAGGGAGACAAACCATAAATGACTCTTAATCTCACAAAACAAACTGGGGGTTGCTGGGGGGAGGTGGGATTGGGAGAGGGGGAGCGGGCTATGGACATTGGGGAGGGGAGGCGAACCATAAGAGACTATGGACTCTGAAAAACAACCTGAGGGTTTTGAAGGGTCAGGGGTGGGAGGTTGGGGCAACCTGAGGGTTTTGAAGGGTCAGGGGTGGGAGGTTGGGCGAACAGGTGGTGGGTAATGGGGAGGGCACGTTTTGCATGGAGCACTGGGTGTTGTGCAAAAATAATGAATACTGTTACGCTGAAAAAATAAAATGGAAAAAAAAATGAAGTGAGTTTGTCGCTTCAAGAAAAAATGACAGTATTTGTTAACAATGATAAAATTCAAGATTGCAGGTATGAACTACAAATCTGAAAAATTATTTACCCCTGTAAACTGAGAGCAAGCCAGTACTTAAAGACTTCTCTATTGAGACAGGTGGTGGTAACAACGAATATAATTTTTTTGATATTGCACAAGGAAATGTGTCACAGCATTGTGAAAATATGCACCACTCAGTGAACCAGGACTTTTTAAATGTTTCCAAATCCACCAAGGATAAATGGACCAAGATATTTTAACATAACTGAGTATGAAAAGTTTATGGACATGGTTTCAGAATCCATATTAAAACTAACCTTTAAGAAACTAGCACCTGCCAAGTTTTGGTGGACTATCAAAGACTAGCCACAGTTATACGAAATGCTGTCAAAATGCTTTTCTCTTTTCCAGCTACGTATTTGTTATCCCAACTACTTTAACCAAAACAACATATAACATCAAACTGAATGCAGAGGCAGATACAAGAATCTAGCTAGCTTCTGTTAAGCCAGACATTAAAGAGACATGCAAAATATAAATCAACGTCAAAATTCTTACTGATCTTTTTTTGTCTTAGAAAATAGTGATTTTCCATAAAAATAGACTTAATTTTAACATGCAATGTCTTGACTCCTGTTATATATTTCATGATTAATAACTATTTTTAAATGTTTCTGTTTTAATTTCAAATATGGTAGATGTTAACAGATATAAGCCACACATGCCAAAACACAGTGTGACTCTAATTTTTGAGAGTATAACATAGAACGGAGTCTTGAGGTACAGGATGCTTGTTGGAAGGAAGTGTGAGGAAGGTAGAGTGACTATTACATATTTGCCTGAAGAATGATTCTTTTATCTGGAAAAATGTCTCACTGCCCATGTAATGATGGGGAGGAAAGGCTCACTCACAGAGCTATTCTGGTGGACAGAGCTCAATGTCACAACTGCCTGACCCCAGATCTCACACACACCAGGATTAAAAATCTAGATATTATGGGGCAGATAGGCAAAAAGAGTCAAAGGAAACTTAGACTTCTTATAAGCGACTTCCGGCCCTCGGGTCCCGCCTCCTGCTGCTGTGCCGCCCTTTACTGAAGCCAATGCTGCGAGCCAAGCGCTTGAGGCTGCATTCATCCGTTCACTCATGGCCTCAGTTAAAGCTTCTGTTATAAAGTGAGGGACAGACAAGAGCAGTTTGTATGTTAACACTGTGAGAATCAGAACAGGCAGAACGGCCCGCCGAGAGCTGTTCCTTCACAGCCACCCCGAGAACCGGCTTTCACGGTGTTCTGCGAGCAGCAAGGACGGAGGAGCAGCCAGCGCCTGCGGGGGCAGGGTCCCAGCAGCGGGCTGTCGGGTGGAGAGGGTGGGCACGTTCTTGGTCCACGCGGGGCCAGAAGGGCAGTGCGGCCAGCACAGAGCGCCGGGGCGGGGAGGGGGTCCGACAGTCGGAAGAAGACAGAGCTCCCAGTCCTACAAACCTCGGATGAGGTGGAAGTTACTGGAAGATTCCCACTAACCAGATCGGGCCAGGGGTGATCCGGGGGCGGGCCTGGGACCCGCCAGGTTGGAGAGGCCTCTCTGACTTGTGGGACGGGGAAGCCACAGTCGGGAGACAGGGATGCAGGCACCGCAGACACAAATCTGGAGTCCTCGCCAAGCAAACGGCCCTTAAAACCCGGAGAGGAAGAGAGCACTGGGGGACCGCACGCAAAGGCAGGGAGCGCAGATTTGGGATTGAGAAGGTTCCCTGGGTTTTGAGGCCTGTCCTTGCATTCGGAAGTAGTGTCATATTGGGCAGAAAGCTTGAGTTTCAGGGCTAGAAGAGTCTGAAAACAACAGGTGCTCCATTAGAACACTGCAGGAAGGAATGAGGAAGTGTCTGGCTCACAGCCACTGTCCAGGAAGGGACAGAGCAGCTGGGGCTCTGGGCAGAGGGTGGTAACGGATGAGTAATAATTAAGTGCGCTCATGTCCACAAAACACTTGTCACGGGCTTGCCACGTTGTACAAAATAAACGGTGACTATTATTCTTAACCCTATTGTTGTAATTACATCTGCAAAGCCTCATTTCAGATGTAACAATTGCTTTGTCAAATAAAAAGATTTCAAAGGTTAACACAGGTTCGCCACAGAATCAGAGACTGAGTTCGCCATTTATGGCTGATGTTCCACTTCTCCACTGTGAAATACTTGAGAATTTGCCCTCACTACAAAGTGCAGGAACTTATAGGTACTTTGCTGAATCAAAGGGAAGAAATCGACCTTGAGAGACCACGTGGCCCACCCCCCGCCTTCAGGCTAAATTGTCTTAATCCTCTGAGAGAAATAATTCTCTCTCCACTTTCCAAGACTTCCAGAAATGAAGCCTGAGTAACCTGCCACAGTAACACACTTGAGAAGCCCTGACAGAAAGTACTTGTTTTATGTTTAACCTTAATCTCTCATGAGACACTCAGAATCCTTTTGCTTTCCTTCTGTTCTCCACAGAGGTGGAAAGTACCACCTTCTGTGTAAGACGGCTCAGGAAGACAGATTTGCACAGAAGAAGCGGCCAAGAAGCCTGTGCCCTCCAAGTGCCTGGCAAGCCTGATTTACAGAGGACCTACTTCAACAACCAGGAGCAGCCGATGCTCACCTTTGGGGGCCAGACCTGCGAAGATTCAACGTAGCAGTAAGAGCAGACAACACTTACCAAATGCCTACTATGAGCCATGATCATGCTAGGTACGCCCCACAAAGGATCTTTCATCTTTAGAACAAATTTACAATTGGGTATTATCTCTGTTTTAAAAGTTTAGATTAAAAATAGTAACACTTTTCCACTCTTTAAGAAGAGACTCTTACTTGTTACACTATTTCTTGAGAAAGATGGTCTTAGTAGAAGTTAATGAGATTCAGGTATCTTCACTGAACATTGTTCAGCAGATATTATGGAACAGAAGCTATGTCCCAGACACTGGAGATGCATCAGTGAAAAATATTTGGTCTTTGGGTATTTTCTGTTTGTTTTTTAAGATCTTATTTATTCATTTATTTATGTTTATTTTTATTTGAGATAGAGAGTGTGAGTGAACGAGAGAGAGAAGGAGCAGGGAGAAGGACAGAAGGAGAAGGAGAAGCAGGCTCCCCACTGAAAAGGAAGCCCAATGCAGGGCTCAATCCCATGACCCCAGGATCATGACCTGAGCCAAAGGCAGAGGCTTAACCAACTGAGCCACCCCAAGATTTGTTTTTTGTGATAAAACTCGCTTGGTCTGGTGTGCAAATCAGACAGCGTTAAGTGGGCAAAGGGAATAATGTGACAAATGAGACACCCAGAGCTCTAAAGGAACTCAGAGGTAGGGTGTCTGAATCAGTCTTGGGGGATACGAGCGAGCTTCCTGGAGGAGGAAAGGTCTAAGCTAACTCCAGAGGGAAGAGCTAGACAAGAAGAAAGGAGTTCCAAGCAGAACCACAACATTCTATCTGGCTTGAGAGAAAGTAGCCAGTCAGAGACAGAAAGGGACTTCTCTAAAGTCAGGTGTCTACGGCGCCATGGAGTCAGGGGTAAGTCTAATTACCATCATCTCCCAGACAGATTCTTTCCATACCACTAACCTTGCACCACTATCTAAGAACTGTCTCATCGTATACTCGGAAAAATAGGAAATATGTTTGGGTACTTTTTTTTTTTTTTTTTTTTTTTTAAGCCACGTAATTCTGGGAGACCAAGAGACAATGGGGATTAGCTATCCCAGAGCCAAAAGCAAAAGAGAGCTCTGGGGTGCCAGACATGTCTTCCTGGTTGCAGGGGTGCACACACAGGTAAGCAGCCACAGAATCACACACTTTGGGCAGGTGTGAATTTATGTGCTTTGCTGTATATACATTATGTCTTGTTCAAAAGAAGAAAGTCTTAGAGAACAAAAAAACCCTAATTTATGTGCTAAAAGGTAAGGTCATTTGTTGTCTGTTTAGCACACTTTTCCTTTCTTTCTTACCAGAAGACTCCTTATAAGACGGGGGTGTGGTGCTAGTGATAAGGCATCAGTCCCCAAAACTTCCTTTCTTAGATACTTCTGCAGGCGACACAGAAGCCAACTCACGTAGTGAAACTTCTGGGAAGTTTCCTAACAGAAGGCTGACCCAGCCAGGAGGTATGGCATTCTCCTCTTCCTCCTCCTCCTTTCTGCCCAAGCCCCATTGTGATGGTTGACATGTCAACAGCCATATCGAGACTGGGAGGAGCCTCAGGACACAGGGTGGAGAAACAGGAAAGAAGGGCCTGGCACTTAGGAACTATAAAGATGTGTCCCAGAAATCTACAGTTGCTTACACTCTTGCATGAGAGAAAAGAAAACTCTCATTTGTTTCAGTTTATGGGTAATTCAGAGCTCATCTTAGTCCTAAAAGATAGAGCACTACATTCTGAAATAAGGGATGTTGAGTATCTTTTTCTGATGCAGAAACATCCAACTATGCTTTCTTATTTGAACATCAAACCCCTCTGTTGTGCTACTTCTTCCTATCAAAACCCTGCTTAAAAGGTTGTAGATGGTTCTCCATCACTTAAAAAAAACAAACAATGAATTTTGATTAGATTCTAGGGAAAAGGGAAGAGTAAAAAGGAAAGAATTTGTTTATAAGAGTATCTTTAGTTCACATTGTGCCTTTTTTCTTCCTCCAGCAGCCCTGAGCCATGCCTGTAAGCAAGTCTCAGTGATGCCGTGTGCCTGTTTCCCAGCCCCACACACTGATCCTTGTGGTACGATGTCCATGCACAGCTAACATGACTTTATTTGACAGGGATCACAAGTAGGCAGAAAGGCAGACAGAGAGAGAAGAGGAAGCACGTTCCCCGCAGAGCAGAGAGCCCGACGCGGGGCTCCTCCTGGGATCAGGATGAGCCAAAGGCAGAGGCTTTAAGCCACTAAGCCACCCAGGTGCCCCGTCATACTTTCATTTTTTAAGCAGGTTTCTTTTCTTACTGTCATCGTTTTGGAAGACAGCCTAGAATTAACAGTTATGAACCAGGCTTTGGAGTTGAATAAAGGTATTATCAGAAGCCATGCTCCAGCATTTACTGTGTATATAAACTGAGGCAAAGTTAATCCAATTTTCTCACCTGGAGGCAAGTTTTAAAACTAAATCTTTCAGGGGCATCTGGGTGGCTCAGTTGGTTAAGGGTCTGCCTTTGGCTCAAGTCATGATCTCAGAGTCCTAGGATCGAGCCCCACATCTGACTCCCTGCTCAGCAGTGAGTCTGCTTCTTCCTCTTCCTCCCCCCGTTTGTGCTCTCTCTTTCAAATAAATAAAATCTTAAAAAACAAAACAAAACAAAAAGCTAAATCTTTCATAAGATTGCTGTAAAGTTCATATAAAATAATGTGGTGCATATATACCTCAAGGACAGTCATTATTAGTATTATTAAAGTAGACGTTCTTCCTAAACAAGTATTATTTTTCTCAGAGTTCCTATTTTGATGTTATATCATTTATTTCTGCTTAGAAAGAGAGGAGGGACCTCACCTTCCGTGATACAAATCTAACGACAACAAAAATAACCCAACAGCTAATGGTTTGCTTCTGTTTGCACAGTTCTCCACAATTTCATAACCTTATTTAAGTTTCCAGAGGTAAGTACTGTTTTGTCCGCTCACTTTATCAATTAAATATAAGGTTTCATGAGGCTTACTGCCGGCTGGCTCCATTCGCACAACAGAAGACAAAGCGGGGTTCAGTCAGACCTGCCTTTTAATCACACTTCAGTATTTGTACCACAGCTGTCAACTGCAACAATGAATTCATTTCCCAGAAACACAAACATTTAGAATGAAGATTTCTTATGAAAAAACACAAGGAAACAGATCTGTTTTTTATAACTTTTCTCTGTATGAAGCAGCAAGACTGTGGATTAGAATGTGATGGAATATAACTCTCAAGACAGATGGGAGTTTGGGGGGGGGGGGCGTGAAGGCAAAGGGTCAGAGATGGGCCCCCAAGTGACGAGGTTGGGAAGGCTGCTGAGAAGTTATTTCAGAAGAATCAAATATGTACCTACAAGTTTAAAAAATATAAGAAGATATTTTGGACAGAGAACAAAATGAGGGTTGGGTTGATGAGCCTATTTACTTGTATCTGTGAAGACCCATGTCCAACTACATTGCGTGCCAAGGCACATAATCTCTCCATACTGGTTCCTTTGGCTCTTTCCATCGCATTCAAAATGGTCTATCAACATTTTATGAGCAATTTGCAGTATTTCATGGAATTGTTTGTTAATGGGAGTGTTCATGGGATCTTGAATTTGTTTTTGTAGCCAGTGCTTCCACCTGCTCTATGGAGGTATCTTCTGGAAGAGATTTTGGACCCATCTGATAGTGGGATATCAAAGCCATTTATGTCTTACTTTTAAAGAAATTTGATTGTGATCAGCCGTATCTATGCATGTGAAATATTACGTGAGTATGGAAGGAACCTCCTTTGACTTTTTGCGGATTGTCAGCATCCTTGTGAGACAATGCAGGACTAGCAAATGGTTTTCAGTGTTTCTGGAGAAGCTGGTAGACACTAACTTGCGTCAATGCGTCAATGTGCATATCAAATCATTTAGTCTCACTCTTCAAATATGTAGAATTAAGATAATTTCAGCTGTACCACCCATAGCAATTGTTTTTAAATTCAAATCCGACATTAAGAAGTTCAAATCATATACCTACTCTGTTCTAAAATTACTGATGTGAAGTTAAATTCTCTACCTTCCCATTTTAGTCAATAAACATTTATTGAACATTTTCTGTTTTAGGTGCTATGTTAGGCACTGGTGGAGGGGATGGTATGAAGGTGAAAAAAACTTCAAGCAGACAGACACTGATCAGAGAAATTAGTTCAGTATAAAATTGCAGTTATGAAGGAAAGTTGCTTAATATCACGAGAAAATATAATCACAGCACACTTGAAAAAAATCATTCAGCTGCAGTACAGAGAAATGACAGGAAAGTGGTGAAAGTGGTCACAAGAGGAGGTGGGGCAAACAGCACAGAGGCTACTAGTATTCTAGAAGCAAGCAGGATGACGCAGGCTTGGACCAGCATGGTGGTGGTGGGTGTGGAGCACACCTTGGTTGAAAAGAATCAAAAAACCATGTCAAATCCTTGAGCCTGGTATTCAGGTCCACCACAAACCAGCCTCTACCGATCTTTCTCTGGACACTTTCTGCGCCCTCCTGAGGCACTCGAGGCCTAAGCCTCGCTGAGGACAACTTATTACCAGCACACACCAAGTCAGTGCCTTCACTGCACTGTTCCACTGGTTTGCTCCCTTCTCCCCATTCTGGATTGCCAGATGCCCGGTAACATGACCATCTATGATCAGCGGCAGTTAAGTAGATGACGACTCAACACCAACTCAGACTGGGAGCTTTGTAGCGAGTACTTTTTACAAGTTTTCTTAGTTTCATCCATGTTACTGCAACCGCCATGATTCTGTTCCTTTTCACTACTAAGCAGTGTTCCATGGTCTGAAGACATTACGGCTTATCCCTTTGTGGAAGGGCATCTGGGCTGTTTACAGATTCTGGCTCTCAGAAATAAAATCACTTTGAACACTGTTAAATAAAGCTTTTTCTCAATACATATTCTTATTTCTCTGGGATAAAATTATTAGGAGTAGAATTACTGCTATATAGGGTACATATATGTTCAACATTTTTAAAGAAACTGCCAAACTTCTCATCGTTGTGCTGCTCTTTCATGTATGAGTTTTTTAGTTGCCCAATCACCTTGTCAACATTTGATGTTGTTAATTTTTATTTTAGCCATTCGACTGCAAGTATAGTGATATCTCACCGAGGTTTTAATCTGTATTTGCACTTCCTCCATGACCTGTGACTCTGAGCATTTTTGCATATTCTTCATGGCTATTTGAATATCTACTTCTGTAAAATTTCTGCTCTAGGTTTTCTTATAAAAACTGGGTTATGTTTTTCTTCATGAGTTGTATAGTTTCTTTATATCGTATAGACAGAAGTCCTTTGTCAGATGTATGTGTTGCAAAGATATTTTCCCTGACTGTGGCTTATTTATGTTTTAATGATGTCCTCTGATTAGAAGATGTTTTAAATTTTGATGAAGTCAAATTTCTAAGTCTTTTCTTGATTTCTATTGTTTCAATATTTTCTTCTACAAGCTTTATGAATTTAACCTGAAATCTCGAACCATCTTAAATCAACATTTGTAAACGTATGAGGGGTGTGTGTGTGTGTGTGTGTGTGTGTGTGTGTGAAATCAAAGCTTTCCCCATCTACACAAATACCTGTCACAGCATTACTTACAGAAAACATAATTCTTTATCCACTGAATTGCTCTGGTGCCCTCGAAAGCAATTATGTGCGAGTGCACTCCTGGATATCCACTGGCCTGTTACTACCCCTTCCACAGCACCGCCCTGGCTTCACTACTGGGGTTTCATGCACCGGAAAAGTCAGTATTCCAGACTTGTTCTTCATTATTGACTACTTTGGCTATTCTAGGTCCTCTGAATTTCATGTATTTTAGAACCATCTTATCATTTTGCACCAAAAAGAAACAAACAAAACCCCAAAACAAACGAAAAAACAAACCAAATCAAACAAAAACAACAAAAAAAAAACCTGTAGGGGTTTAGATTGGAATTGTACATAATTTACAGAAAATTTTAGGGAGAATCAGTGTCTTTATCAATACTGAGTCTTCCAATGCAAAAACATGTGGTATGTATCGCCATTTAGTTTGGCCTTTGTTACTTTCGATAAGCAACATTTTAGTAACGGTTGTCAGTATAGAGATCTTGCACATTTTTGTTTAATTATCCTTAAGAATCCTCACACATCACTGGTAGAAATTTAAAATGATAGAATCACTTTGAAGAACCAGTTGGGCAGTTTCTTAAAAGGTCAAACATAAAATTACCACTTGAGTCAGCAATTCCACTCTTAAGTATCTACTCAAGGGAAATGAAAACATGAGCTCACAGGCTTGCACGTAAATGTTCATAGTAGCATCACTCATAAGAGCTAAGAAGCGAAAACAACGGTATCAGTCACCTAGTAAAAGTATAAACAAAATGCAGTGTATCTGTAAATGGAATACCATTTGGTAATAAAACAGGAATAAAATACCAATAAATGCTGTGATGGGGATGGACCTCAGAAACATAACGCTAAGTGAAAAATACCAATATAAAAGATCATATATTTTTTTTAAATATTTTATTTATTTATTTGACAAAGAGGTCACAAGTAGGCAGAGAGGCAGGCAGAGAGAGAGGGAGAAACAGGCTCCCCGTTGAGCAGAGAGCCCGATGTGGGGCTCGATCCCAGGACCCTGAGATCATGACCTGAGCCGAAGGCAGAGGCTTAAACCACTGAGCCACCCAGGCGCCCCTAAAAGATCATATATTTTGATTACATCTAAATGAAATGCTCAGAGAAGGCAAATCTATAAAAACAAAAATGAGATTAATGGTGGGCTGGGGCTAGGAAAGGGATTAACTGCAACAGGGATGAGGGAATTTATTGCAGTGATGAAAAAGAAAAAAGAAAAAAAAAGTTCCCAAATGGGATTATGGTGACAATCACACAACTTTATAAATTTACTAAAAGTAGTAAGTTTTTAACTTAAATGGTGAATTTTATAGCATGTAAAAATATGTCAATAAGGCTGTTTAAAAATGATCCCTAAGTATTTTATGTTTTTGACGCTATTGCACGTGGTGTCTCTCGGGGTTGTCTTCCACTTGCTAACTGCTGTGGATGTCGAGTCTGTGGAAATACAGGACTTGTATACTGGCTGCATTACAACTGACAAACGGACTGAATAGACTGAGTAGTTTTTTAGTGGGTCCCTTAGGATTTTCAACTACCTGATCATGTTATCAGTGAATAAGAACAGTTTACTTCTTCCTTTTCAATCTCTATGCCTACTGTTCCTTTTCACTCGCCTTCCTGCCCAGATCAGGCCTCTCAGCACAACAGAGTTCAACTGGAGTGTGGGCAAACCTGCTTTGTCCCTATCTTAGCAGGAAAGCATGGAATATTTCAGTAAAGAATGATGTTAGCTTGATGTGTGTGTGTGTGTGTGTGTGTGTGTGTGTGTGTGTGTGTGTGTGTGTGTGTTCTCTTGTAGATGTCTTCTATCAAGCTGGGGAAAACATTCTCATTATTTTCAGTTTGCTCAGACCTCTATTTGTTATTAATCATCAATATATGTTAAATTTTGTCAAACATTTTTCCTGCATTTATGGAAACAATCACACAATTCTCCATTAGTTAATGTGGAGAATTATGATTTACTTTCATGTATTATGTAAATACTGCATTGCTGAGAGAAACTCTGTTTGATCATGTTAAAGTAACCGATTTTTTTTTATTAATTTATTTATTTGACAGAAATCTCAAGTAGGCAGAGAGGCAGGCAGAGAGAGAGGAGGAAGCAGGCCCTGCGCGGGACTCGATCCCAGGACCCTGAGATCATGACCCGGGCCAAAGGCAGAGGCTTTAACCCACTAAGCCACCCAGGCGCCCCCCGATTTTTGATCTGCTAACATATTTTGGTGAATGAATGTGTGGTTATGATCATGAGGGATAATCTCCCCATCTTAAGATCCTCAATCACATCAGCAAAGTCCCCTCTGCCATCCAAGGGAACATAACTCTAGGTCCTGCAGTGAGATTGTGGGTGTTTTGGGGAGCCATTATCCACAAGCCAAGGCCATCACAGCCAAGACAACAGTCTCATCTTTAAGTTTGCAAGCTCCGTCAATCATGCTGAGACTCATAGACAGGAAGAATTATTACAACATATTCTTGGACATTAAAACATTTTGTTCCAAATTATTCAAAAATATCTTATTCCAAAGGGAAAGCTGAAGCTTCCTATTAAAAACTTAGAATTACAGGGGAACAAAAAGACAAATAAAAGGGTCCTTGCTACTGAGAGCCTCTCTGTATAAAAAGGAGACGGAGTCTCAGTAGTCTAGTAGGCACTACTGGAAAATGGAGGCGAGGAGAGTATTTTGAAAACAGAGAAGATCGGCTCAGTGCTTAACAGCACATGGAAGGAAGGGGACATGCCGTGAAGAGCGGGTTGGGGGTAGCTCGCTGGATGGCAAAACCCCTGATTCAAGGAGCTGCTGCTCCACTGCAAGCAATTTGGCAAGGAAGAAAAGGCAAATCAAAACAAATCATCTTGTTTGTGCTTTCTTAGAAAAGTCTAAAAAAAAAAATAACCTCTTCGATATCAGCCACTGCAACTTCTTTCAAGATATGTCTCCAAAGACAAAGGAAACAAGAGCGAAAATGAACTTTGGGACTTCATCAAGATCAAAAGCTTCTGCACAGCAAAGGAAACAGTCAACAAAACAAAAAGGCAACCCACGGAATGGGAGAAGATATTTGCAAATGACAGTACAGACAAAAGGTTGATATCCAGGATCTATAAAGAACTCCTCAAACTCAACACACACAAAACAGATAATCATATCAAAAAATGGGCAGAAGATATAAACAGACACTTCTCCAATGAAGACATACAAATGGCTATCAGACACATGAAAACATGCTCATCATCACTAGCCATCAGGGAGATTCAAATTAAAACCACATTGAGATATCACCAGTTAGAATGGCCAAAATTAGCAAGAAGGAAACAATGTGTGTTAGAGACTATGTGGAGAAAGGGGAACCCTCTTACACTGTTGATGGGAATGCAAGTTAGTGCAGCCACTTTGGAGAACAGTGTGGAGATTCCTCAAGAAATTAAGAATAGAGCTTCCCTATGACCCTGCAATTGCACTGCTGGGTATTTACCTCAAAGATACAGATGTAGTGAAAAGAAGAGCCATCTGTACCCCAATGTTTATTGCAGCAATGGCCACAGTCGCCAAACTGTGGAAAGAACCAAGATGCCCTTCAACAGACGAATGGATAAGGAAGATGTGGTCCATATACACCATGGAGTATTATGCCTCCATCAGAAAGGATGAATACCCAACTTTTGTAGCAACATGGATGGGACTGGAAGAGATTATGCTGAGCGAAATAAGTCAAGCAGAGAGAGCCAAGTATCATATGGTTTCACTTATTTGTGGAGCATAACAAATAACATGGAGGGCATGGGGAGATGGAGAGGAGAGGGAGTTGAGGGAAACTGGAAGGGGAGATGAACCATGAGAGACTATGGACTCTGAAAAACAACCTGAGGGTTTTGAAGGGGTGGGGGTGGGAGGTTGGGGAACCAGGTGGTAGGTAATAGGGAGGGCACGTATTGCATGGAGCACTGGGTGTGGTGCAAAAACAATGAATACTGTTACGCTGAAAATAAATAAATTAAAAAAAAATACACGTAATGTTTATAGAAAAACATAGCCACAATGTCTTTAAAGGGTATGTGTGAAGAAATAATTGAAGGAGCCACAAAGGAATTACATTTACTGTCCTACTTCATGCTCTGACATCTACTGCATGAGGAATCGAGCAAATTGCCCACAATTCAATGTAAGGTTAGAGCATCTGGGGCTGACCTGACATGAGGCTACAGACAAAAATCGGGGCCAAATCAAGAGAGGCCTGGACCCCATAATGGCTCCTACTGGACAGGAGGGTCCCTTCCCTATCCTTTAGTCCATCCTCTTTAAAAATTAATTGCTAGCGTTGACAAAATTACTATATTGGTAATATTACAAACTGCCAAGACTGAACACCACGCCCTCTTCAGAAATCTCCTTGTTTTTCAATTTGCCATACATGCCTTTCCCCTCTCTGTAGTTACATTTTCTTTGATCATAAACTTCAAATAACCCAAGGGGTAATCGCTCTCCTGGAGAAGCACAAGCAGACTCTACCATATGGTATGTAACCGTACTGTCTCCCTGAATTCAGAAATTCTGAATCTCAGACTCTTAGCCCCAAGGATTTTAGATAATTACAGTAATGATGGCTAATGATAGCATGTACAGTGTGCCAGAGCTGTTCAAAGAGCTTTCTGTCTATTAACTCATTTAACTCTGTAACAATCCTACGAGGTGCTTACTGTTACCATCACCCACGGTTTCCAGATGCGGAACCTGAAGGGCATATTCTGTACTGGGACCTCAGCCACAGTGCGGGTCAGTGCCGAGCCAGGGTTCAAATCCAGGAGACTGGCCCTCTGCCCTCACTGACCAAGCCCTGACTCAGCCTTCCTTAAGGCACTGTTTGACCTGTTATTTGGCCGAGGTGACATGGATAGGTTTCCTTCCCGTATCTAAAATGTCATATCTCTTTCCCTAAACTTTGCCCAAACTGTTGATTCATTTTAAAGAGCTTTTAAACATACTTACTTACACTGTTGGCTACTCACTGTACAGTAAGCTCAGGCATGTACCATGCAAATGCTGAGTCAAGGGTTACAAACACTTCTGAGGTTCCTGATGAACACTTGTAAATTACTTTCCAAAACGAACATATCCCTTCATGATGACAAACAGAAGGGGGAAATACAATTTATACCACGTCTGAATTATTTCAGCCGCTAAAATCGTGAATCCAATAAATGAGGTTTGACTAGATTTTGAGAAATTCAAGCACCCTGACGTTCGCTATTATAAATCATTCTTCACAAGTAACCTTAAGCTTTGACCTCAAGTCTGTGCTTCCAAACATGTTATGATTCTAAACAATCTAAATTAAATGAAGCCTTCAATAACTCTCTACTTCACAAATGAGGAATCAAAATGGCATGGATAATTTGATTCAGATTATTTATTTGTTGGGATTTTACTGACAGGAGTCTTCCTCAGAAAAAGACTGTACAAGTTTCTAGACGCAGAGACTACACTCTTAACAGGCGCATGGAGAGGAGTAGAGCAGAGTGCTCAGACCATCTGGGCTACATAGGAGCTCCAGCACTCACCTTCCACGTCCTATAAGGTCTGTGCCTCAATTTCCGCATCTATAAAGTAGGCTAACAGCAGCAGCCTACCGTATAAGGCTGTACGGTGCTCAGTCTGCGATGTGGGCGAGCTGACTGAGCTGCTCTTTACATCACATCGGCCATTCCATACAATCTGTCTTCTAAGTCAGATATTGTCATTTCACAGATGAGCAAAGACTGGAGCAAGTTACATCATGTGGCCCAAATCATCCAGCTAAGGAAGTGATGGGGCTGGGGTTCAAACCCAGATATGTCTGGTTTTATAGCCCACAGTCTTTTAAACTAAATCACATCACAATGTAACTAAATCATATAGGATTTGTCGGGAAAATTCTTCTAAACATCAATAAAAGCACATTTTAACGATGTGTGAGACATGAGGAAAGGAAACATGGGGAGAGTCAGAGCAGATCGCTTTCTCTAACAGACCTTAATACTTGGTAGTGAAGGTTTAAGATCAGGGTTTGAAAAGCAACACCCCGACTTTTGGGCACCCTGTCGCACAGTCCACGTTTCGGCAGTGCCCGTCCTCCCCTGCGCGCTCCGTGGCATCTGTCGCTGCTCTGAACGGCTGATCATAAGCACCGCTTTAGTCTTCTCAACGCCATTAAGCAGATGGCAGCGCTAAATCGGAATGATGTAGTACATCTCCCCGGTGCACTGTGTTTTCACATGCTGCCATTATTCTGCAATTCCTCAGTGATAAATCTCATGAGTTCTCAAGAACACGAAAGACTGAACTGACAGTGGCAACTGATTTACTACCACTAGCCTGCGTCTGCCCCGTCCCGTGTTCCCATGGACTCGTCTGCTTCACGCATGAAGATTCCACATGGCTGGCACGGGAGGTGGGTACTTTCCACGTGGAGAGGGACAGGTTTGTCCACTTGTTGCCTCCAAGGGGAGCAGAAGAACAGGGGCTTGGGCTCTCAGAGAGCTGCATGCCTTCGGTCAGGCTCACGTTCTCTGAGCATCCGCTTCCTTCCTGATGAACTTACAGGTTTGTTCTACCCCCAAAATATCCCTATTTTGGGGACAAAACAAAATGGCAGGCATCAGAGCCTCTGATAGGGTAATGAACGCTTTCCAAGTCCTCAAGTGATACTTGACTTCTTCAAACTGTGCTCGTGTAATAAATCTGGAAACTTTTCCTTGATTTTTCACTTATTTAATTCTAAGGAATTTCCTGCTGAAGCTGTAAAACTTCTTGGCTTGCTCTCAGTATAGTCAGGGTATTGAGTTTAGTAACTCCAAGGGAGGCCTGATCATGGCCCTGGCTCACTGACCACCCCTCCCACCTCAGCAGTGGCACACCGCAGGGGACCAGGCCCCAGAAAATGAACCCAGCGCAGTGTTGGTCACACTGCAGTCCCTCCTGGATGGCTGTCAGGACCACTCATCCTCCCAGTGACTGAACAGTACTCTCTGTATGGACTCTGATTTCGCCTCCATGTGTCAGAACTGAATTATAGCGATATTCACAAAATCGTGTGCTTGACATGCTAAGTACATTTTCCCAATAATCTATCATGAGAACTGTAAAAAGAGGTCTGCCTGTGTGCCATCTGAAATCGTGTTGTGAAATATCAGTGGTATGTGAACTACTCTCGGAAAAACACTCTTATAATAAAAAGAAAATGGGCTGAAATCAAGAGTCACCAAGTGAGTAACTTATTAAATCTTTCTCTGGGTCTGTGTGCCCAAGAACAAGCTGGGGGTGATCATTTGCACCTGTTTAACAGGTTAAACTTCACACCAGAGGAGACAGACACCACATGCACGTATCTCTCGGAGTGTAACCCGCACTCTGCAGGGCCGGTCAGCGTGCTGTGATGGTCCTCAGAGCAATTCTCAATTCTGCCAACACTTCAGCCTGGTCTGTCCTTCCCTCCTCCCTTCTAGGTGCTGGCTTCCCCTTCTCACAATAGCCCCCCTCCTTTCTTACTACAGAGTCCTTGGCTGAGAATTAAGGAATTTATGGGTTTATGGTATAATCTGGGCTGGTATCTCTGCTTTTCGCCAACGTCTACACAACACAGGAGGGACGTACTTGTTCGTCGACAGCTCCCACTGCCTAGTCTGTGCTCAGAGGCATCGTCGGTAGCCGTGCAGCAAGCAGAGCACGACCCGGGGAGCCGGCCACGTGAGAGCACACTTGACAGAAATCTGGCCAGGCAGAGTGAACAAACTCTAACCCACACTAAACCATTCATTACTGCCTTTAAAAAAAGTCCTCCACAGGCAAACACGACACCACACACACGACGATTATCTTGATTATCTTCTGAAAAACAGTTTCACTGACGTTGACGTGGTTACAACTTAAGCTAAACAACAGGTCCTTGTTTCCAAGTGAAAATCGCAAATCCTTCTCCGACCTCCACGGTAGGCTCTTGAGAAGGCATTGCTGGACATGCCGTCCCTCCGGCCACCAAGAGCAGCAGCAGCAACTGGGCGCCGGGCATATGGCGACATGAATTTTTGTCTCACTGCTTTCCTTGGAATTGGTATTTGAAAACAAACTCAGAGTGTGCACAGCTTCTAGCAGCTTCCGTCAGCCTGCCTGTCCGGATAGAGGGCATAGCTGCTGTTTTACAGACAAGTCAATACGATTCTACATTTTCAAAAATTTTTCTTAGCTGGATAATGGTTCTTGGCATTAGACAAAAACCCAGGCTCCTCCAGCAGGTCTCAGCTGTGTGTTCTTGGGAAAGTTGCTAAACACTGCTCTCCCCAACTTCTGCGTGCGGGACACTCACCACGTGGGGCCACTGAAAATCGGAGATACTGCGTGTGAAGAACATAAATGCTGAGTGCTAGAATCAAGAGAGCCTCCAAAACGGGCAGCTATTACTCCTAATTCCTTCTTTCAGAAATTTTAAGTGCTTTCACAGAGATTTTGGAGGATGGAATGAAATATGTACTTGAAAGTACGGTCAAACCACAAAGCTCTTGGGAAACTGGAATGTCCTATTAAACTCATCCAGAAACTCACTATTCTTACCACACAGCCATCCACTAACACTTTTCTGAAACTTTTTGTTCTACTTTCTTTATGATCACAATAGGAATCAAATATTCTTTTGAGAATTTACAATTACTAGATACACAATCGAAGATACCTTGATATTTTTAATAAACGTGATGACTTGATTTACAAATTTATAGCAAGATAATTATTACAGTAAAGCTCTTAACATATTCTCTCCTCACACTGTTGTTGCCTTCTTGTGTGTAAGAAGCCTGCAATCTACTCTCCCAGCAAACTTCCTGAGTCCGATAGTGTTATTAACTGTGGTCATCGTGTTTTACACCGCAATTATTTTAGGATAAGTAAAATATTCAATAAAGAATGAATTATTTAGTTTAGAATTTTAGTTTAGAATGAGATGGATATATTTTCAAGTGATTTCTCAGAGTCAGAATCAGGACTTTTGTGAAGTCTCGAGTCATGTGAGGGGAGGGGCGTGTCTGAGGGCCGAGGCCATCCATCACCAGCTCTTTCTCTGCACCACTGGGGCTCAGGAGGGTGTCTAAAGAAGTCCATCAGTAACTATTTTTGAGCCAATGTATATTAGAACAATTCCAGTACTATAAAGAATAGTTCATATTTCTCTTCACAGTAATTGTGTGGACAGCTTGTCACTCATTAAATGTGGGACATTAGAGAAACAATGCCTTGTTTTATACTACAGTATGAGCACTATCAAGGTCATTACAAAAATCAGTAGGGAAATGTAGCTGGACTATACTGAATTTTCTATCACCCTGCAGGGGTTCTCGCTCGTACTCTAATTTTAGTACAAGGTATTTGAAAATCGGGAGAAAATGATTCCTAGTTTGTAAAACCTCCTGAGAGAAACTGTTGTTTCTACAGCAAAATGGTGTCATGAAATGATTACAGCTTATGAAGTTTAAATGTCATTAGTGAAAGGGACCCTTCTGCTCAGCAGGTAAAAACACCCAGCGGCCACCCAGATGAGCCTGCTGTCTTGCTCTATTTTCTTTTCGAGTGGGTTCTAGTTGCTCAGTTCTAGCTAATCCCAGTTTATGTTAAATACCGATAGTGACCATCCCAGGGGGAGTAGCCCTCCAAAAGGCCCCCACTCTCTTCTCATTTTCCCTGTAAATCATTGACTCTCACAATCCTTCCAGATTTTCTAGTACCTTCCCTATGTGAAATGAGATGCAGAAAAATCTAGAACTGGGAAAGGAGGGCAGCACCCAAGAATTTCTCAGCGCAATGTGCTAACTGCCTTACACCGTGCCTAACTGCCGTACACAGATTACCTCATTAATTCTCTCACAGAAAAGACACTGTGGATGACATGATTTCTCCCTACCCCCCAACAATTCCCACAGACTGTAGGCTTTCCTGTCTCATTCAGCTTGCAGGCTGACCATCTACAGAAGAAACAGAGCTATACCTTCCACAAGCTGACGCTTAGAGAGGTCAAGTAACTTGCCCAAAGTCACAGAGCCAGCAAATACTGAAGTAGGGTCTAAATACAGGTCGGCCAGACTCTAACCACTATGGCTCAGATCTCCAGAAGCTTTTGATAACACATCTGTTATCAGAAAGAAAACCACTTTCGATCTTATAACTGTAACTGTTTTTGTGTAACACGTGAACTAGAGTATTAAACGGTTATATTTACACATAACACGAAACATTAAAATGGAAATTTTGAAAGTATGAATACGAGTTGACCCTCCCTAATTCTCTTTCTGCACTTGGTGAGCTGACTTGCTTCCCAGAAGGGTGTGGGCCCTAATCTGGAGATGCTACACTGCGTGCCAGAGAGACAGAGTGAGCCAGTCTTTAACTCTGCATTATCCAAGAGAAATCTGTAATTTAAAGTTCTTTAGTAGCCACATTAGAAAGAAGAGGAAGAGCAAGAGGAGAGGAAGAGGAAGAAGAAGGAGGAGGAGGAGGAGGAGGAGCAGGAAGAGGAGGAGGAGGAGGAGGAGCAGGAGGAGGAGGAGAGAAACAGGTAAAATAAATTTTAGTAATACATTTATTTTATATACTTTATTTCATGCTAAGTTTAGGACTCTGGTGTACGTCCTACATTTCCAGCACAGCCCCATCTGCACCAGCCCCTTTTCAAGGTACACCGGCCACATGAGCTAGTGGCCAGCGTGGTGGACAGTGCAGGCGAACCTCTGCTCATGCTTTCTTCCACACCATGATGTGCCAAGGAACATTTCAGAACAGCTCTGTCATCTCAAAGCAGATCAGGTGAAGGATTCCGAGTCATACTGAACCTTACAACTACAGCACAGAAGGGGCTTTCAAATTCTGATTGAGAGGATTACTGAAGTACGAAATTAATTTTACAGACCCTGAAGTGTCAAATCCAAGGAACTGCAGACTACAGGTTGTCGGTGTTACCCGGTGTCGCCTATTAGTGAACATTAAGGCCGTGTGCTCCCGAGAGCGGTGGCACTGAATGCTATTTGCTGAAAGGATCGAATGTAAAACTGGAAAAATAAGACCCTTCATTTCATGAGCCCTGGTGTGCGACACTAATATACAGCATAAATGGAATTTTAGGTGCGATTAAGGTAGTCCAAGTCTGATAAGGAAACACCTCCCGTTCTGATGGAGGCCTGATTCCTGCGGGATTCGAAAGCCCCACTAAGTATTAGATTACTGAATAGTGCATATGGGAAATACTAACAGGAATTCATTCCAGCCGCTGAAATCAAAGCCATGACAAGGGGAGAATGGAGGCAAGAGGACACAGGACCAAGAGGACGCTGTGCGGCCAAGCTGGGTCTGGACCACAGCTTAGGCTTCTGAGTGTGGAGGGGTCACTTCACCTCTCGGAACCGGTATGGAGGGGATGACGTGAGTTGTATGAGCAATACTTTAGGGCGTGCTGAGAGCGGAGAGAGGACGGAGAGGACAGGTACAGAGGAAAGGCCCAACAGCTGGAGACAGCGGTGGTGGCGATTTCCTTGTGAGTACTCACTGTCTGATCCTGGGAGGGTTTGAAAGCTGTTCTGAGTCTGACCCACAGGCTGCTGTGCTTAAAGCGCTGTCACCACATGTCCTGTATGGGCCGGACCATGTCCCCCGCCCGAAGCGTATGCTGAAGCCCCCAGCCCAGTACCTCCGAATGGCACTGGAGTCAGAGACAGGCCCTCGAAGAGGCGATTCAGTTCAAATGAGGCCCTCTGTGGGTCCTAAGCCAATGTGACCAGTACCATCAGAAGAGAAGAAACGCAGACGCACACGGACACACCAGGGATGCACGTGCACAGGGAAGGACCATGCAAGGCCACAGCGAGGAGGTGGCCACCTGCGAGCTGAAGGAAGAAGCCTCAGGAAACACCAAATCCCCCCACACCCAGACCTTGGACTTCCAGCCTCTCTAACCACGAGGAAATGAAATTCTGTTGCTTAAGCCGCCTGGAGTGTGGAAATTTGTTAGAGTGACTCTAGCAAACTCCTACAGTGCATGAAACCATCTTTCCATCCCACCCCACAGTACAGCTGCTTCCCCTGGGTTTATAGGACGGAGCTGTCCTGTCGGGCCTGCGATGCTGCAGGGACGACGCGTGTGGCACGGGCCCCGGTGCAAAGCCTGCTCCACTGCTTGTAAGCTGCGTGATCCCAGGCAAGTCCCCTCGTTCCTGGAAATCACAGTCTCCTTCTTCTATAAAAGGGCTCACGTCTATGTCACAGGTCATGAGGATTAAACGAATACTCAGATTACCTAACAGAGAGTGGCTTCTACATTTGTCAGTGTGGGCGATTCGCATACAATTCTCTGTCCTCCTTCAGGTGTGATGAGTTGCAACACTGAAAAGATCACTTCAAAGAAGGCAGACTGGCTGTCAAGCCAGATGTCTCTATAAGTGAGTCTTCCATGACATTTAAAGGCCTTATAATGCATCAGCCTCTTAATTGGTCTCTGCCTCTAGGCTCACCACCTGTCAGTCCAGCCCCTCCGCTGCCACGGAATGACACTGAATCCAAGTGGAAAAGCACCGTCCCAGCGTGTAACTCTACGGGCTACGGGCTCCCCACTGCCTGCCGCCTGCAGCGCGGAGCCCCAGCACCCTGCAGGGAGTCGCGGCCTCCCACCTCATCACCCTCCCCGCAGACAAGTGCAGCTCCAGATACCACTTACCCCGCCAAGTCCCGGGCCCTGCTATTCCAGCTCTGTGAAATGCCCTTCCCTGCTGGTACCCCAGTGACTCTCCCTCCCACTTCCCCTTTCGCAGGGAAATGTCCTCAGCATTCTCACGCAGACTCTAGCGCTGCCTGCTTCCGGAAATACTGAATTTCCCCTCAGACCTCTCATAATGACGGTCACATCACACTGCTCTTGAGTATTTTGTTTTTGTTGTTTCCTTCTAGACTGTGAGCTTTTCAAAAAAACGGTCTCTGTCTCAATAATCTTTGTATTCCAAGCATCGGGCACAGAGCCCAAGACACATGGACATTCGATACATGTGGAGTGAATAAACGACTGAAGGAGTGAATGCTTGTGACCCACCATACTAATAATGTTACCATCCTCACTATGATCACTGTCCCAGCTTAAAGTGGAAAGGCAATATGCTTTCTAAATCTGGGCTCACATTCTGGATTGGTCAGTGACTCCTCTGAGCCCTCATCTCATCATCTGTAAAGCAGATCCAGTAACTCCTGCTGTCACCATGCAGATTAAATGAGACATAGCACATGACTCAGTCGTCCCTCTCTATAGTGGGAACAGGGCCACACGCTTGATACAGTTGCTGGGACACTAACAGGAGGTACCGTATGTAAAGTCCTGGTTAGCACCTACCAGGGCCAGTCCCCCAGGCTGTGCCAAACCTCTCAAGGACACGAGCACAGTGCACCAGGCTCCTACTCAAAAAGACCCGTTGAAACTGCAAGTCTGAAGGCTCTTAACTATTATAAGTTATATGAGAAAAAAAATCTGACATGAGCCAAAAAGAGGAAAGAACTTTCTATCCATGTCAACCTCAGTGCCAGAGCTCAGGAATAACAGGACCAACCTGTTCAAAGTTGCCCGGCACTACATGAGTTCATCGAAACAACCACATAGTCCTTATTTTTTCATGCTTCACAAAGCCAATACTTTGGATATATGTCTATCGTTGTACTCCACTAAGAATTTTAAACAAAAACCAAAAGGTTCCTAGGCATTTAAGAAAATATTCTGAATAGGAATAAACGGATTTCGTATATCAATGAACATAAAGGTATATTATATCACAAGAGGTAACTATAAAGCTCTGTTTTGCCTCAGATAACATTTACTTATTTCTGGGTAAATACCTCTTTAGAAAATGAATTGGAGCTACCTCATTATTCACAAATAGGAATCTGAAGTTGTTAGAAAATAGGATCACTGCTGCTAAGAAACAGAAACGTCATGTGAATGGCAAACAAAACTTCTGGGTCTTTCTACCACAGGCACTGACAATGTAGGGTATTTACACACTGCTGATGTGGTTTTAAGCCTTAGGACTTGCACAGCCACAGACTTTGTAGACACTCTTCCTCCTCAGAATATACCGAACACCTAAGTTAAATTTTTAGAGTAAAAAAAATTCCCATTTTTATTTTCAAGCCTATTGCTTTAGCACTATGATAAATTTGGGAGGAGTAAACATGCTAGTCAGTAGGATAGAGAGTTCTTCTCCAATGAAAACAAACAAAAAACAAAGGATGCCAAGTCACGGTACCCTTGCTGTCCGATCATCCCCGTTTCCCAGAATGTACATATGCAGACAGAGAAAAGTGTCTGTTAATGGGGGTCTAATCAGAGATGGACTCTTACCTCTGGGCAGGGGTGCTATAGCTGTTATCATAGGAATCATAACTCTGTTCGTCATAAGCGGTGCCGTACCCATCATCATAGTCCTGAAATAAAACAGGAGAAGTATTAAAAAAGGTCAGAAAAGTTTCTGGAAAAAAAAAAAACCACTCTGCTTTTAGTAACTTTTTATTAATTTAGCTAACATTTAAATATGTATGTAGGTATGGTACAAAGAAAAATGTAAGAGTGACATCAGTGAAAATGATGAGTAAAAACCTCCAAAAATTTTCTCTACAAAAGCCAAAAGAAACGGGACAAATTCTCAGAATCAACATTTTCAAAAGTCTGAAAATTAACAAAAGGTTTGCAGAGATCTAAGGAGCATTTATTTCTAAAAACTTGGCTGAATCTTGGTACAAGCAGTGAGCTCTGTGATGTTTTAATGAGTCCCTTTCCAACCCACCATTCCCAGCTCTGCAGGAGCCTTGAAAACCAAAAGCTATAACCACAGTGGACACCAGCAGTCGGGGGACCACTGGAGGAAGCAGAAAAGGGTGAGGTTCTTCAAAACCTCATTTCCAGAGTATTGTATTTGACCTGACTTGGAGCTCATCCAGTGCAAAATGCCTTTTCCCTGGGGGTATTCAAAGAAAATAATTAGAGGCAATTATATAAGATTTTAGCTGCTTGAGGTAGTGGAACAAACAGCAGTCTAATCAAAAGCCAGCAAGAGAAGTGGGAGGACAAGATATTTGTCCTCTGAATAGCTCTGACACACTCCTGGCAATCTAGAACATTACATGTCTGCAGAGTACCATGTAGAAGCCCAGGAAAGACCTGGGAAGGTCCTGAGCTCTTCTCTCCAGATGATCTGCAGGTTTAGCACAAGAAAGAAAGGCAAAGCCAAGGAAGGAGTTAGTTGTAAATCAACTGGCTAAGTCTTAATGACTTATTCCAATATGTTAGGGACTTAGTTTCCAGGCATTCATTAAAATCTCTGCCCAATCATTAGCTGACCACTAAGGTAACAGGAGATACTTCAGTAACAACACATAATAAATCTCACAATATTAGTTTGTAAAAGTCATTAAATAAAAAAGGAAAACAAAAAATACCGGAAGAAGGAGCATTTAATTTCCACAGTTGGCACATTAAGTTACATCTCTAGTTTTATTTTTTATTTTAGATCTTATTTATTTATTTGAGAGAGAGAGAGAGAAGCAGACTCCCCACTGAGCAGGGAGCCTGATGTGGAACTCGATCCCAGCACCCTGGAATCATGACCTGAGCTGAAGGTTGGTTAAGTGTCTACTTAACCAACTGAGCCAACCAGGAGCCCCTAAATCTCTAGTTTTAAAAAGGAATTAGGTGATATGCAAAGAAACATGAAGGTATGGTTCACATAGAAGAAATAAATAATCAACAGAAACTGTCCCTGAAGAAGCTGAGACACTGGACTTACCAGACAAAGACAAATAAGTTATTTGAAATATATTCAAGAAAATAAAGGATACTCTGTGTCTGAAGAACTGAAGTATGAGAACAATGCCTCACCAAATATAGAGTATTAATATAAATATAGAAAATAATATGGAATCCAAAGAAATTTTTGGGTTGTAAAGTATAAAAAGTGAAATGGAAAAATCACCAGAGAGGTCCAACAGCAGATATAACTAGGCAGAAGAGAGAATAAGTGAACCTGAAGGTAGATCAATTGAGATTATCCAGTATGAGGAAGACGATATAAAAAGATAAGGAAACAAGGTCTCAGAGACATGTGGGATACCATCAAACATGAATGTATGCATAATGTGGTACCCCAAAGGAGAGGAAAGCAAGGAGAAAAACATTATATAGAAAAATAATGGCTAAAAACTTCCCAAATTTGATGAAAAACGTTAATCTACCAATCTACCAAGAAGCTCAAAAGATTCCAAGTAGGGTAAGCTCAAAGAGACCCATATGCCTACGTACAACATCATCAAAATGTTAAAAGACAAAGAGAGGATCTTAAAACAGCAAGGGAGAAGCCACTCATCATGTGAAAGAGATTCACAATAAGATCAAAAGCTGATTTCTCAAGAAAGACCAAGGAGGCCAGAAGATGACGGGATTCCACATTCCAAGTACTACAAGGAAAAGACTGTCAACTAAGAATTCTATACCCAGCAAAACTATCCATCAAAAATAGAAAAATTAATGTATTCTCAGGAAATAAAAACAGAGAATTCATCAACAGCAGATATGTTCTACACAAAATAATAAAAGGAGTCCTTAAGGTAAAGTGAAAAGTCATTAAAAAGTAACTTGAATCCACATGAAAAAAATACAAGTAACACTGATACAGGTATCTACTTAAAGAAATACTTAACTATAAATGTGTTTTTGTTGTAATTCCTTTTTTCTCTTGTTTGATTTAAAAAACAACTGAATGAAGAACTAACTACAGTTCTGTGTTGATGGGCACACAATGTACGAAGCTACAACTTGTATGACAGTAACAACACAAAAGTGGGCAGGTAAGGACATAGCTAAAGAGGAGCAAAGCTTTTGTGTACTATTAAAATTAAGTTGATGTAATTTTGAAAAAGACTGACATAAGTTAAAAAGTAAATTGTACTCTCCAGGGCAGACTAATAAAATAAGAAACAAGAAAAGAGAGGAGCCTGGGTGGCTCAGTTGACTCAGCATCTGACTCTTGGTTTCATTCTGGGTCATGATCTCGGGGTTATGACACTGAGTCTGCATGAGGCTCTGCTTGAGATTCTCTCTCCCTCTCCCACTCCCTCCCCCTTTGCCCCTAATCAGTCTACACATGCATGTGCACTCTCTCTAAAAATAAATCAATAAAATCTTAAAAAAAAAAAACCAAAAACAAAAACAAGAAGGGGCGCCTGGGTGGCTCAGTGGGTTAAAGCCCCTGCCTTCGGCTTGGATCCTGATTCCAGGGTCCTGGGATCGAGCCCCACATCTGGTCCTCTGCTCAGTGGGGAGCCGCTTCCTCCTGTCTCTCTGCCTGCCTCTCTGCCTGCCTCTCTGCCTGCTTGTGATCTCTGTCAAATAAATAAATAAATAAAAATCTTAAAAAAATAAAAAACAAAAAAATGACAATGCAGTTAAAGTGATCCAATTAAAAAATCTACAACAGAAAGAGATAGTAAGGTACAAAAAAAGACATAAGACACAGGGAAAAAATAGCAAAATGGCAGATCTAAAACAAACTTTATCAGTAATTACACTAAATATAAATGGATTAAATAGAATAAAAAACAGAAATTGGCATCAATGTTTATGAGATCCAACCACTTGCTGTCTACAAGTGATACACTTTAGATTCAAAGATAAAAAATACATTGAAAAAAAAAGGACGGAAGAAGATATACCATGGAAATACAAATCAAAAGAGGACTACCATAGCTGCACTAATATCAGACAAAATAGACTTGTTAAGATAAGAATTGTTACCAGAATAAAAGCGCATTTACTTATACTGATAGAAGAGTCAGTCTATCAAGTTGGTAATTATAAAAATGCATGCGCATATATATACGTGTGTATATAACAATAGAGCTCAAAATATATGAGGCAAAAACTGACAAAATTTTAGGAAGAAAAAGATAATCCAACAGTAATAGCTGGGAACTTCAACATTGCACTTCAATAATAAAAAGAACACTTAAATAAAAGATAAAAAAAGAAATAGAAGATTTGAACAATACAATCTAATTATACCTAACAGACAGCTATTTAACAGTCAGTCCAATGAGGGTGAAATACACATTCTTCTCAATACACATGGGACATTCCCCAGGATAGATCATACATTCTCCCAATTCAAAATTCACTACAAAGCTAAGTAATCAAAACAGTGAGGTACTGGTAGAGATGCAGATCAACAGAACAGAACTGAGCGTATAGAAATAATCCCTTACAGCTATGGTCAACTCACTAGCAACAGAGTGCCAAGACAACTCAATGGTGAACAGAACAATCTTCTCAGTATATGGTGTAGGAACAACTGGATACCCACACGCAAAAGAATAAAGCTGTCCTGTTACCTCACACCGTATACAAAAACAAATACAAAATGCATCATACATCTAAGTATATAAGCTAAAATTATACAACTTTTAGAAGACATCATAGGTGTAAATCATCATAATTTTGGAACAGTTATGAGTTTCTTAGATATGCCAGCAAAAGCATAAACAGCCAATGAAATATAGACAAAAATAGACTTCATCAAAATTAAAAACGTTTGCATCAAAGGACATTAGAAAGACAGTGAAAAGCCTGTCCACAGGATGGGAGAAAATATTTCCAAACCACATATCTGATAATGGTCTCATATTCAGAACATAAGAAGAGCTCTTACAACTCAACAATAAAACAACAGTAACAACAACAATGAGAGCAAAAGCCATCCTCCTAGTGCTACTGGAGACAGGCTTCAAACTGAGGACATTCTGCAGATATAAAAACAAGCACATTGTGGTTATTTGAAAAGCACTGTGGAAGTAAAAAAGGTCCAGAGAAATTACCATTTTATAAAATCAAATTAGAGATATTATAATGACATTTATGTTCATGAACATATGAATCCTACCCTGAAACTGATCACCAAGTTTCTGGCATTAGTCAATTATACAGTGACCTGGATTAATTGCTATATACTTAATATTTAAATGAGCCTGAAAAAAACACCTCTTTTGGAACATCGGTCTTACCAGTGTTAATCAGTTTAGTGATTGCCACCAGATCTCTTGAAGTAGAGAAATGTGGTCAAGGGGTGAGAGAAAGGATCTGGAATTAGATGAGCTTCCATAAGTTACCATCAATGATTTTAGGCAGGCTCATTCCCATATCGAAATCTGTTTCTTTACCTGTAAATTGTGAATCCCTTAAATATTCTGAAGGGAGGAGAAATTATATATACACACATATGTACAGATTATAGCAAAGCGCGCACCATGTATTAAGAACTTTATGAAGGGCAGCTTATATAATTAATTATTACATTAAAGCGTTACTCAAAAAGACCTCTCTCCTGTATTTCCCAAACAATATAGCTAACAGATACAGATACAGAACATCAGAAGCTACTACGTGCAAGGGTATGAGCCAAATAACTCAGTTTATTCTCTCTTAAAAAGCATCTATTAAGATGTGGTATATATACACAATGGAATACTATGCAGCCATCAAAAGACATGAAATCTTGCCATTTGCGACGACGTGGATGGAACTAGAGGGTATCATGCTTAGTGAAATAAGTCAATCAGAGAAAGACAACTATCATATGATCTCACTGATATGAGGACATGGAGAAGCAACATGGGGGGTTAGGGGGATCGGGAGGGAGACAAACCATAAATGACTCTTAATCTCACAAAACAAACTGGGGGTTGCTGGGGGGAGGTGCGGTTGGGAGAGGGGGAGGGGGTTATGGACATTGGGGAGGGTATGTGCTATCGTGAGTGCTGTGGAGTGCGTAAACCTGGTGATTCACAGACCTGTACCCCTGGGAATAAAAATACATTATATGTTTATTAAAAAAAAAAAAAAAGAAAGAAAAAAAATTGCATTTATGAGTAAAAAGAAGCCTGCCCTAGATGGCTTCAATAGTAAATTCTGTGAAACATTTCATAAGGAATAATCCATTCCTATACAAGCCTTTCAGACAACAGAGGAAAGGAGAATTGTGCCTACTCACTTCGTGAAAAAGCATTGCCCTGACAGCGAAACCAGCAAACTATATGAGAGAAAGAAAGAAAGAGATAGAGAGAGAGAGGAAGGGAGGGAGGGAGGAAGGGAGGAAGGGAGAAAAAAAAGGAAGTTACAGGCCAATTGCTTTGAGTGATATTAAAAGGACACTTTGCGGGGCGCCTGGGTGGCTCAGTGGGTTAAAGCATCTGCCTTCAGCTCAGGTCATGATCCCAGGGTCCTGGGATCGAGTCCCACATCAGGCTCCCTGCTGAGCAGGGAGCCTGCTTCCCCCCTCTCTCTCTGCCTACATGTGATCTTTCTCTGTCAAATAAATAAATAATATCTTTAAAAAAAAAAAAAAAAAGGACACTTTGCCCAAACAATGTTTTATCTTATCCTTCTGTTAAATATTCAGATTTAACGTTCTCAGGGCAGTGCACCAAAGTAAGATTCTGGATGGATGAAGAGCAGGTGAGAAAAAATCAATACAATTTTAGGAAACGGTCTGTGTAGAAGTTCATGATTAGGAAACTGATGGATTTAAAATTCATGGTACCTCTGATGTACTAATTTTGTAATCAAACTGAACTGCTAGTAATACTGTACAATCTGCCCTGTTGCTTCAACATGGTTTAAAGATTCTTCAGAAAGGGGATTCAGGCTCCTAGGACTCTCTTCTGCTCTGCCTTTTACTTGGTTTACAACTGTGTTTTATTTACATTTCATTTCAACTAGACTTTTGCTCCCCAATATAATAAGTGCAGAGATCATTTTATTTAAAAATCTCTATTCTAATGTATCTTGAAATATTTATGATAGTTGTTATTGTTAGTTCATGTAGGCATGAGAATACTGTACCCAGATGACTAGATGATTATCTGATCATGCTGTAGAACACTGTGGCATCTGCCTCCAATAAAAGTTTCATGCAAAGTAAAAAAAAAAAGCATCTATTAAATATTAGACCTTAATTTACTTGGCTTAGGTAATCACAAGTATCTAAAAAGTTATAATGATTTCCATTTTGTAAAACAACCATCCACACGAAGAGGCAGTACTCTCTCTGTCGGAGGCTCAAACATTTTGCACAAGATCACTTATTTTTCTTTTAGATTTTTTTTTCACAAAGGAGGAACTTAGTATTTGTTGAAGAGCTGCATGTCTAGTACTTTGGGCACAAGACAGAATAAAATATAAAATGAAAACTCAGTAAGTAGGGGCAGAGGAAAAATAAAAGTGAAGAATACACTTATCACACAATATATAAACCACAGTGTTCCTCACAGTCGCAAAAGGCAGATTACTCATTTGGTGATCTTCCAAAGACCAATGCAAGAAGGAGAGAGCTATCAGACAAGATCTAAGCAGAGAACACAACAACAAAACTGATGGGATTTTAATAACGCAGTAAGTCACATAAATGCAGATATTACTGATAATCCTGGTGAGTTCATAAATTAAAAGAAGCTGGTGTTCCTAATGGGAAGAGTAATATTAAGTTAAATTAAAAAACAGCAACAACAAACCAAAGCCCTTCCACTTGCCTCCTACCCTGTTCCTGGCACTCAGTTAGACGTGACGACTGAAACAGGAGCGTCATCGTTTACTCCGGTGTGGTGCGAGGGAGACGACGGACCACTAAAGAGACAATGATAACACCGCGGGTCAGGTGCTGTGGCAAAGGTGAGCACTGAGGTGGCACAAAGTTGCCCAAAGGGGAAGGGGAATGGAGAAGACAACCCCGAAGAGCCAATGCTAGCACTTCGTTTCAAAAGCCGAGAAAAGCAAAAGCAGCTGTTGAAATGATTAAAAATAAAAACCAGGCAGAATGAACAGTGGGTGCCACACAGTAGAGGTACAGAAATCTGAGAACCCTCACATCCGGAAACCCAGCAGTCTGTTGGGCACACCCTGTGAAGAGCAGAGAGCAATGAAACTGAGAAACCCATAAGCCACAGCACGGATTTGAGTTCTGAGTGACATGATCCACCTTGCGGCTTAGGCACGCAGGGAACAGGGTGTGGACACAGAAATCAGGGTGAATCCGGAGGGCTGGACTGGTCATTAGGTCTTGGCACTGCACAGTGTGGCAATGTGAAGCTCAGGGTTCTCCAGGAACACGTTAGGAGCCTAAAGAGTATGGCTTCACCAGGAGAATTCCACTGCTCTGTTTATTTAAAGGATCAAGATTGTAAATGAGTGGAACTTTCTTAAATAACTACAATGTTTAGTGCTATACTATTTTAGCCCTATAGTTACGTCATTCATTCCTTGTTCAATTATTCTGTCAGATATTCCAAGGCTAGAAATGTACTTGCATTTTCAAATTGTTTAGGTCACTGAATTACTGACTTCCATGTTTTTACACTGAAGATTTTAAAGGATTAAAATTGCAATTCTCACATTTCTTTCATGATGATTTCACAGATGGATTTGGCCATGGGGGGCAGAGCTCCTCCCATGACAAAAATTGTCGGTTCGTTGGACGACACTTGAAAAATGCAGGGAAGTGTGAAGAACAACGTGACTGGAGAGAAGGAAGAAAAGCTGAGTGTAGGTGCAAATACGTGTGTAAGTTTCTAGGAAGGAGTAGAGGGGTTCTTGTTGATCACTGGCCATCTTACTGCAAGGCAGGAGAGGAGGTCACTGGCAGACAATCCGGGATTTATTCAGAAAGGATTCAAGGTCGTTACCATGAGGAAGGGCGGCAGGCAGAGTGAGTGAGAGCCCTTAGCATTAGGTTTCTTTGAGAACCAATCTGGGCATCAGCAGCGCACTCTCTCTTTTTTTGAATGCTCTTAGTGTTTCCAACTACTGCTTGCTGGTTTTCTTATTTATTTAATTTGATATTAAGAAATTCCTCTTTGGATTTTTCTGAGGCCAGAGCAGGGATTTTAACAAATAGGGAATATGTTATTTGTTACAGGTTAACATGTAATTGGGTAGAAATCATACATCTAGTAGAGACGGGGCATCACAGACTTGGTTCAATCACACAGCTAAGCTGAGAATCTACTCTAAAAAGCCTTCCAGAACCTGGGGTGGGGGACATCTATGTCCCTGTTGGCAGTGCTCAGACGTGTTGAACAATTTTCTTTACACTTGAAATCTTCAGGTAACTTCCCACATTTCTATATTTTCTCCGAGAGAACATTCTCCTTTGTGACATGGCCTAGTCAATATGTCAGCCTCATTTTCTGCCCTATGTCCTGAGCTGCTCCCAACAAGCCTCTGCATCCCCACCTTCTGCCAGGGGAATTTTTCACTGTGAGGCTTGAAGGACTCTCCTCTCCTGCTGTATCTGCTCAGTCCCAAGGCACCGTGTGATGCAGCGACCGAGCAGATACGCACGTCTCCATTCCTGGGTGGGAAGGAGTGGGCCTTGGCCTCCCCCACTGTTACCAACACGGTAGTGTCTTGTTTACTCTTCTACACAGAGGAGGAGAGTGCCTGGAGCCTAGGAAGGGCTGCTCGATACATCAATGCTCATTCGATTGCCGGACGAGTGCCTGCACAGGAAAAAGCATGCAGATGCCCCCCCCCCCCCCCCGCCAGGTCCTGTCTCCTGCCCCTGAGCATGGGCCTTACAAACTTGCTTATTCCAAGAACCTACTGAATTCCCTCAGAATTCCTTTCAGAAGGAAGCTGAAGAGAGCTCCCTGACTTTATTCAAATGCAGTGCAGAGATGTTTTATCCCCTCTGCCGCCCTTATAAAACAGGGTCCTGTACCCGTGAGTGGGATGGCACAGGAGATACACATGCCTGAAAAAATGCTGAGAATCCACTGGTCTCCACAAAGCTCTCTGAAGGCACCTTCATCTGGGCAGAGTCAGTGCCTGGGACTTCCCCCTCCCCCCAGGATCCCCCCGGCAGGAAGTCTTCAGCTACCTCCATGCCATTTCTGCATCCCCATGATGACTGCGGTACAATCGCCCAGAAGTTCTCAGCTGGACTCGTACGATATTCTAACTCATCTCCCTGGAAATGCTCCCTTCTCTAAACCTGCCTCCAGAAGTAGCCACTAAAATGTGGGTCTGAGCTTGCTGCCTCCCTGCTTACAAATCTCCACTCCCCACCTGTCCTGTTCCTACAAAAGAAAGCACATCTTGCCAAGCCTCGCGCGGGCTCACCACAGCATCCTGCCCAGAGACAGCGCAGGGCGTGCCATAGCACCTCTAGAAGCTTCACCGTTTCATGCTGTAAATGCTCCGCACCTGCCGCTCCCTCTGCTACCCCCTTTTTAGGTGTTCCACCAGAAGACCTCAGGCTTAAATTTCACACCCTCCTTTGTGCTTCCACGATAACCGATAACTCGCTAATACAAGGGACCTGGAATTATCCCTCTGCCTCCCTTCTTCCCCCCGAGTCTGCAAGGTCCTCATGGGTAAGACCCAAGCCTTGCTTGTTCTCATACACTCAACGTCTGCCATGTTAGAGGCTCACGGTGACCCTGTTGAATGAATGATGACGAAAACTAAGTAAGGACCAAGTGGCAGGAAGCAGACAAAAACTTCTTGTAATGAGACCTCGCCCGAATTCTTCTGTCAAACATTACGTACCGGTCTTACATTGCCTGTCCTCAGCAAAAGTTCCCTTTTAAAACTCTGTATGCTATTTCTGAAAGTCAGAACAATATGAAAAACAGCAAACAAACGTGGACAAGAAATAAATGTATATTGATATAAAGTCTTGCCTTATTAACAAAGAGTTACTGATTCAACAGGTTATACCTCTGAGTTTTCGTCTTTGACAGTGAAGACGTCTATGTGGAATTTAACCGAGAGGGTGACCTGAACACTTGCTAGACGCCAGGGCTATATGAGGAGAAACATGTTCTCACATAGGTAGAGATTCTCCGTTTGCCATTCCCGACCTAGAAAACTCCAACCGACACATGGCCAAATACCAAAGAAATCTTGCTTTGAAAAGAGATTTTTCCGAGATAAAGGAAACAGCATGACCTATTTTTAATTCTATTTCTGTCACAAGTAAAATCAAGCATAACATTGAAGCTGGGAAAAGCCATTTTAAACAGAAGAATTTATAAAAGACTTGGATTTTAAAAATAATGTTTCAGTTTTATGTCCTTTTAAAAGGAAACAATTACCCTATATAACACCTCACTTTAATTAGGGTGATATCTGGTCATTTTGAAATGCAAGAAGTTTTAATTTATAATACAGCACTAAAACATATTAAAATCTATAGTCTTGGGGTGACTGGGTAGCTCAGTCAGTTAAGTGTCTGCCTTTGGCTCAGGTCACGATCCTGGGGATCGATCGAGCCCCACGTCAGGCTCCCTGCTCAGCGGAGACTCACTTCTCCCTCTCCCTCTGTCTCCCCCAACATGAGTTTTCTCTCAAATGAATAAAATCTTATAAAACATCTATAATCTTATAATGATAATTTTGACTTTATAAGATAAACATTAAGCTAACAACAGTCTTTTCAAAAACGCATTTTCCCGAGGTTCTGAGTAATAATATCCCTGTCAAGTATTTCCAATGACCATGAACACATCACATAACTAAGTTGATTTATAATTAAGGACAAAAATCACAATATTAATAATTCTAAATAAGAATCTTTTCCATAATCATTTAAATATCATTAATTCAACAATCAAATCCCATCCCTAGGTATTGTTTACGGCTAGGAGGAATATACTATACACAGCTTCTAGACTATACAAATTCTTCCTAGCAGCCTTTGGAGTCTGATGCTGTGTTCAAATTCTAGCTCTAACTGTGAAGCTTTGGGAATGTAACCTAACCTCCTCAAACCTCAATTTTATAATTTGCCAAATGGGAATCGTGATCCGTTTTATGGTTATTTCCAACGGTTGTAGATAGATGAACCAGAAAGTATATATGCAACCTGCTTGACACAGTACTTGCCCAATAAAGGTAGATTTATTTAAGGATCTATCCCTTTTAACATTCTCAAACTCTTAAGCCAGAGAAACAGCAGAGCTATCCATGGATTTGTCTTTTATAGAATGTGATAAATTCTTAGAACTTTGTCTAAAACTGCAATGTCTGCGTGTCCATTCAGCAAATACTGGTGCCGCCATGGTTCTGGATGAAGCAGCAGCTGCCCACAACCAGCTGTGATCCTCTCCACAAGTGAACCCAGCTTGGGAAAGCAGAGCTACGCCAGTCATTCACAGAACTATTTCTCTCCTCTCAGCTCATACCTAACAGGCACAATTAGATCTGTTTGGATTTGACAAGGTGTTCAAAAATACAATAAAGGAAAATTAGATAACAAAGAGGTTAACCCAGCGATTCCACAAACAAGGGAAGGGAAAACTGTACACAGAATATTAAAGAAAACCAAATTAAACCAGGAATCCCATGAGGACGGAAGAAAGGGGAATTACTAAATTGCATTAAGGCCACATTATGCACATCATGCCGAAGGTTTTTACATCTTTTTCTGCTTTCAATTTGTTGAATGCCTACTACTTGCCGGGCATCTCTCCAAGCACGGGGGACACTGTACCAAACAAACAAAACCAGAATGCGTCCTTGTCCCTGGGGGGCTGACATTCTGGTGGGGTGGCAGACAGAGAAAACCGAGCATCCCAAAGATGGCACTGGGGAGGTGGGGGAGGCAGCCAGAGAAGCCTTAAGGACTCCAGTACAGGTGTGAAGGGAGTGAGGAGCTGCTTATGCAGATTTGTTTAAGTGGGTGGGGGGGTAGATTTCAGGCAGGATGAACAACTAGCACAGAGGTCCTGAAGTAGAGTCAGCCAGTTGAGTGAGCCAGAGCAAGGACAGGAGCCAGGTCATCTGGGGCCTGCAGGACTTGATGTGAGGGAGGTGGCCACCAGAGGTGGCCTCATGAGAGTTCCTGCGTTGTCTGGGAATTGTCTTTCTGCTTCATTTGACTTGACTTCCTCAACATTATTTCTTCCTTCATCTGCATCTAATCTGCTAAAAACCATTTACTTAGTTCTTTTTTTTTTTTTTTTTTGGTATTTTACAGTTCTAGAATATCTGCTTTCTGTATTTCTATATTTTCCAGTTCTCTGCTTAAACCATCAATCTCATCTTTTAATTCCTAGATGACACAGAACACAGAGTTATTTTAAAGTTTATATATCTGGTATCTGAATTTGCTATCTCTTTTTTTTCCTTTGTTTTTTATTATGGTGACTTCACCTTGTATTTATATATGAAAAATTACAGAAAAAATTTAAAGTCTACGCTACATATTTCTCCAGAGAGAATTTATATTTGCTTTGGGTGGGAGGATGGGAGAATTAGCAATTCCAGCTTAGCCTTAGCCCAGAGGCACTGGGACCTCCAAAGACCCTTCCCGCATAAGTGCTTCTTTGAACTCCAATGCAAAGCCTATGGGGTTATCAACCCTCTGCACCCAAACCTGGGGGGCCTTAAATTCCAATTTTTTTTTAAACCTTTCCAAACTCCAGGTTTTCTAAAGCTCAATTACTCCTCAGCTACCTCTTCAGGAACTGGCAGAAGACCCCCCAGGGGTTCTCAAGCAGGGTTCTACCAGAGAATAAAGCCTGATATCCCATGCCCACTGTGTACAAAGTGAATTCACTTCTTTCTCATGCATCTAGAAAGGCAGTACTTTCTTAGCTCCATTTGCTACAGCCCATGATTGAGATGAGGAAGCCCAGTTGAGAAAGGCTGCCCCAAGGGAAAACCCGCTCAGAAAGGCTGAGCTCACCTCGCTGGCATTCATCAAGAGGCTGGCCGGTAGTTGTTTTGTTTGTATTTTGCTAGCTCTTATACCTCCAAAGATGTTTTCTTTGTTGCTTCTGTTTCACCCCTCCCAGCAGCTCTCGGCAAGGTCTGGGACAGACTCTCATGAATGGGGTCTCCCTGTCTTTTGGGCCACCATGTTCTCTAAGTCCCGACAGGAGGCAGCATTCGTTAAGTCCTTTCTGAATCAGTGGGTCAATAATGAATGACCAACAGCTGTGGATTCATTCACTCACTCTTCCCAGTGAGAAGACAGCTCCTGTGCGAACGACAGCTGGCCAGGAGGGAGGCACCAAGTGACTCCAGCGTCACCAGGAAGAAGGGCCTCCTGGAACACAGAAATGCACACCTACTGCACAGTGCAGAGCTTCCTCCACAAAGAAACCGAAGCCGCAGACTATCAGAGTTTACACCATTAGCCCTAAGACTGCTCCGTGCTTAGCTTCCAGGCAGAGAAACCTTTGGGTTACCACCTGGTCTAAGGGCAGATAGGCCTGCAGGAAGTCGTGCTGTTGTGTGATGGACCAGAGTATTGGGTCTGTCTGGTATAGCATTCTTCAGACACAAATTGGTCATATTTTAAAACCATTTATCCAAGTATACAACAAGGCGTAAAAAGGTACAAACTCCAAGTGAGCTGCTCAGTGAGTGTGCAGGGGGTACGCACAGCAGGTAACCAGCACTGGGATCAAGAACCGGAACCCCCCAGCCCCCGCTGCGAGGCCGTCCCCGTCCCCGTCCTCAGTTACTACCCCCCCCCCCCCCCCCCCCCCCCCCCCCCCCCCCCCCCGGCAGTAACCATCAAGCGAGCTTGAGCTTTCTATCCGTGGAATCCGGGTAACTACCACTCTGCAGCACAGTGCCGTGAGATCTGTCCTTGTCGTCAGAGGGAGCTTCAGCGGCTGGTTCCTTTCTCGCTGCCTGAAAACACGGATCTGTATCGTCACACTGCGGCTGGTTTATCCACTGTTGTTCTGATCGGTATTTGGCTTCTTTCTAGTTTTTGCCTACGTGGCTTTTGCACAAGCGTTGTGTGCGTCCTCGTACGTTCCCAGGAGCAGCACCGCGGGGTCTCAGGGAAGCACGTGTGCAGCTTTCGCGGGGGCGTCAAATAGGTTTCCGAAGTAGCGCTATCCGCCTACGTTTCCACAGCAGCAGAGGAGAACTCCTATTGTGCCCCGTTCCATTTAAAACTGGAAATTATCTTTTTAACTCTTTTCGTAGGTGTGAACAGCACTGGGTATTATGCTTATCAAAAACAGTAATCCCCACTTATCCAAGATTTCGCATTCTGAGGTTGTGGTTTCCTATGGTCCACCACAGGCCAGGAGCAGATGGTCCTCCTTGTGACGCCCCGTCAGAAGGCCAACAGCAGCCTCCCGCTACGTCACGGGCCTGTGTCACTCCCCTCGCTCCAGCTGGCCACGGGGGCCTTTTATCGCCTCACATCCTCCCAAGAAGAAGGGTGCACAGCACAGTAAGATGCTTTGAGAGAGAGACCGCATTCACATAGCCTTCATTACAGTATATGGCGGTAACTACTCTCTTATTGTTGTTGTTAATCTCCTACTGGGCCTCATTCATACATTAAGCTTTATCATGGGTGTGTGAGCAGGAAAAAACAGTAACTGTATCATTGAATAGTACCTGGGGCTTCAGGCATGCCCGGGGGGCCTGGGACAACACCCCCCCCCCACCCCACCCCCCACCCCCCCCACCCCCCCCCCCCCCGCAGTTAAGGAGGGACTGCTGTATCATTGTCTTGGGCACAGTTAGCAAGGGTCTGGCAGGAAAGACAGAGCTACTAGGTAAACTGAAGAACTGAGATTTCTGAGCCCAAATCAAAATGACTTATATACTACTTTTTGCGTGCCCGGCACTATTTTAAGTACATTTTTTCAAAGCTTTATGTATGTGAGATAGAGTGAGAAAGAGCAAGAGCAGGGGAGAAGGGCAGAGGGAGAAAGACTCCCCTAGCAGCTCCCTGCTGAGCACGGCAGGCCCACTGGGAGAGCGGGGGGGGGGGGGGGGGGTCTCCCCAGGCTCCAGCCCACAATCAGGAGGTCATGACCTGAGCGGAAGCTAAGAGCCAGCTGTTTAACCCATCCAGCCACCGGGTGCCCCTAGATACTTTCTATATGTTTATGTGTCTAATCTTCATAACACTATGTGTTAAATAAGTACTAATATTTCCACTTAAGAATCAGGGACTGAGGGATAGAGCAGATAAGAAATTAAACCAAATTACACAGCAATTAAAGACACGGCAAAGATGTGAATCTAGTCAGTCTGACTCCAGCCTTTGCTTGTAACTATGGCGATAAACACAGGGCTCATCCCCATAAAACAGAGGATCAGACCCTGTACTACAATCAGCTCCCCGGGATGGGGCCGCACTCCGACGACACATCTGGATGGCCAGCCGGACTTCGCGCGCTACCCAACCTGAGAGTGTACTTTAGCCCTGAAATACACCTTTCAGAGTTCCATGTCCCATTATGACCTCACACTCTGCGAACTGGATGAAAGCAAAAGGATAAAGATAAAGATGATAATAAACCTCATCAGTCAGATGGCACCACCACGCGTCTGCTGGCCGCGCCTCTGCTGGCCGCCCCAACATCCACCGGCGCCTCCCGTGGGTCTCTGCCTGCCTGAATGCTGCTAGCGCCCTTCTCTGTTTGGTCCGCTGTCTCCAGAAGTCTTTCCAAGTTCCATCAAGCAGCAGTCTTCCCTGACTGGTCCTCCTGAAATACTCTGTATGTGTGTGTGTTTTCTTTTCTGTGTTAAGAAATCAAACATTGATCACTACGTGCTGGGCACTATGGATAAAAGCCATGGCGTCTATCATCAGTAACTTGAAATGTAAGGAAAATAATGATATAAGTGAAGGGAATGATCACATTGTTCTAAGAAAGTATCTTAAGTAGGGTGTTCACACATGGACATGACAGAGAACCAGCACCTGAGACAGACAGGGTCATGGGGGGGTTCAAAGCGTGAATACTAACAGTGTGTCTTCCTAGACCCTGATCTGCTTGACCACAGGGATGGAGTTTGATGAATGCTGGTTAATGCGCGAAGAAAATGACAAAACTAAGATGGCAGGTTCTTCTAGGGGATCCATTATAACAGAGGGTTCTCAAGCCCCTCCCTGCCGCAGCCCTAATTCACTTGAGGGGCATGACACCTCCATCCTGGTAGCTCAGATACAACCATCATTGCTCGCTCACTTCAATGGGGAAGCCCTCATTGCAGAGGCAAAAAGTGTTCTCCATGCCCTAGAGACACTGTCATTCCAGAGTTCTCCATGCCCTTAAAATGCTTTTCTGGTTGGTTTGTTTAAAATACAGAGAAGAAAAAACAACCGACATGGAGAAGCAACATGGGGGGGTAGGGGGATAGGAGAAGAATAAATGAAACAAGATGGGATTGGGAGGGAGACAAACCATAAATGACTCTTAATCTCACAAAACAAACTGGGGGTTGCTGGGGGGAGGTGGGATTGGGAGAGGGGGAGCGGGCTATGGACATTGGGGAGGGGAGGCGAACCATAAGAGACTATGGACTCTGAAAAACAACCTGAGGGTTTTGAAGGGTCAGGGGTGGGAGGTTGGGGGAACAGGTGGTGGGTGATGGGGAGGGCACGTTTTGCATGGAGCACTGGGTGTTGTGCAAAAAGAATGAATACTGTTACGCTGAAAAAATTAATAAAAAGGGAAAAAAAATACAAAAAAAAAAAAAAAAGAAAAAACAACCTCTAAATACATAAAATTTAAAATCTGAAATCATTTCTCAAAGTTCTGAGTTTCTAAAATAGGTCAACCTTTCCAACAATTTAGGAAAGAGATCAACTTATGAAGGTCCTGATAGACATTTCAAGTAAATTGCACGTGGCTCTTGCTTCCGGTAAAATGAATGTAGAAAATTACAGAACCTTCATCTTTTTATCTAAAATAAAAAGGTGTCCCTAGGCTTTTCAATTCACATTTAAAATGCATTTTCATAAATAACCTTTTCACAATCTGTACTGTTTTAATTAAATTTCTCACTATGGAAAACAAGATAATTGAAACAATTTAGAGATTAGTTAACTGTTAAAAAATTATGCCAGTAGTCACTGCACAGGGAAAATTTGCCAACGGTACAACGTTCTTCTGTAACTAAAGTCCCCAAACTAGTCATGTAATCAAAACATCAGGTGAGTTCACAAACCAAAGAGGACAATGGCTTCACTGAGTCTTCAGAACAAAATCTACATCACAGACTTACACGTACGTTCAAACACTGTATTTGGTTTTACACGGATGTTTCCAGTCACCAAAAATTTGGAAGAGTTTATCCCCCTGGCAAAAGAGCCCGTGGCAGTCCCTGCGTGGCCTGGTGTTGGAGGGGACACCGACTATGGCAGGAGCAGGCAGCCTGCTTCAAGCCAGCTTCATCTGCCGCGGCGTCACTGCACCGTGATGTGGGAAAACAGGAGGAAGAGGCGTGTCTGCTTGTGCAACCCACGGTTCAGATTTCTGCTCTCATTCAAAACTGCCTCTGACTTTTTAAACCTGGATTAAGTGAACAAACGGCAGATGTCCTGTGAGGAAATGCCCCCAAAGAGCTGCACAAGACAGTCCTGAGAAGCCCCATCCCCATGGGGCAGAGCACAGGCTCCGGGAGGGCCCTCTGTGTGCCGGCTGTCCTTCGCCTCTTGCAAGTAGGCACGACTGCACCCCATGGGGGAGGCATCGCAGAGGGATAATCAGAGCATATCAAGTACCCGCAGAGCTTCCATATTCTGAAGAAGTTGTAGGACTTCTAGAATGCCCTACCATGTTTATGTTTAAAGGGGATCAACCCATCAGCTCAGCCTCCAAAGCCTACAGCGATTCACATGAAGATATCGGGGACATCACTGACTGGCATGTACTTCCTATGAAGAAATAGATGGGTGACATGGGCATAATTAAGTGGTTAGAAAGGAACATGATTAAAGTTTCTAAGATGATTCGAGTTTGTACATCTTGAATGGTGAGTATGCATTTGAAAAGAAGTCTCATTTTTAAAACATTTTTCAAAACTTCTGTTCTAGAATTCAAGAGACTCAGAGCCACTCACTCACTTTCCACTTTCAGCTTGTTACTCCCATTAAAATTTAGTTTGCTGTGTTTGTTCTCTGACTTTCTTTTCAGTACCAAGATTTCTAGCTGATGAAAATGTAGTTCCTTATTAGAAGCAGCATCTCTGGGTGACAGAACGAAGAAAGCTTCAGAAAACAACCAATTACAAATTTTCAAGTTGGAAAATAAGTTAGGACAGTGTCTGGCCTAACCTGCTGGTTCCTTGGGTGAAGTACCATGACCTGCACTTTGTAGTCACAGAAACCAGAGTCCAAAAGGGTTACACAATTTGCATACGAAACAATGGTGACACTGATCAGAAGGGAGCTAAGAAACCAAGTATTTCCCTCACCGAGTAACGTTCTCTTTATTAAATTGTATTGTCTTCCACGTGTATTAGTTCACTAAATGAGCCATGTTATGTTGCTAAAATTGGTCCCAGATACTTAATTTTACTTCACCACTAAGTATATTTAAGAGTGCACATGAGACATGGAATGACACCACTCGTTGGCAGTAACAAAGACCACCCTCCACGTTCCACGTTAACGTGTGATCTCTAAACTGTCAGGCCTGTGGCCGGCTTTGGGCAAACTCAGAGGAGAGGAGAGAGAAGAGAGGAGAAGAGAGGAGAGGGGAGGGTGGGGAGGGAAGAGGAAAGGGGGGAAGAGGATGGGGAGAGGAGGCCGGGGGAGGGGAGAGGAGAGGACTGACGGAGAGCTGGTGGCAGGTGAGACACGGGGACAAGCATTACAGACAGGCACAGACTGGGAGAAGCGCAGGTGCTCCTGGAGGACATGGTCACAGCACGTGAGCGGGATGCTGCGAGGGAGGGGTGTCTCCTGAGGAGAGCAAGCGCCTTAACTAAAGCTGAGGTGACATGAGGAGCTGGGGACCAAACAGCGATGCAGATGTGAAAAGACTCGGTTTGCTGTCTGCTTACAGGGAACGAGAGGAGGCACGGGTGAGCCCCTGCCACCTGGATACGGCGGCGCCGTCCATCCTCACCAGCCTCTGATATGGCGGTGCCGTCCACCCTCACCAGCCTTTGTGAGCCCAGGGGGCTGGCCCAGGCCTCAGCTTTGACAGCGCCGTGTGGCACTCGGGGACAGAAGGACAGAGGAGGTGGGCACTGGCGGGCACGTGAGGGAGAGGCGAGAGTTGGAGGTTTAGATCTAGTAGTTATAAACAAGCGGTGCTTTTTGTTGTTGTTGTTTTTTAAAAGATCTATTTATTTGACAGAGAGAGAGCACAAGTAGGCAGAGAGGCAGGCAGAGAAGGGAAAGCAGGCTCCCGCCGAGCAGAGAGTCCGATGCGTGGCTCAATCCCAGGACCTGGAGACCATGATCCAAGCCGAAGGCAGAGGCTTAACCCACTGAACCCCCCAGGTGCCCCACAAACATGCAGTGTTAGGTGAAATCATGGAAACGGACATTTTTCATCAACAATAAAAGATAGTGAGTGTTTAAAGAACATGGATCTATTTTGATTGTGTGTTTTCTCTGCATGTGGAGCCTAAAGTGATTTATCAAAACTGGTTTCATTTTAGAAATTCATATGTAAATTGGGCTCTGCCAGGAAGCATCAAACATGTCTTTCTATGCAATTACACCAACATTTTGAATTGTCAAAGTGCTCTCATTGAATGTATTCTGGGTTATGTTAATTACTTTGTCAGTTATTTAATTATTTGGACACAAGTAATGAATCAATGTCATTTTGGGGAAGAGGTACTTCTTGTTCTCAAAAAGAGATGAGAAGTTACAGTAATTATGTCTAATTTTACTAAGTTAAAAGTGGAGCAGAAGGTCCCAAATTTATTCGCAAATGGTTGAAAACATATTCATTATCTGTTTTCTTCTCTCCTGGAAAAAAAAAAAAAGCTAATTATGTTGAATTGTCTTGTTTCCTTAGAGTTATTCTTAAAAGACAAGCGTTCACTGACGGGAGGGTCTGTTCTCCCCGATGGCGAGTCTGTTCCTCACGTGCGGCCATTGCCTGTCACCTGCCCTCTCCTCACACTCATCTCCTCACAGAGCAGCAGACTGATTTGCTAACAGATGTTCTTCTCAAGGACACATGCTCAGGGAGCATTTTGTGACAGTGTGATGAAGAACAGTTGGCCCCGGTGACATTATAAATGATCAAGTATCTTCGCACACACACCTTGAGAAAAATCAGTCCAATTTTAATAGGCACATCTTGACAAGGAAATACCTTCAAATTATCAAGCTTTCTCACTGGGGCTAATCAAGCATATTCTTAAAACGGGCCACTGTAACGCTCACCACTGGCTGAGTGTTGGAGCCTAGTGCTACGCGGGGATCCCTTCAGGCTAGCGCACGTACTCTGAAGAATACAGAGTATTTTAAGGACTGAAACGTACGCTTTCTCAAAAAAGCAGCAGCTGTGGCAGGATAGGAAGGAATAGGATGTTACACCCTTTTTGGTTTAAATAAGCAACTGATATAATTTTTTGTCTTTTAATGATTTTTTTTGTCTTTTATTCTGGAAATAATATCCTCAGATAATAAATGTTAAGTGGAAGTTAAAATGAAAAGCAAATTGAATTGGTTGGGTAGAACCAAACAAGTTCATAGAAATAAAACATTTATCACTATGGATGTACTTCAAGGCAGATCTTTAAAAATCACATTTCTGAGTTCCAAAGGAATGGCACGTCTTTTTGAGAGTTACAGATGCTCTGAAACTCTTAAAGAAAAAGCTGGGGTTTTTTGCTAGTAAATACAACATTATTGTCTTTTGTTATTTTTAAAATTCCTAAACCCATCTTGTTTTTCCTAATTATTCTATTTCCATTTATCTAGTTAAGGTAGCTTAACACAAGTGGCTGATTACACGGCCAGGCCACAGGGGCCATCTGACACAATCTCTTGTCACCTGGCCCACAGTCCTGGGGAAGCAAGACGAGATAGTCGCTGCATTTTCTCCAAAGAGGAGAGGAGCCTATAGTCTCATCTACTAGAGCACGGTTCTTCATAAAGCACTGACTGTTCGAGACAGAAAGCCCCTGAGTCCTGAATCCCGCACCTGCTCCTTCGTTATCTGCCACGCAGCTTTAGGGAGACACTTAACTTCTCACTTGCACAACAGGATCATAACATCTCACTGAGTGGCTATGAGAAGAACATGACAGAACATACATGAAAATGCCCTGTGGAGAGTAGCTTCTCATTAAATATTACATCGTCTGGAAAGTTTATTCTTATACTGAAATAAGAATTATGTGACTCTGCGACTTTCAGGAGCTACACAGAATTAGTCTTATCTCTTTGTAACCTGTAACTGCCCTTTGAACACCAGGGATAGGGATAACTAAGGCAAGATGTTTTTTTCAAATGCCAACTCTCACACTGCTTCCCATTGGATGGTTACAGTAATGACTTGGAAAAGATCAATGGTAACCTTCATTAGGAAAACTTATCAGGTCTCTAATCCAGTAAAGATTTACTAAGTGCATACAATGTGCCGGAAACTATGCTACAGGCGAGAGAGTGTTTTTCCCTAGAAGTTTATAATCTGCTGAGAAACAGATGTATACTAATGACTGCACTATACAGCTCTATGCCAACAGTGAAGAGAGAGAGAGAGACAGCATGAGCAGGGGGAGCAGAACAGGGAGAGGGAGAAGCAGGCTTCCTGCTGAGTGGGGAGCCCGACCCGGGACTCGATGCCAAGCCTCTGGGATCCTGACCTGAGCCAACAGACTCAACAGACTGAGCCACCCAGGTATCCCTTAAAACTCAGTCTTGAGAACAGTCACTCATTCAGCAAACACTTAGTAAAGACCGTCCATGTGCCAGACAGCATCCTAGGTGATGGGAGTATAAACGAAGGTGAATGGCAAGCGAGGGATCCATATTCTCAAGGAGTTTAGAAATGACTTTATATTCATTCCAGTTCAATGGGATGATTATTTTAAAGATCAACTCCAACTTTCCCACTTGCCGCATGAATGAAGAACTATTTGGGGGGTTATAGGATCTCAAGCTTTCTAAGTTGGATAATGTTTAGGATACCCACCTCTTCTAACATCTTACAAACAAACAAACACATTTCTAAATTTTCTTTAATTCTGGGCATTTCCTCCTTCCCATGTTCCAAAGCTAAGCATGTTGTGTGAATAATCTTCAGGATTTCAAATAGTTAGGACCAATGGCCAATGTCTGGGAATATACCAGACACCGCAAAGCTGTATTTAGAAGGGCTAGAAGTAAAAAGTTAAATTCAAGTTGGGTCAGGAAACGGTATGAGGTCAAAAGAACACACCTGAGAGGCAGGGCTACTAGGGCGCGCTGCGGCGGTGAGGGGACTGTGTCTCCTCCCCACACCAGCTCCCAACATTGTTGGCTGTGTACAGTGTTCCGCTACTGAAGCTTTCAGTATATAACAGCGTAAAAGACTTGCAAAATGTGAGGTAAAATGGGGAAAATCCTTGTTCTTGGCTATTAACTTCCGTAAGTGTCTCCAGGAGTAACAGATACAAATCAAGAGGGAAAGGTATGGCACATAATCCAAACTCTTCAGGATAGTAATTCAGCTTGGGGAAGCAACTGTACTCACGACAGTACAGCTGACCCTTGAACAATGCGGGGTTAGGAGCCTGACTCCCATGCAGTTGAAAATCTGTGTATAACATTTGCTGCCAAAAACCCAAGTACTAAGATAGCCTACTGCTGACCTGAAGCCTTCCCAATAACATAAATAGTTGATTAACACATGTCCTGTACGTTGCATGTATGAAATACTGTACTCTTATAATAAACTAACTCCGAGAAAATATTAAGGAAATCATAAGGAAGACAAAATACATCTATAGTACTGTACCGTTATTTTCAGGAAAATCCACATACGAGTGGACCCAGGCAGTTGGAACCCGTGTTGTTCAAGAGTCAGCCATCTTCCTTTTGTGTGTGTGTCCTACTCCAGCACCTAGAGCACATTCGGAAAGCAGTCGCGTGCAAGAGCTGTTGTGTGAACGTGACAGAATTGCCGATGCCGCACTCCAGGTAAGTTCAGATGAGGGCGGGAAACACGGCCGTCGGTTAACTGGGAGAGGAAGAGGCCGCCACCCTGCAACTGTGGCCGCAGCCACAGTTAGTGCCTGGAGGAGCGCCAGGTGAGTGGGGGACCCGAACAGTGAAAGCTCCCTTTCTCCCCGAAGCTCTTGAACCCCGCCTGCTCCTGGAAGGACACACGGATTCTTCCGCTTGGCCACTGTCGCATTATCCACGGTAGACAGTGGGAAGGGCAGTAAATTAACTCAACCGAATACTTCTCAAATCAATTGTTTTAACGCCTTTTCTCCCCTGGACTTGAACTTTTCCAGAAAAGTTTATTTGTATTCATCTAATTTCATTCTGGATTCACTAGAGTGTGCACGTGTGTCCTGTTCAGACAGTGGGAACTCAATCCATCTGAGTGGAAAGGTGAATTAATGTATGGGGAGGAGGCAACAGCTCTTTCTGAAATGTGACTGTAAAGCCCGACAAGCAGCTTGTCTGACTCAGACAATACTGACAGCACCAGGGGCCGAGGATCCAGGCTTTCCACACCTTCTGTCTGAGGGTCTGGCGACACCATCTAGCCACACCTATATTAATCCAAACCTAAGAGAAAGCTCAGGTGGAAAACAACAAGCAGCGAACAGCACTTTCCCCCTCTGCAGACTTTGCTATTCTCAGGAGACGCCGCATCTGGGGAAGAGCTCGAGGCATGATTATTATTGTCAGTTTGGTCAGAATATTAGGACACAGGAGCATGTCAAACTGTGAGAAAAATAAGGAGACGAGATAGAGGTCATAACCTTTCCCAACTGAATAGCAAAATGGTGAAAGTGTTATGGGGTTTATTTGTTAAATTCACTGAGTTCCCAGGATCCATTCTCTGCCGCTCATAGATACAAGCCAAACATCCTTGCCCCTCCAGAAGTCCCAGTGTAGGTGGGAGAGAGACGTGTGACTCCAGCAGTAATGCTTAATACGGCAGCTCCTCCCTCCTCTGACTTTCCCTAAGGACAGCTGACCTGGGTTTACAAGGACAAACAGGAAGCATGAGATTCCAAGCAGAGAGAGCAGCACCAACAAAGGTCTGGAAGCCCAAGAGGACGCAGCACACCGAGGGAAAGACACAAAATTCAGTACATCCCGGACGAAGACTTTGATCTTTCCAGTGGCTGCTGATGCAGCCAAAGATGTCCCAGAGAATGAACGCAGCCTTCCAGACACCACGCAGAGAGCCACCGAGCGCCCAGCAAGAGCTCTCCCTGACATGAAACATGAAAACCCATCGGTTCTTGTACTTCAGCCCCATCACCCGCCATTGCTTCTCTTTGACAACAGCTCATGTACTGTTTCTTTAAGACTTTCAATCACTAACATGAAGCATCCATCCACCACTTATTTTCTTTATTTATATTAAACTCGGAAGTCACAGAAGAATCCCAGGGGGCTTGTATTCTTGTTGAAGAACTCTGTCCTGCCCCTCTACTCAGTTTCCATGGATATATTTTCTTTCTCTTATGTTCAGTAAGTCTATGAACCGTATCAAAGAATTATTGAGTGGTAATGGAAACACACACTGATTTGCATTAATATAAAAAATTGGGAACTTTTGTTTTCTTCACTGAAAAAAATTTCAACTAAGAATCCATATTCAACAGCAGCACTTAAGAGGAAACACTTCAGGGTAAAAAGAACTCGGTATATGTAGGTGATTCTTTTTTAAATGACTGAATTACTCAGAGGCAACCTGTAGTGGAACATGAATGAATGTTACATTAAAATCCGTAAGAGCTTGATGGCATGTCTCCTTGATCCTGGGCTTGAACCTCCCCACCACCCAAATTCATCTTCCCTATCACAGATGTAAGCTACTTGACAAAAGAGGCTATTTCCTTCTCATTTCTTACACTGCTAGTATCACATCTCATTTGGCACTCAGTAAACGTTTGCTGAACTAAGGTAGGGTTTTCGAGGACTACAGCAAGCGAGGGTGGGCACTTGGTTACAACAGCCAATGCTGCGTGTGGCTGGCTCGGTCAGATCAGCACAGCTGCTGCATGACCCCTTCACTTACATAATCTCCATACGTCTCTTGTGTTGGGGGTGGTGGCGGAGGTCGGTACCCAGTTGGGGGAACTCCTCTTGCTCTGGGAGTGAGAAGTCCTCTTCCCCGACTCACTGGCCCTCGGGTGGAAAGAACTCCCCTGGAAGCTGGCGTCCCTCGTGGTACACCAACTCCAACTGGCCGGGCTGTGACTCCTCCCCTTCCCCTGCAAGCAAGAGGGGCAAGTTAGCAATAGTCATCATTTCTCTACCAGTCCATGGTTCACATGCATTTACATCTCAGGAAAATCAACATTCCATACTACTGTAAAAAGAAACAAGGAAATCAAATGCAAAGTGAAGACTAGAGCAAACGAGAAACAACTACATACCGAAAGGAAGTTAAGTCATTTGAGGCTTATCCAGCAGTCATGAATATTATAGCATCAAAGAAACCCCAAGACTCAATTTCTGGCTAAGACACAGAGGAGGAAGCGAGGACATGTGGGAAGGCTGCATCTACTGAGGACGTCCCTGTGACGCCAGGCCAGGGTCACATCCCACCTGCATGCCTACATCATGACGTGGGCCATATTCTACTTGTCTACCAACAAGGAAACTGAGGCTAGAAAGATCGTCAAACTGAGAACACAAGTATACATCAGAATTCGATGAAAGAGAAAATGAAATGTAACTTCCCAAATAATGTATTCAACACACGGTAATTTAAAATACCATTCTTAAGTTAAATAAACACAGGTATTTTCTGAAGTAGAATTCAACTTATTTATGTATGTCTAACATAAAATATGAGATTCCAAGTCAGAGAGGACAGAAAAAACAAGCTATATCAAGAATAGCTCAACATAAGCAAAACTTGAGAAAACATTCAAACTCTGATGAAATAAATCAAAGAAGAAATATCCCATGTTAATGAGTGTTACACTCAATACTATTCAGTTGCCAATCCTTCCCATCTTGACCTATATCATATACTCAATATAATCCAGTAAAATTCCTGAGAACTACTTTGTAGACTGACAAACACATTCTGGAGAATATATAGAAAGGCAAAAGACCCGAACAGATATCACAATACCGAAGAAGAAAATTTTGGATGATCACAGTATCTGATTTCAAGACTTATTATAAAGTTATAATAATCAAGGAGTAAGTATTGATGGAAAAATAGATACACAGAACAGTGGGACAAAAGAGACAGACCTGAAATTGATCCACAGAAATAGAGTCAAGTGACTAATGACAAAGTTGCAAAGACAATTCAATGAAAAACTTTTAAACAAATAGTACTCAAGCAAATGGACACCTACATGCTACAAAAAAAAAAAAAAAGAAAAAGAAAGAAAGAGAAAAGAACATAGAGACATCTTTCATAAAAATTAATTCAAAATGGACTTTAGACCTCACATAAAATATAAAACTTATAGAAGAAAATTCAGAAGAAATCAAGAAATCAGTGTGATTTCTTGGGTTTGATGATGAGTTTTTAGAAACAGTATGAAAAACATAATCTGTGAAATAAAAATTAGTAAGATGAACTTTCATAAAATTAAAAACTTCTCCTCTGAGAAGGACACTGTTAAGAAATGAAGAGACAAGTCACATAAAAGGAGAGAATATCTACAAAACATGTATCTGATAAAAAAACACAGTGTCCAAAATATACAAAGAACTTCTGAAACTCAACAAGAAATAAAATCCAATTAAAAAATGGGCAAAAGAAGAAACAGCTCACTGAAGAAGTTATACAGATGGCAAATAACCAAAGGGGGAAAAAAATGTTCTATATCATTTGACATCAGGGAATTGCACATTAAAACAAACCTATTAGAACTAAAATCAAAAGAAACTGAATATACCAACTGATGTTGAGGATGTGAAGAACGAGTGCTCTCATTCATTGCCAGTGGCCATGCAAGAGTAGGGTCACTCAGGAGGACAGTTTGGCACGTCCTTATGAAGTCAACACGGTATTATCATATAACCCGGCACCTGTATTCCTAGGTATTTACCCACCTGATTTGAAAACTTGCTTCCACACAAAAACCTGCACATTAATGTTTACTGAAGCTTTACTCATAGTGCTAAAACAACCAAGATGCCCTTTAATGGGGGGATAGATAAGCAAGCTGGGGTGCACACACAAAAGGAATATTATTTGGTCATGAAGAAAAATGAGCTCACAAACCAGGAAAAGCTATGGATGAACCTAAAATGTATGTTTCTAACTAAATGAAGCCAAGGCTACGTATGGTATGACTCCAATGATAGGAAACACTGGAAAAGAAAAAAAATAGTGATGAGTTAAAAAAACAAACAAACAAGAACCAGTGGTTGCCGCAGGTTAAGGGGAGGAGGGAAGGCTGAACAGGTGAAGCCATAGGAACACTATAGGGGGCTGAAACTATTCTGCAGGATGCTGACATGCTGGATACGTGACACAGAGCATTTGTCAACACCCACAGAACCTTATAGCATGAAGAGTGAACTGTAACGCACTGAGCCACCCAGGCGTCCCCAAGAGTGAACTTTAACATATGCAAACTATATATCATATATATCTGCGCGTATATATATATATATATATATATATATATATATATATAAAATTTAGGAAATTGAGGGCTTCTAAGATGGAATGCTAAATGTGACAGAATATTTTAACTACACTAAAAACATACAAAACACCTTTATGAAGTTGAGAAGCAAAATAAATTTAGAAATGAGTGAAGCTTGTAAGACTAAAGGCAAAAGAAAATGCTCGTAAGCACTGCTCTAGGTGACAGGCTTATTTCCCATGAGGAGGGATGCAGGTACAGATAATGATTCTGATATACTCTGTACGTACACTGGACTCAAGCAATTAAATGGACGGTGGATAATGGAAGCTACACTTCTTGTGCGGGAGTGAAGGTTATAGGTGAGCAAGCGGAAGAGGCTAGAGTGAACGCTATGGTAATGGGCTGGAATCGGAGACATCAGTATCAACTCTTGATTCATTTACTATGGGTACAAGCAGTCATACACAGAAACACACACAGATGTGTATACATACATGGGCTAGTAGCATACATATGTTTCCTCGCTCTGTCAGCCGACAGGGCCTGGAAGCAAGGACCTACCAGCAGCAAGAAACAGAACCAGCACCCAGATCTTGGTCTCTCACACCATTCCCCAATAAAAGGAACCGGGGCTCCTTGGAGAAATGGCCGATTCCAGGGCTAGAGCAGGAAGTATGCAAGATGAGGCTGGAGCAACTTGTGGACAGAAGGCAAGGACGTACTCAAAAATAAACAAAGGTATGCACGTACGTACATATTATAACCAATAAAAAAACTATGAGGGTATATGAGAAGAGTAGAGAAGCCAACTGAAAGAACACCCACAGGCCAAAGCTAAGACAATGTGAGTAAAACAAATAAAGCAGTATTGGATTTTAACACAATGTATAAAACATAAATATCCATAAGTCCACACTAATATAAACAACTGACTGAAATAACAAACTGGAGAGAAGAAGAAAATCTTGCAATAATTTATGTAGGTCTTCTACCCTTCATGGGGGAAAAAAGTAACTTTAAGTGGGGAAACCCAACAACTATGACCTTTGCCCAGTTACCAAGGCAACATCAGCAGCACAAAGTCATGTGGACAGTAGACACCACTGTTAGGATATGATGAAAATGATACTTCACCTTCGTTGTTTTTGTTCCCTAAACCCGTAACCCCAGGCTTATCTTGAGAATAACACTAGACCCATTCAAGATGAGGGACATCTTCAAAGAACCTGACCAGTACTTCTCAAAACGTTAAAGCCATTGAAAAGATGCAAAACGTTAAGACTTTCACCCTTAGGTTACTTGTATTATTCCTTTTGTAAGTATTATATAAATTAGGTCTGTTTTGGTTCATCCTAGGCCACACAAATTGGCACAGTTAGAGTGGTGGTCAAGAGAAAGGACACGGGAGTCAGACCTGAATTCAATTATAGATTATGTTTACTGTCTTAAGTTCTGCTTTCCAGTTAATATTCAAACAAATCAACTCTGAATTTTCCATGCCAGTTACTCCACTGTGAACTGGATTACACAACCCATTTCTTAGTGTGTGCAGGAAAACGACACAGGACACAGAAAGTACCTACCACATCTCCTACTCAATCAAGATCAACAATTTATGTACATTTCAATCACTCTGAATTACAATGACAGACACTGTAAATGCTTGTCTTACTTGTATTTTTATCTCCAGGATATATTTAGAAACATCTTCAATATGATTAGAGAAAAGAGTAGTTTCTAATTACAGCAGATCGAATTCCTGTGTGGTATTTCAGTTAATCTGTGTTTATCCAAACTAAGGCTCCTGCTTCCTTATCTATCCCCATCCCTGCCATCCAAGGTACCGTATGGACCACAAAATATTCAACATCGTTTCTCAGCCTATAAATGTAAGTGTTCCATTAAATTGACAGACATAAATTTATATACTCAAAAGGCTCACAATTCTTCCCCAGCATCATCAACACTGTTTGGTTATGTGCCCTCTGGGTATATGGATTCACACTAAACTACCTGTTACAGAATTTCAGACAAGTCATTTGATATATGTAGCTCTGGATACTTATCTAGGAAAGACCCTTTGAAGATTCATTTTTATGTGTTTGCAATTCCATGAGAACTGCGTGAAGCAGCACAGCTGCTTCAAAGGAAACTCTGGTGAGACGAAGACATGCAGGAAGCAGCGGCTAACATAAAGATCCTATGCAGCATGTCCCCCGAATGCGACAAACGAAATTCAGGTTTAACAGCTGGGCTGATAACATAGGGATAAGAAGAGGAAAAAAGTGTCTGTTAAATGAGATAATAATCATCAGTGGGAATTTATCATTTTTTTTACTTGAAAAATTGATTCAAATTGATAAAATTAGGTTGCCACACTGTTCAGAATGAGGCTAATAAGAAAGAAGATCACACCTCTGAACAGAAAGCTTTGTAAGCTGAGGAATCGGTGTGATGGTCACAGTTCTTTCTGTTTGTGTTCTTCAGCAGTGAGACCCTGGTTCCTGGTTTGAAACTCAGATGTGGAAATAATCTAGAAAAGTCTGTGAACAGGTACTTTCACGGGAACAATGCTTTGAATGACTAATCAGGAACTAATTATTTATAGACTGGCAGGCGTTTTAGCATGTGATGAAAGAGTACATGCTTTCAGTTCCAGCATTCCCATCCTCAAATCTGCTCTGTCCCTTAGTTGCTGAGCCTCCGTTTTGTACCTGTAAAATGGCCTCAATAATACCTAGCTCTCACAGACAGTCGTGGGAGCTAAACACAGGAGGTATAAAGTGCCTAACCTGAGACAGTCACTTAGTAAGTCGTAATTATTACGCAGTCTTCCACCTGGAATCTGCCCTGACACCTTCCTTGGGCCACTACCAGAGGACAAGGGGAGAACAAAAGAGAAGGTATCGATCACATCAGTTAGCAACAGCACCTTTACGTACACTCTACCCTTTTCACAGCAGTATGGTGTGCAGTGTGGGAGAGAAAGAGTATAAACATATACGATTACACTGTTTGGCCTTTGTCTATAAATTTTATGAGGAGGAAAAAGCACTGGGTAAAACAACGACTTTGGCGGCGGAAGCCCTGACTGCTCAAGTCAGCCCCGGCATTACTGACTGGGCAGGACCCACAGCTGATCCCAAGCTGGGTGCCTGAGGGAGCCGAGGGCAGGTCTTAGCTTGGTACCACCAGTATCACTGCGGGAAGCTAACCTTCCCAGGGCACTGCCTGAGGCCCATGCCCTGGTGCACTAACCACCTAAGGGGCAATTTATTTCTCCCACAGAACCCCTAACAAACTCACGGACTTGTCTTTATCTCTGCAGTTTTCTGAGAGGGAAACTTAATTATTCTGAGACTTTCCCTTCTTGCCAGAGGTTGACAAGTGAATGCGAGGCTAGATAAGAGCAAACAGGGAACACAACCCAAGGTTATAATCCCTCAGAACATGCAAAAGAAATTGTCAAGGCTAGTGACTACTGAAGCTTCCAGACCCTCTGGCACCCTTCCTCTTAGCATCTTTACAGATGATCTGAAATGTGGTTCTACAGCAGCATGTCCACACTTCTTGTGCATCCTCATCACCCACTGAGGACCTGAGTCGGGAGCCAGGAGGTCTGGAGTTTCATTTCCAACAAACTCTTGCTGCTCCTGGGTTGGACCCAGAACACACAGACCTGTTCTTCATTCTGGGATCCATCCCATTTCCAACACAATTAAAAAATAAAAAATTCATGAGCAACTGTTTCATCCTATATTGTACAGAGTACAAAATAAATCTAAGGCAATTTGCTTCTTCCTCAAGAAGTTACCAACTAGCTATTAGTAAAATTACCGACCATATAAGACACTGTGAGAAACACAACCTCTTATAAAGTGCAAGAAATGCATTTATCTTCTCTTTCCCACCAGTGATGTATCCCCCTGAAGACAGACAGCTCATCACTTACTTCGAAGCCTGTCACTGTCTTCCAATTCTGTAAGCATGCCTGTACCTTTCTTTATCTAAAAATAAAAATTGCAAAAGTCTTTATCATTTCTAATTAACAGCCCTATTTCTGCCTTTGCAACTTTGAGGACAAGTCTTCGTCCTCTCTGGTAACAGTGAATTAATAGTAAAGGAGATTAAGAGAGATGCATACTTTGCCCAAGGTCTTCTATAAGAATTCAAGTTGTGATGTGGGATCATTTTGTGTAATCGGAAAAGGAATCATGGAACAGTTGGGCTTGAACAAATTAAGCCCACAGACATGATAAAAATTAAGCAGCGTTTGGATTAGCATGTGCTCAGTGTTCTAGCTCCATTTTACAGCTGAGGAAACCAGGGCTTAGCTTCGGGAGAGACCTGAGGAGGCCCTACAGCTCCAAAGAGCCAGGGGACTGATTTTCCCAGAGTCACACCCAAATTCCAAGCACAGTCCCCATCTTTTCTGCTTTCTAGTCTCTGCTCCTCTGCTTGGGATGACTTCCCTCTGGCACTCTCCTGCCTTATACCCATATTCCCCATTCAAAGTTATTTGTACCCAATGGGGCACCTGGGTGGCTCAGTCAATTAAGCATCTGCCTTTGGCTCAAGTCATGATCTGGGGATCTTGGGATTGAGCCCCACACTCCCTCCCCTCCCCACTCCTGTGCTCCCTTTTCAAATGAATACAATATTTTGAATAATTATTTGCCCCCTCATTTCTATTTCCATTCCACTTGTTTTTATATCTCCCATCCCCTTTTTACACTATTTTGCCATAATTACTTGTTTCTCTGACTTCCACTTCTGAAACTCCCTGAAGTCAAAATGACGACTTAGCCATCTCTGTAACTTCAATACTGTCACAGAAAGAGCTCGAAGAAACGCTGTGACATTAGACGACCTAACAGCAGGAACAGACTGACTGATTTTCAAAGAGGAAGAAATATGTTAAAGCTTCTGAACAACCAGGGTGTGGTGAGAGGAGAGTCCCACTGCACACCAACACTCTGCGGTTCCATCTGCCTCCATCTGTCTCAGCTTATCAGCAGAACTTGGTTAACGTTATTGTAGGGAAAAATCAGGCGGCAAATTGGGTGTCAAAAACCTTCCTCCAGTTGGCACTGACGCTTACCGGGGGCCTGAGAACATTCACCTGACTGTATGCTGCACTTGACACGTGTGTGGTCGACCTCACCGTGGCCAGGAGAACCGTGCTTTGCTGCCGTTCTAACCTGCCTGCCCCTGGCTGGCTTCGGAATTACAAGCTCTTGCACCAAGTTCTCACGGTCCTTATAACACTATTTGTCATGGATTTTGTCTTCCCAAAGCCTATTAAAATGATTTTAAAAGAAACCACACATTTTTCATTTTCTCCTTTTATTTCCCCTTAATCCACTCCAGTATGGCCACTCAATAATACGCCCCCAGGGACCGCCGGAACGGAAAGCAAGTGGATACTGAGGAAGGAGGAAGCAGCTCAGGAGGAGAAATCCATGAACCTTATGGCAAGAAAAGAAGAGAAACTCACTTCCCAGGGAAGTCCTCTACTACGCTCTGCCTGGGAAGTGCGGCATACATGTCATGTACGAATACCTAGGTTTTTATGAAATCAGAAGGAAGGACAAGAGGGTGAGTTCTGACAGTTTGGTGGCAGAATGTCCTGAGAAGGTCAGTCCAACAGAAAATCAAATAATTTAAGTTATATCCCAAGGAAGTGTTGTTATTTTTTAATAGAAAATGTCTATCAATAATGTGGACTAGTAGAAAAAGAAGTATATTCTCATTTTCCTCTATCTACCCTTTCCTTATTAAAAAAAAAAAAAAAGACCTTTTAATATAGATTGGTAGATTAACACAAATCTTATCATATACTGGCGAAATATTTATGACTCTTACATTAACTATTCAGCGCTCCTGATAACATTTCTCATAACTTCATACACTATGGGAGAAAGTATATCATTTTCAATCACTAAAACAATCATCAGCATCTATGATATCATTCATGATGGATTTAAAAAACAGTGAAATCACATGGAAATGAACGTGAAAGAGGACATGTGAGTGCCTGTGTCCCATCCAACCCCATATTTAAGAGGTTATGTAGTGTTCTACAGAACTGTGGCTACTTGTTTGCTCAACACAGCGACTGCCGAACACTGGTTTTCCAGAGATAAGACATCAGTGGGGCACAATCTAATGTTGAAACTATAAATAACTCCCTTACACTGAGAGCTCAAGCGCTGCCCACGAGATGCTGAGGACTGCAGAATCCCGGGGAATGCCGCAGCACCCCAGCACCTTGGCAGAGAGTTTGGGAAATGCCATCCAAAGATTTACTGTGGAACTTCAGTCCATGAAAGGAAAGAGGAAGGGGCAGGTAAAAAATGATAGAAACCAGAGTTGAAAATTTCCCCAATTTAATGAAAGCTTATAAAAAGCCTTGAGTCAGCTTTGTGTCCTGGGTCCAAACCACCACATTCAGCCCCCAGTGCTGATGAACATGATTCAGTACTCAGAAAGACAGGCTTCATCTGCTTGGTCCACCCTTCTTCCTCCTGTTTCTGGTCTCAAATGCAGGGAGCTAAGACTGCCTACTACCTGGGAGGAAGGGCCAGCTGGCCAGAGTAAAGGTCAGCGGGAAAGCAGCACAGAACAAGCCAGCTGTTTCGAAGAAGGGGTGAAAGGAGCATCCCCACAGGTCCAGGACAGACTGGCCCAGACCACTGGGCAGCAGGTCAGGGTGAAGGAAAGGACCTGCCCAAAGTGTGCTGCCTGCAGTGGCCCCCTCTCCAGCTTCCCTCTCTTCGGGGTCTGCGGAAGGGCCAGGCAGGCCACACTTCACAGCAGCGGCCCTGGAGGCATGCACAGGACAGACCGGAAGTGAGGAAACTTAAGTTTCCTCACATTTGAAACTGAAATAAAAGGTTTATTTAGAGTTTATTAAAACTTCCCACTGCAGGATTTAATTTTAGGTCATTTACATCTTTCAGCAGAAAAGTATCCTGAAGTGATAAGAATGGGGAACATTCATGAAGCCTCCAGTCATGACTTGTTCCACTCTGAAATTCCAACACGGTGACAGCCACATGACCATTCCCACAAAGCTAATCCCCTAGTGCATTCAGTCATGGGACAGCGAACTACATCAACACAAAACACTGTAAATGACTGACACTTGATCAGCAAGAGCCTAAAGGATTTGCTATTGTCCCGCACTTACTTAACAATTATTTACTAAGTGATTCCTTTATGCCAGGTCCTAGGGACACAAGAGCCTTTATGGGTTTACATTATAATGAAGAGAAGCAAATGAAAATGTGAACAAAAAAGGTAGAATTCAGTGTGATAAATGCTACTAAGGGACCCCCGCTTTGGGACTGGGGAACGATGACTCTCAAGAAGGTGCTCGGTAAGGCTTCCTAGGCATGGACCTTTGTCTGCCTCCCATATGATGCCTGGACAAAGCATCCCAAGGTGAGGTCAGTGGGGGCAGTGAGTGCAAAGGGCCTGGGAAGGAAATAAGCTTGGCCAGTTTGCCAGAAAGTTAGGAGACCAGTCTGACCACAGTGCAGAAAACCACAAGGTCAGAAAGGGCAAGGAGATCGCCAGGTGATGAGTATGTCCTCGAGCACAGCAGGAAGTTTGGACGTTCTCCTAGAGGCAAAGGGAGCCACCCAAGAAACTGAGGCAGGGAGAAGACAAAATCTACTTTAACAGGTCATTGAAGACTGCAAATGAAAAGGGGAAGAGCAGTGTGGCTAGACTGAGGTGGGGAGGAGGAGGTGATTAATGAAAACCAGACTTAAGGTTTATTTTAGAGGTAAAAATCAAAATGGCGTACTGAGGGATTGGATACAGCAAAGGCCTACTAAGACTGTGCACTGGGAATAATTCTCACAGGTCTCATGACCTGAAGGCCCTGGGCTTCGAGGAGTATGTTTGTCTTCTGTTTTATTACTCTTTTAGACCCTGAAACAGTGCAATTCCATGACCACGTCTTCCTCAGCTTTGGCTCCAAGGAAACTCAAAGCATAAATCGAAGACCAACTCTGCGACACACTCCTGTGTGCTAACCTCACCCTTGGGGTGTGGTAACCTTCTGTCCTAATTCCCACATCCATTTCCTTTTTATTCTGTGAGAGGCGCATACTAGTTTGGCAAGTTACTAGATGTGATTTAATGAGAAAGTAGTAAAAAACATAAAACTATTTCCACCATAGCTGTATTAAAGGTGCCATCATGAGCTACGATAAAAGTGCAGTGAAGGGGACAGAAACAAAGCTCTATGGAGGAAATGCAGCGGCAGAATGGATGGAGGAAAGCCTGGCTCCAGGTGAAACGCAAGGGAGGGCCAAAGAGAGGAGAGAGGCGTGGAGGGTGGAACCAGGGTCTACAAATCTTGGGCATGTCATCACCTCCCTCCCTTGAGGAATGGTGAGTTAACACACCAGTGGCCCCTCATAGGGCTGTTATGAGGCGTAACCTGGTTAATACCTGTAAATGCTTAGAAAAGTACTCGATCGGTAGTAGATGAAATAGAAGCATTAAAATAAGCTTTGGTGTGAGACACAAAGAAAAGCAGGATGTAAAGAGGTGAGGGGCTGGGAAGGGATGCGGAACTGTGGGCAGAGGAATAATGTTCACGAAGGTATGGGAAGGACATGAGAACCAACTTCATGAAATAAGCAGTTTCCAGCGGGGGGGGGGGGGGGGTGGAACACAGGAAATATGGCAAAGTAATCGGTAAAGACTAAACAGAGTGAGGCCTCAAGAAAGAATACAGGAGGACTCTGAGCACCTCTTCGGGGAATAGAAAAGCAGAGTATTTGAAAGATCTGGTACCGAGGAAGCCCACAGTCAAACGGAGGAAAGAAGGTAGGGGGCGTGTGAGGCGCTCTGCCCAGTGCGGAGTGCGAACCAGCCACACCTGCCACGGGAACGGTGTTCACTGCCAACACGATGGAAAGGCTGTCAGTGGCAAGCCATGGACATGTGTCATCAAAAGGAATAATTTTTCATCTGGGTAGATGGAGGGGTTTCTGCAGATACTATACTCAAAACACCAAAAACTTTCTGCCTTCCTCGTCTTTTTAATCTTAATTTAAAACCTGACAGTGAGCAATGCCTACGGCTCAATTGGTGAAGCATCTGCCTCGGTTCGGGTCCTGGGATGGAGTCCTATATCAGGCTCCCTGCTCGGAGGGGAAAAAAATCTTAAAAAACAAAACTAAAAAACCTGGCAGTGAAATTAGAACTTATCTTCAATCAAAATTACAGATCTGGTTTAAGGAACGCAGCATCCCCTAAAAAGTGCCCTCAACAGTGACACTGAGTGTGCTCTCTTCCCTTCGCCTCCATCCGGGAGGTTCATTCCGTGAATGTTGCCTCCTTTAGATAAAGGGCGTTTGCAGAGTGATTATCAGGGGAGCATCTCGGGAAGGAAGGAGTACTCTGAATCGCCCAGGGGGCCCTAAATGCTAACACGGGGAAGAGGGAAGCAAATGGAGATGACAGACAGACATGACAGAAATCAACATGCAGAGACCAGAGTGATAAGGCCACAAGGGAAGGGATGTTGGCAGGCACCCGCAGCCCCAACGGGCAAGGGCAAGGAAAGGATTTCCCGCTAGAGGGGAGCCACCACCAACACCTTGACTGTGGTCTGCCCAACACTGATTTTGGACATCTAGTCCCCAGAACTGCTAAGTCTCCATTGTTTAAAGCCACCAAATTTGTGGTCATTCCTCACAGCAGCCACAGGAAACTGATGCAGCGAGTACAGCTGACCCTGGAACACCACGGGTTTGAACTGCACACGGATCTTTTTACAATGAATACAGTAGTGTAGATGCATTTTCTCCTCATGAATTCCTTGTTAATATTTTCTCTCATCTAGCTTATCTTATTGCAGTAATACAGTATTTAACACTTACACAAAATATGTGTTCATCGACTACGTTATGGGCAAGGCTTCTAGTCAACAGTAGCTCATTAGTAGTAAGTTTTCAGGGAGTGAAAAGTTATACACAGATTTTCGACTATGCAAGAGGTCAGTACCACTATTCTCCCACAATGATCAAGGGTCAGCTGGAATTTCTTATGATTTAAAGTAAATTTAATGGTAGAAGAAATGAAAATGAGAGGGATTTACCATTTACTGAACACCTACATAAATTATTTCATGAAACCATCAACAGCGATCCATTATTAGCCTTTTTTTATAGAGCAAACCCACTTGGTACCATGAGCAGATGTGTTTATTTTACACTGCAAGAACACCTGTTTGTAATTGCTCTCTTTGACCATACCCTGATCAGCAACACTCAATAAGAAAACTGACGTTTTATTCTCCTAAATAAGCTGGAGATATACGAATGCTGTTTGAAATTATTTCATGCAAAATTGATCTGAAAAAATATATATCTAGTCACCAGTGAAAAATCTGTTACTTCTTTCTACTGAGTTCTTTTGTATGCAAAGATTAAAAAATTAAAAATACTTTTAAATAAATCTGAGATACATCTCAATATATGGTTTTGCTTAAACTGTCTTATGAATTCATTAAAACATTTTATTTTTTATTTTTCATTATGTTCGGTTAGCTAACATAAAGCACATCATAAGCTTTTGTTGTAGTGTTCAACAATTCCTTAGTTGCGTATAACACCCAGTGCTCATGCCAACACATGCTTTCCTTAATACCCACCACCCAGTCACCCCACACCCGCACACCCCTCCCCTCCATAACCCTCAGTTTGTTTTCTGGAGTCCAGTCTCTCTCACGGTTTGTCTCTCTGATTTCATTTTACATATTAAAAGTAGTCATCAGTCCAAAGACATAAAAAAAATTCTGTGCACCTGGACCAGCTGAGGAGTTTCCAGATACTACAATGCATTCACAGTGAATAAAATGACAACAGGCTTCTGGATACTCACTTGGTGCCTGACATGGTGCTCAACACCAAAGATGTGGCAAAGAACTGGCCTAATCTGCACTCAACAGGGAAGGCACATGCTTCCAAGACTTCAATTTGCATATCAATATTATTATTTTAAAACAAGCCTCGTTTTAAAATATTTTAAAAAATTAATATTAGGGGCACTGAGTGGCTCAGTAGTTAGTTATCTGCTTACTCAATGGGTCATGATCCTGGGGTCCTGGGATGGAGCCCCGCATTGGGTTCCCTGCTCAGCAGGAAGCCTGCTTCTCCCTCTCCCACTCCCCCTGCTTGTGTTCCCTCTCTCACTGTGTCTCTGTCAAATAAATAAATAAAATCTTTAAAAAAAAAATTAATGTTAGAGTGATAAATAAACTTGCGTATAGTCATCAGCCAGTAAGTGGTACAGGTTCTATTTAAACCTAGGAATATCTCACTCCAAGCAAAGTGAATCCCCTTCATTACAACATCATAATGTCTGAATATATTCTTGCAGGCTTTGTAAGGATATACTCTTAGAGCTGTTTGACTATTAATAAAGGAGACATTAAAACGGTTGCCATGGTACCCTATTCTAATGACAAAAAAAAGTAAGTCAATTAATTACACCTACCTGGTTATTGATGGGGTGGGAACACCTCTTGTACGCAAGGTAGGTTTCCCTCGAACAACTGGTACATCCGCATTTTCTGAACCACCGTTCAAATATGTTAATTCTTGGAGCTGTGCTTGCCTGATTTCATCATTATAGTCCTACACAGAAGACAGAAGACAGCATAACTCAGCTCATGTGAAAAATACAAAAGTATTTAGGACAAGAATAAAACAATTTTAATAGAAGGGCAAGGAAATAGCTGAATTCATAAAGTTCAACCTTTATTCATAGATGGCATAACCCTGTATACAGAAATCAATATTTTTCCCAAACTAAAATTTTCTACAATCAGCCATTATTCCTTCTGCTGGGCCTACTTTCCAAGTAAGATATTTATAAGCAAATTAAAATACCATATACAGACACATGGCACTGTTATTTACAACTCAGTTCAACTAGCAGTTACTGCGATCTGTGAAGGATCACTAACAGAGCTAGAGAAGGAAGCCTGGCTCCCTACAGCCAAGAAGCTCACAATCTAACAAAGGAGGAGGACATACATACACCAGGATAGCTTTACTGAAATTAAGAACCACGTGTACACATTCTTCTTGTACACTTCCATTTGGATATTACACTAGAAAAACACACCATTTTCAAAGCTGAGTACATCTTATTCTTGGAGACTTGCCCTTCTTTATCTTACAACTGTTTAAATATTCAACTGAGAAACCCTGGGAGTCATCCTTGATTACTCCTTTCCTGAATATCTTCAACCCCATTCAAGGATCATCAAGAAGTGTGATCTGTTTCACAATAAAATGAAAGTTCAGGTCTAAACTGTCAAAAAGGAAAGTCCTGTAACTCAGCTGTGGGCAATAAGAGCAGGTTCACAAAAGAAGTATCATCTAAGGATGAGTGTGAACTAACTTCCAGAAGAGGGGCACTGCAGTACTGTAGTTGGAGGTAAAAGCACATTTTAAGACCTAAAGAAATGGTGTCCAGGGAACATGAAGAAGTGCCATACGGCTGAATTACAAGATCAACTTGGGGTGTGTTTTTTTGGGGAGGGGGCCTGGTCTCAAAGTGGAGAGGAAAGCAGAAACCAAATTAAACAAAGTCTTCAGTCATTTTAAATATAACTTTAAAGGTTTAAAATTAAGGATACTAGAAAGCACTTTAGAGATTTAAGGAAGAAAGTTGCATATTTAGGTTTGTTTTTTAGAAATATTATGAACAATTGGAGGCCATCAAATTAGGTAACTAAGATGACAGAAAGACATGGATTTCTATAAAGACACAAATTAACAAAACTGACTCAAGAAGAAATGGGAAATATGACAGATAAGCCAAGAGACTAAAGTAGTACTCATTTAGTGTCCTGCAAAGAAAAGCCTAGGCCCACAGTCTTTAATGGTGAATTCTACAAATAATTAATAAAGAATTAATGCTAATCCTTCACAAACTTCAAATGAAAGTAGAGGGAATATTTCCTCACTGTTTCTATAAAGCCAGTGCTGTCGGGGTGCCACAATAGACAAAGACATTGCAAGAAAAGAAACCTATAAATGAATATCCTTATGAATACACGAACAAAGGCTCTCGAAAAAATTAGGAAGGCAAATCCAACAGCATAAACAAAATAAAAGGGGGAAATATACACAGGAATCAAGTAAAACTTATTCCAGAATTGCTAGTTGCTTTAATATTAAAAAAAAATCAATTAATGTAACACCATAATAATAGAATAAAGAACAAAAAATGATCATTTGAATACAAAGAAACCAAACCACTTGTGAGAAGAATCCAATACTTTAATGATAAAAACACTCAACAACTAGGAAATCCCAGAGTTAACACCGTATTTAATAGTAAAAACGTACAAGAATCATCCTAAGATGAGGAAGAAGATAAGGATGTCTACTCTTACCCCTTCTATCCAACATCCTCCTTGAGGTTCTAGTCAGGACAATAATGTAAGGAACAAATAAACAGTGTTCAAATCGGAAGGGAAGAACTAAACAGCCTTTATTCATAGATGGCATAACCCTGTATACAGAAATCAAAAGAATCCACAAAAACATTATTAAGTAATCACATTACAAAAGGTTTCAGGATATAATGAGATCAATATACCAAAATCAATTTTATTTCTTCTTTATGAACTATACAAAAATAAAATTAAGACAATAATTCCACTTAAAGTATCATCATAAAGAACAGCATAGGATTAAATTAACAAAATAAGAGCAAGATTTGTATACTGTACAACAAAATACTACTGGAAGAAATTTTCTTAAATCTAAGTAAATGGAAACATACCCAACGTTCATGGACAGGAGGACCTAATATTTTTATGATGAGAATATCTCTGCCTTACTCTCCCACCTCCCAGACTGATCTAGAGAGATGAGGAAATCCCTATCAAAATGCCAACTGGTTTCTTTGTTAAAATTTCTATGAAAATCCAAGGGACCTAGTATATCCAGAACAATTTTAAGAAAAAAAAAAATTGGAGGACTAATATAATCCCATTTCAAAACTTACTACAAAGCCATAGTAACAAAGTATAGTACTGGCTTAAAGGGTAGACATAAAGATCAGTGAAATAGAATTGGGAGCCCAGAAATAAGTTACTATAGATTGATGTTCAAACACTCTCTTTAACAAGTGGTACTATAATAACAAGGAGAACACTGAAGATAATGGAAGCCTTACACCTTGCTGGCAGCAATGAAAACTGGTCCAGCCACTTGGAACAACCAGTTAGCACTACCTCAAAAATGCTTTTTTTTTTTTTTTCCCTTAAAGATTTTATTTATTTATTTGACAGAGAGAGAGATCACAAGTAGGCAGAGAGGCAGGCAGAGAGAGGGGGGAAGCAGGATCCCCGCTGAGCAGGGAGCCAGATATGGGGCTCCATCCCAGGACCCTGAGATCATGACCTGAGCTGAAGGCAGATGCTTAACCCACTGAGCGATTCAAGTGCCCCTCAAAAATGTTAAACACAGAGCTACCATGAGACCTAATATTCCACTTCTGGGGCATACCCAAGAAAGTGAGAATATATATCCCTCCAAAAATCTGTACATGAATGTTCACAGCAACATTCATTCTTGATAATAGCCAGAAAGTACAAATAACCCCAATCGAAGTCCTTGACTAATAAAGAATGGACAAATAAAACATGGCATATCCGTACAATGGAATTTCATCCAGCAATGAAAAGCAGCTTCAATGAACCTTGAAAAGAGTACGCTAAATGAAAGAACGCAGGACTAAAGACTACACATACTGTTCTGTTTTACACAAAATGTCAAAAACAGGCAAGTCCATAGAGACAGATTACTGGTACTATGAGACAGAGAGGTGAGGGACAGCAGGGGACGGGAATGGGGATGCTTGCTCAAAGGTATGGGGTTGCTCTGAGGAATGATGAAAATCTAAATCAGATTGTGGTGATGGCTCCATAACTGTGAACGCACAACAATCCAGTGAACTGTGCCTTTAATGGGTGAATTGTAGGCATGTGAATTATATCTCCATAAAGGCTGCGTAAAATGCAAAAAAGTGAGTGAGTGGTTGACTAGGGAGGAAGAAGAATGGGAAGTCACTGTTCATTACGAGGTTTACTTGGGGGTAATAAAAATGGTCTTGGGTTACGGCGACAGCCACAGAACTCTATGAACACACGAAAAGCCACTGAATTGTATACGTTACAGGAGTGAATTTTATGTGATGTGATTTAGACCTCCATAAAGATATTAAGTGGAAAAAAGCACACCAGAGGCAGAAATTCCAGATGGAAGCTCATAATTCCAGTATGTGGTAAGGACAACCTGGAGTACGGCAGTGTCAGGCAGGATGAGGAAAGGTAGTTTTGGTGTTATTTATAATGTTTCATTTTTCTAAGAAATGGTAATATCCTAGATGGCAGAGGTATATCAGCAAAGTCAAGAATGTCAGTGGACATCTGGAAAATAAGAGGGATCAGTAACAAAGAAATGGTAATATCCTAGATGGCAGAGGTATATCAGCAAAGTCAAGAATGTCAGTGGACATCTGGAAAATAAGAGGGATCAGTAACAATGGTATCATGTTGTAATCGGTTTGGTCCAGCTTGACTCTGCACTGGCTTATGTATGACACATTAGTTCTGAGAAGTCCCATAACAATCAGACATAAAAACTAGAAATTTAGAAGTTACAGATACGGATACAGAAGTGGACAAGGAAGGGTTATTCAGGTGCTACACAGCACCGAGCAGGGCCTGTCGTCAAGGCGGGCCTGTGGCTGGCCCCAGAAGATAACCTCTAAGCCCACGGAGGGGAGGGGACTGCTTGCTAAGAGAGTTTCTGTACGCGTGGGTTTGAGGCCAAGCAGTACAGTGTGGCCAAAGGAGTCTGCCCTAGCAATGCGATCAGCGGGGAACCTTTGCTTTGGCTCAGGAAGTATCGTGGTGGTGCTGGACTGGGAGCAGCTGAGTTCAGACCAGGGGCGCCGTAGGCATACGTGATGGATCCCCAATAAAAACTGTGCACACGGGGTGCCTGGGTGGCTGAGTGGGTTAAGCCTCTGCCTTTGGCTCAGGTCATGATCGCAGAGTCCTGAGATATTGAGCACCGCATCGGGCTCTCTGCTCAGTGCGGAGCCTGCTTCCCCCCTTCTCTGCCTGCCTCTTAGCCTACTTGTGATCTCTGTCTCTGTCAAATAAATAAATAAGATCTTTAAAAAAATAAAAAATAAGAACCATGCACGCCATGGTGCAGGTGAGCCTCACTAGTTAGCAGCCCCTCAGGTGTGTTGTCACACATCACTGCTGGAAGCATCGAATGTGTCCTTGCGGAATTCCCCGCGAAGGGACACTTGGAAGCCTAGGCCAGACTTTTCCTCATTTTTTCCCTGTCTCCTTTCCTTACTGATATTGATCTGTATCCTTTTGAGGAAATAATCCATAATCACAGTGTATAACTGATTTTCTGAGTTCTATGGGTCCTTCTAGAGAATGAGCTTGTTGCGGGGATCTCTAGCAAGAAATCATCTGTATACAAATGTCAGCAATAAGCAGGATTGCTTAGGGCATGTTACTGGAGCAGGAGAAGGGCTCTGAACAGCTATGCACAGTAACAGAAGAAAAGCCACACAGGGGAGATGGATAAGGGGAGGCAAGCACCTGAGAGGGACACGGAGGTCGGCCTAGCATGAAAGCCACAGGAAGTGAGTGCTGCGTCCCATGGGATCCCACGGGATCCAAGAGTAAAGCCAACACTGATTTCAGCGAGGGTAGTGTTGGGAAGAGCGGAGCTGGAATCCATCTCAGGGGACGGGAGAGGGAGTGGAAGAAAGTCACAGACACAGAGCAGGCGGGCAGGTTTTCCAGCTGTGCGGCTCCATGAAGAGGAAGAAGAGGTACCGCCCCTGGAGCGAGGAATGGAGGCTCTTACCATAGAAGAAACAGGCTTTCCGAGTGTGAATAAAAGATTCAGGGGCAACAGTTTCCTGAATTATTTAGAGTTTAAAATATGAAATAGACTTCATACACTTATTTTGAAAAAATAATCTGCTATCTCTTCCTTACTTTTCAAAAGCAGGGTGTAAAAAATGACTTGAATCCTGTAGTGGAAGGCACTGTGGATTAGGAAAAGTAGTGTGAACACAAGTCGAAAGGAAGTCCAGAGAAAGCTGAAACCATAACAAGCAAACACTTGCAGAGGAGGGGGAAGGGAAGGGAAACGAAGGCAAATTCAACCTTCCATGATTAGTGGGACTGGCACACAACCAGGCGTCTAGGTTTTCTTGCAGACAGAGGTTCTTTCTCTAACTTATTTAGGGCACTATGATCTCAAAAGACTCATTTCAATCTATCATTATTTCACCCTCTCTAAAATAAGCCTTTTAATATGCTCCTTAACCATTTTACTAAAAATGTGTGAAGATTCATAAATTCTTTGTAAAGCACATGCTAAATAAAATGTGCTACATTAAATGCTAAATATTTGCCCTGTTGGAAAGTGCAAGGAGGTGTGACACAAAATTGTATGTGGTTCCAAAATAGGTTCATGGGAAAAGAACACGACATCCAAAAATACCAATACAAATTTTAAACGGAAAAAGAAATTGCCCTAAGTAAAGTGATTACAATGGTGTCACAAAAATTAGAATGAAAGCCCATTTTAGACATAATCTTTGTAAAAATACATTCTCAAGAAGACAAACTGTGTAGTCAGAAACAAATTATGGAATCTGAGTCAACACATCTGGGTTAAGCCTGAATTTAATGAAATGCACTCACCAGATTTGTGACGTTAGACAACTTTTTAAAATTTTAGGGAACTGTTTCTGTCAGATAGAACTATTGATAAAAATCATTGTAGTTATAATTTTCTTGGTCTGTAATGTCATGATTTGAAATCAGGTGGGAAACCAAGTGACGTATGTTAGCACACAGACTAAATGATAATCCTACATTTTAAACTAGTCATTAGTAAGTTATCATTTTAGCTTCCTATCAGAAAAATAAAATATTATCATATTAATTCAAACATGTCATCAATTGTGAAGAGTGGAAAAGTGATCAGAATTCTAATTACACAGGTACACATGGGATTTTACTGTCCAGTAAATTTAGAACACATTTAGATGTGTTAGCCTAGAGAATGGAAAAAACTTTTTAAATGAAATCATTAAAAATAATTCATTGAAATTTAGTGGATACTCAGCAACGAATGTTCTCTTCAGATATATTTGCCCAAACACACCAATGATTATGTCAAAGATTAATCCTGGGATCAATGTCTGTATTACAATCTATAGAAATAACATAAATGTTCATTATTTGAAGACTGAATACATACTTCTAGAACATGTATATGATGAAATATGCAGACACCAAAAAGAATGAAGGGAAATTTTACACATCCTCAAATGGATAGAGGTCCAAAATACTTTTAAGATTTAAAAAAATAAATGTAATGAAAGAATACAGGACTTGTAATTTAGCTAAATAAGCTTAGTAAATGCTTTCCATAAAAAGCAGCAATAAAAGCTGACCACACAGTTAAAATCAACCATTTCAGGGGCACCTGGGTGGCTCAGTTGTTAAGAATCTGCCTTCAGCTCAGGTCATGGTTCCAGGGTCCTGGGATCAAGCCCTGCATCAGGCTCCCTGCTCAATGGGAAGACTGCTTCTCCCTCTCCCACTCACCTGCTTATGTTCCCTCTCTTGCTGTCTCTCTCTCTCTCTCTTGCTCTATCAAATAAATAAATAAATAAAATCTTTTAAAAATTTTTCTATCTTAAAAAAAAAACAAAAACAAAAA